>NC_046621.1:2914253-3235325 GCF_900324465.2 Anabas testudineus
CAACCCTCACAAGCTCGTTTATGTAGCTTCATGAGGGCGTGGAAACAAAACAGGGATGAGTCCACTGTCGTGTGTCAGACTGATGCAGCAGTTACATTCAGCAGAGGTAAAATGTGAAATGTCATCTATTAGAAATTAAAAATATGTCTGATATAGCTGATTTTTGTGAAGTTTAGTTACGTTAAACAGTTTGCCTATTACTTTGTGTGAGTCCAGTAAAACAATACTTACCTGCATCTCAAAGGTATCTGTGTGTGTGTGTGTGTGTGTGTGTGTGCAAAATATGAGCAATAAGATGAGTGGAGTGTGTAATTACATGGAAAACAAAACAGTGCATCCTAATGTATTCTGAAGCAGACCTTGCTAACAGCCCCCTTTGTTTTTTACGCATTAAATTATGTGCCCACCAGGGTGTATAATTAGAAATCAATTAAACTCTGTATCACACATCCAGCTAAATTGCTCAAAAACAATTTTGCTCAATATTATCTAAGTGTACTCCACCAAAGGCTGTAATATCGAGAGGTTTGGAGAAGATTGTATGTCAACAGTAATTCAGAACTATTGAACAGGATGTGAGAGCAGTTATGTGCATTTATTAGTGATTATAAAAATACGAGTTTGTAAAGTGTCACTCTATGTTTACAGTGATAGTGTGAGTGTTGAGATTGGCAAGGACCAAAGAAAGGAATTGTGTTTATATTGAATGATTTGCAGGCTTGTTTAATAGTCTTGCATGAATTTTGTCATGTTCTTCTAATCTAAGAAACAAGTGCCTGAGTATGTGAGGTCTGCAGGACTGTAGGACACCAGCATCAATCATAATAACACAACACTGTGCTTTTGTTGTTGTTGAATATTTTACAGGATTCTGCAAAATAACCAACATTTGAATTGTTCCCTGATGATGAGCTTGACCTCAGACGCTTTATGCCTGTTAAAATTTAATTTTACTTGAATTTCAGTTTTAAAATAGGATTTATTTTGCTGTCCCTTAATCGCCTGAGGCGTGTCAAGAAAGTTTCAAAAGAGGGCGCCAGAGCGGGGCACACACTGAAAGAAGGGGGATTTGGAAAATGGTTAAAAAGGTCATTTGCATGAGCTGGTTTTGGAAATGGTAAACTGATTAAACCATGTCTAAAGTGCAAGAAATGTCAAAGACACATCTTTATTCTTTATATGAACTGATGTGAAAAACAATAAACAACAAGCGGTTTTCATTTATAATGTAAATATCAACCTGACTTTTTAAACAGAGTTTAGTTTTCACAGACAGATTAATGCTCTTTAAGACAAGTAAACTGATTAAAGCAGGTGTTTATGCAAACAAAGAGTGAAGCGGTTGAGTTGTGACACACTGAGGAGGTGTGGTGCTCAGGATTACAGGTATTTTTAGTTATTTGCACCAAATTAATTTTATTCGCAGTGAGAACAACAGGTCTCAGGTAATTCATCAGTTTGCATGTTCACAGCATGATGTCTTAGAGCTCATGTTTTTACCAAATTAGTGTGAGTTGAGTATTTGTTTGGTTCATGTGCAGGCATGACCTGACATGAATGATGTGTGTGTTTGCATTTATTCATTCCAACCTTCAAATTAAACAACAGCTGCTTGATAGAAATGCAAATGCATCTGCATTTTTATTTGACGGAGAAAGAGGGACGTCCTTCCACGCTTCCTTCCTCACTACTTGAGATTTCTCCCCTAATGGTTATTTCGGAGAGCGGAGGAGAGGAGTGCTCATTCACTGGAGTTCATAATGGCCCTTCTCTAGCCATGCAGAATAGGATGGGCTTTTGGGCATTGCTTGCTCTCTGTGCCCAGACATCTGCATTGAATTCTTATAGCCTGAAACTTTCTTGGGAGTCATCTGGTGCTGACTAGACCTTCAAAAAGCATAAACACAGGGTGCAGACATGTGAAGAACCACACATTCACCGTGTCTGTCTCTTTGGTTGATTGGTGACCAGCACCTCCTACATGTCTTATATTTCTTTTATATTATTGGAATCATATTTTCATTTCAATAAGGAGCTGGTGACACTGAAACTCAAGCTATTAAACTCTTTTATTAAAAGAATAATGTTTTTGTTTTATGCTTTTGTGCCAAACAGGCTGATTTGTGGGATGTTTTCTGATCTAATCTAAACTCATAAAACCTTATTATGACCCATTAAGGTGACAGCCTGCTGCACTGCTCTGTGGCATTTGGAATAAATTCAATTGGGTTTTTGGCAGCATCAGTACTTCAGTGGTTTGAAGTCAGTCCCTCAGTTAACTTCTTCCCAGGAGCCTCATTTCAGTCGTGTCTCAGTTCGTCTTCTTTGTTCTCACTCAGACTCAGCAGTCTGCAGCACGACTCACGGAGTCTCCTCCAGTTACTGTGGCACTGGCTTTTACGCAAACGCTCAGTGTTGCTCGTACGTAGGAAACGGGCCCACTATTGATTTCAGTCAGTCTATTACTCCAGCTCCCTCTCCCCACCCTCCCGCCTGTCCTCTCCTCCTCCTCCTCCACCCCCAGCACACTCACGCTTCCCACACCTCCCCTCAGCCTCTCTCGTCTTACTGGGACTGCAGCAGAGAAACCGCTGCATCGAAGAAGACAAGAAACAAGAAATCTGGGAGAGATGCCCACTACCTCTGCTGCTGTGTAGAGGAGGAAACCAGGGAACGGACACTTGAGGCTCACCGAGCTCCCTACGATGCGTCTGGACCTCTTCACACTGTAAGTATTTATTTGTTCTTTTAAAATATCCAACTGTAACTTCATCTTCTTCTGCAGTCAGCTGCTAGATGGTATCAGTCTCCACATTTGGATCATTTAATATTCAAAATGGAAACAGAAGGTGTCGGATTCACCTGCTGATCAGGAATCGTTCTTATTCTTGGCAGTAAATTGGGAATAAATCCACTGTGCGCATGATTGACGGGAAAGTTGAGGAACTTTGAGAGAGTTGTCCAACAGGAGCATCACTGACACACGAAATAAACTATTGTTGATCTCAATACGTTTTAATGCTTCTTAATCAAAGCCTGTGTATTTGAAACATAACATAATTCATATTCGTTTACTCTTTTGGCAAAGTTTTATAGAAATCCACAATAAGGGAGCTGGTGCACGATCTATCCAGATGTGTAATGACTTTTCGGATCTGGTGTGTGCATGGTGGGGGTGGTGGGGGGGTGTTTCCGTGCTGACGTGATCAGTAGTGATAGAAAGATGAGTTAATAGACACGCACGGCGGAGGCAACCCCGAGCTTTCCCGTCAGCCGAGCGCGCACATGAGGGCAGAGTGAATCTGCAGTGAGCTGCGTATAGTGAGGGAGGGAGGACGCATCCATCCATTACTGAGGAAGCAGAGCTCGATGCAGTGCGGGAACAGATATCTAACTGAACCGTGCAGCCGCCTCTCAGAGCAGGATTGATGCTCGGCCAGCAGGACGGCCCCAAATTTAATTATTGGACGTGGCTTGCGTCAAAAGACGCGCTGGTGATTGATGTTCCTTCCTGTTCGTGATCTGTGGGCTGTGCGGTGCAGCCTGCAGTAGGAAACGCTGCAAGTGGAACAAAGAGCAGGAGTTTGGTATAAAACTGCTTCAAGTGGAAGTTTGATTGGATCAAACGTGTTCAAATTGTGACCCGGAGGCAGGTGTTTGCTTCAAGGCAGCTCCAGTTATAATGAAATGATATTTGTCATTAATGTTTGCCTTAGGCCAGCATACATCAGTGTTTGCTTTAGCTCAGGAGATAACAATGCAGGCATCCATTCAGTCCATTTACCCATTTACCCCTATTCTACTGCATCCTATCTCATCCTCATGTGTATTTGAGAACTAAACATGACCAGGTTGAGCATGTAGTGATCTGCACTTCTCAACTAAACATGATTCAGTTTTTCAAACCACACGATGGCTAAATGTGAAAGTGCTGTGCAGAAAAATGAAAAACTTGTTAAGAATAGTGTCTACATGTAACTCCTAATAAATCACAGTGATTGATTTAACACTGATTTTATATGAATTAAACAAACAGAAACAGTATAATGTGTTTATGTGCAGGTGGCACGATACATAGTTAATGCTTTGCATGCAAAGTAAATGATGCACTGAGACACAGTCACCCAGGGCGATGCAAAACAGAGGTGCCTGGCTTGAAACAGCTGGAACTTTATAATGTGTGCTCATCCCTGGGCTTTGTGAATCTACTTTACAAACATGCAGACACGAGAAGAAAGAGGAAAATGATGGAAGTTAACTGTGTTTTCAGAGAGCAGTCAATAAACGTTCTCCTGCAGTCGGTGTTGTACAAGTTCCCACTTCATAAAAGTCTAGTTCAGTTCACACAGTTAGATTCATTGTACGGCCCCTGAACGCCACACATATGCTGGACTGTTAAGCACTTGTGGTGCAGTGGCCAAACTGCATTACTGCAACTTTTGCATTGATCATATGAAGTACACTGACCGACTGGCAGAGCCGTAGGATTATTTTATTTTATCCCCATTTATGAGAGGAGGTGCAAATATTGTATGTTTCCAGTTCTCCTAATACTATCCCGGTAGGGACACAGTGAACAAAGCCCAAGCAGCTCACGTTCACCCTGCGTGCGATGGATGCTCATGTTCTTTAGTTGCTGAATTATATGTTCGGTGTGTGTTCAGTGAAAGGTGCTATTTTAATGCTTTCATGCACAACACTGCCAAAAGTCACTTTGGTTGAGCACACTTTAAGAGGTGTGATTTGATTTTTATTTGTGAAATAGGTTTAATTATGTTTGGACAGACCCAGATTTACAGTTACCAATGAAATAAAGGCAGCTCCAAAACGTTGAACTGTTCCTTTAAGTCCAAAAAAAGGTTTTATTTTATCAGTATAATTAATAATTACACTTGTCACACACACACTGCTTCCATCGAATCACGATTCGGGCAGTCGCTCAGGGACCCCACATCCGTTGGCTAAGCTCCAACAGTCAGTAAACCCTCCCAGGCAGCTGTGTGTGTGTGTGTGTGTGTGTGTGTGTGTGTGTGTGTGTGGATGCTGTATTGGTTGTTCCCTTTGCAGCAGTGGAAAGGTTCAGTGGATCTTTTCAGGCAGCTGCGTGACTTCAACACACTTTTGAAGCTGCATATTTAAAGTGCTGGTTTCCCAGTTTAGTAAAGCAGTGTGAATATTTCCACTGACTTTAATTAATTCCAATCAAGCTTTTCATCATAGAAATTCACTGGACTTTACTTGCAGGTGTTTGGTTGTTTGTAAAAAATGTCACTGTGTAAGCTGTACAGTTACATAGTAGTTAGTGGGCATTTAACAAGCTAAATGTATCTTACCCACATAAATAATATTGATGTTGGCAAAATAAAATGGGTTATATTAGATACAGATACAGAAAGGGGAAGATAATTCATTTCATTTGGCGTACTATTTGACTCTGCTATTCCTAAGCATATTTATAAAAAATAAACTCATGTTAATGATAAAGAAACTTGTGTTCTTATTCTTTTAACTATATATAGTTCAAGTTGTGACTTGCTTTCTCAGCCCTGACCACATTTCCACAATAGGATCGAATTCATTCCATATTTAGCTGGAAAATTTCACGGGTAAATCCTGCATTATTTCTGTCCAATCCTAAACCTCACTTACAGTATGTAGCATCTGCAGAAGTTGGCGTGTGGTTTTGTTCACATGATATGCATTAGCAAATGCTCACTGCAGCCATCTGTGGGCACTGCACAAAGCCTGTAGGGCTGCACACACATGATTTGCATTTACATATTATTAACATCATACAGAAACAGAATCTAAGTTCTCCAAAATAAAAAACCTTTTCTCCATTTCACCCTGCAGAATACGTCTCCCAGCGTTTAAGAGTAGACACCTCAAGTATGGCTATGTGTGTCTGTGTGCATCGGCTGCATGTGTGAGTGTGTTTGTGCGCTTGTGCGAGTGATTAATGAACGTAGCTGGATGGCGTCAGCAGGCCATGACAGCACGACTGCGAGGAAATCATTTCTTCTGACTGCTGATTCAGAGCTCATAGAAATTTTTGCTGATTGCTCAGATTACATCATAAGGGTGCTGTTATAACAACCCCAATCACAGCATCTCAGCAGAAGGTGGGGAGAGTTGTCATCAAAGCCGTCATGAGCGATATTAGCTTTCTTAGTTACTGGGGGATAGGCCAAGGTGGTGGGTTGTCATGTGGCAGCTTCATGTATAACCATACAGTATGTGCTTTTACACAAGCCATATGTGTTGTGTGAAAACACCATGTGTTGCTTCAGAAAGGACTGGACATTTGACTTTAAAGAATTATCTCTGAAGCTCCAACTGCATTGAAAGATCCTGAAATGTCAACATTAATGACCATTTGCATCAGGAGAAGAACAGTTTGCCTATCATGAATAGAGAAAATGTCAACAGAGGAGTGATATCTTTCATATTCTTCATTGCCATCAGTACAAAGACTTTGAAATTCTTGGTGAACGCACATGACAGAAATGAAAAAATGGTGAAAGCAGGAACAAAGAAAAGAGGAATGAAAGAGATTTGCCATTTGTAGAAAGAGGAAACCACCGATCAGCCTGGAGGAGGTGAACTACGACCAGGGCTTATGCACAAACCAAGCTGTCTGTTAAGTCATTACTCATTCTTCCTCTGTTATAAAATATTCTCTCAGCATTTCAGTGCTGAGTATTTTCTTCTTGGCCATTTGGTGCAGAAACTCTCAGCGCACATCATGAGGTTTATTGCGGAGTTCAACCTTTAGTCTCAGATGTCAAGTGCTCAGTGGGACGAGCTGTGTTGTGGGAAATTAGTTTGGGGAAGTCTGTAAGAAACGAGTGGGCTTAGATCCTCTGGTTATACAGAGAATAAAGTATCTACAGCTGTAAATAGATAACCAGTACTGCTGTGCACACATGAAAGGGTTAATCCATTCTGCACCGTCTTTGTATAAGTACCTACTTAAATGATAAAATGTGTTTGTCTTGTTGCTATGAAGTGCTTACACTACACACATTTGTGTGAAACCTTTAGAGAGAGCCAGGCTAGCTGCTAAGTTAAGATAATTGGCACCTTGTTCAATTCTTAATGCACAGACTTTAGGATGGCATCGATCTTTTCATCCAACTCTTGGCACAGGAGCCAGTCACACGATGGCGAGGCTTTGCTGCTCGGCCCCGTGTTCAGATGAGTCCGTAGCCACAGGGTGTTCGTATCTCATCACCTAGACATGCACAAAGTTAGTTAGAACACTTCTCTTACTTTGTGTCATTGCTGCATTGCACCAAAATCTCTAGGGCTGCTTTACATCGCTGTGGAGCTTCTGCACTTATGTTCAAATGACAGATCCCAACTGATGCTTTATCTAATGCCGCAGAGCAAAGGTGAGCAGAAACACCATACATCAACCTGCCATGATCCATTTGGGCACTTAACCCAGTCTCAGCGCCTCAGTGTATGCTTTCCACTCCAGGGACTGCAGATGCAAATAGAATAGCATGTTATTTTTTATTTTTATTTGCTGTTAGGCACAGTCACAACTACATTCAGGTATTTTACCACTATTAACATTAAATATTACTATAATCTCTATATTCCAAGGCTCATTATAGGAATATGAATACGTATGTTTCCTCTTTTGCTTATTGAAACCGTAGAAATGTATCCTGAGGATGCTGAGAGAGTGAGTCTTCTGTGAATGATTCACATATAATATCATTGCTGTTTCAGGTTGTTGGCAGTGGTGTTACTGTTTCAGATTAACAGAAGCCACTGACTGCTGTTCACCTTCAGGTCAACTTGAGATACACGTTTTTTGTTGCTACAATCAACGTCTTCCTTTATATGGAGCATTTTACATTAGTTAATATATTGTATTAATGCTAGTTATTAAGCAAAGACGACATAGAGTCTATTAGATAACTGTGTTCAAGTCAAACTAAAAACTGGCCTTGATAGTTCATGTGTTGTGCATGTGCAGTATATTTGTATTTGTGCAGCTGGTAATTATCCTGTCCATAACTGTGTAGCTAAAGGGCTCTGAAGTGTCCAAAGTAACTGCCATCAGTCACTGTGACTTTCTTTCTTGCACAAGTCAGAGATGCTTCAGGCCAGAGAGGTGATCAGTGATACTGTATGGAGCAGTCCACTGTGCTCCTGTTAATGAGCAGCGGTGATGGTCACAAACAGGTTCCTTTGTCTGACTGACACGCTACACTTCAAGGTGTTTCATGTTTCCCCCGAGGCTGTGGTTCCCCACTGCTGTCGTCAGCAAACTAATCACATGTCTGACTGCTCACTGGACAACTGTATATCACAGTTTGTTTGTAATAATCTGAGTGCTGCAGTCCTGGAAGTACTCCAGAAATACTTCAAGGACATGATGTGTAATTAAATGGACTGTTCTTGGGTTGTAGTTGTTGGTTTACAAGCTTCTGGCAGCTAACAGACCTATCACACATCACAATTACAATACATTACATTACCTAATCACAGCTTTCTTATTTTCAGTTTAACTGGATCATTAACATGCTGATAATATTTAGCTTCTATTGACACTCGATGGACTGTCAAATATGTATTAATTCTAGCATGTGAGATTGTGGTAACTTATGAATTCCCTTGTCTTATATTCATACATGTCTATAATGCTTCGCCTGAACCTGTTTATATCAGTAAAAGCAGTATTGAAATGAAACACTAGTGCAGTTATTCTTTATTCTAATCACAGTTTTCACTGTTTGTTTACTACATTGCAGTTTTTATCGGTTTCTGTGAGAAGTTTGGCTGCGTCAGTGTCAAAATGTTCATTTTTAGGTTCTTTTCATTGCCGAGAAACACTGCGCTCAACTGCTTGTGACAGACAGCTTTTAATCAAGCTAAACTTGTCTTTCTCTGTCTGTGCCCACAGGCTGATGATCTCTTCGACTGAGCTCTGACAGAACTGAGGACCTTTCAAATTCAAAACCAGCTGTCCCCATTTTCAGCACTATCCCAGCCAATGGAATTAGACATCATAAATTAATCATTAGTGTCCTGGCAGCTGACTGATTTTTCAGCATTGATAAACTGCCTTAAGTCTTGCTCTGTCTCGGAATACAAGACCAGAAAGACAAAAATAAAATAGGACGATCACATTTGCTACTGCACCTGGTGGAGTAAAAGCTCAATAGAGTTCAGTTGAGACTTTCAGTGCCAACTATCACTGTGCCAAGATGGATGATACACAAAACAACAGGACTTCCTTGGTCAAAGGTGCCAAGGACATCGCCAAGGAAGCAAAGAAGCAAGCTGCCAAAAATATTAGCAAAGCTGTAGATCGTGCCTCCGATGAATACTCCACTCATCGCAGCTACAATCGTTTCCAGAATGACGATGAGGAAGAGAACAACTACAACACTTACAGACAGCAAGATGATCACTACACTAACAACGCAGACAATGACGAGGACGGGGCCTCGAGTGACGCCACAGAGGGCCACGACGATGAAGATGAGATCTATGAGGGGGAGTACCAGGGCGTGCCTGCCTACAATGATGGGAAACCACGGGACGGTCAGGTGGCTCTGGGCCAGCCGGTTTCTGACAGCTTAAAGAGCCGCAAGGAGCTGGAAAACGAGAGACAGGCGGATGAGGAGGAGCTGGCCCAACAGTATGAGCTCATCATGCAGGAGTGTGGCCATGGGAGATTCCAGTGGCAGCTGTTCTTTGTGCTCGGCCTGGCGCTAATGTCAGACGGGGTGGAGGTGTTTGTAGTGGGCTTTGTCCTGCCCAGTGCTGAGACAGACATGTGTGTCCCCAACTCTGGTGCTGGATGGCTTGGTAAGTGTGAACCTCTCAAAACCCCTGTCACAACATTAACACCACAAGCTGCTTTTAATAAGAAGCACCTATGTTTTAAATAAGGTTTTCAGCAGCTTTAAGCGAGCATCACATTTAAAAACCTCACGTTTACAGGAAAATACCCACTTTACTTGGATTACAAAGTGCGTAAACTGACAGCCAAACACAAGATGATGGAGAACAGCAGTGTGTGTGTTCAGTGATGGAAAGAGGAAGCAGGTCAGAGCTAGTTTGGGAATTGATTTACTGAGTGGAAGCTGCCTTCATCAAACATGCTCTGAATCTCTGTGTCACGAGTCTGCAATTAGATTTAGTTTCATTTCCAACGACTATCACACAGTTACAAAGATCCTGGTACTTTGGACAGGTACGCTGTGAAATTCAGTTATAGAATAAACAGATTAGTAGATGTATTTCATTGTTGATGGATTGGATTTAGTTTTCCTACTTGCTACCTGCTAATTACGAGTGCTGTTTATGACATGCGGGGTTGTGCATGGAGACCAGTCGTGGGTGACACTGTAATCTCGTTAGGAGTGCCAGCAGGTTGTCATGGCACCAGGTATTTGGGTCCATGAGTGGGAGTTGTGTTAAACTAGATGGATCTCTCCCACACTAGGGTAAAGTTGTGTGCTTGTGTGCGTCTGTATGTTTACATGTGCTCTGTGTGCGATTTATCCTCATTATTTATCTCGCTAATATAAAAAGCAAGGTTAGAGTTACTTTTATTGTCTTCTCCCCTCAGAAGAGATTACTAAAACATCTACCAACCACATCACTCTTAACATACACACACATACAACATCAGGGCCTTGGTTATCTCAGTATCGTCCACCTCTCTGTGTCTGTCATCAAGAAGCCGCTCATTAATTAAAACATAGCTGCCAAGCACAGGTCATCTTTCTCAATACACTTGGTTGATGATCAGTACTACATGAAAGCATTATTCCCTTACGAACATGACAAGATTCATTTTTTTGTCTCTTCACAATATGATTGTGTGGTTGTATAACCAAAAAGAGAATGCTTAGCTTGTTTGTTTGGTGGAGCAGGATGGTTTATTATTCACCCAGATTTCATGCATATTCTGACTCATCTCTCAGTGGGAGACAGGAAGAGAATAGAAAGAATGAGTCATTGTACCAACTCACTCACACATTGCATAAATAAAGGATGTGAGTATATGCTCGGTTGTGGATGTGCGTTGAAAGATAACCCATACATAATAACTGACTGGATTTTTACCGCTGTTTCTCTGCGAGGGTGAGTGACTCGTTAAGTGGTCAATAAACGCCTCTTCAGAGGACGTATGTCTAGAAGGAGAGATTTAAAATGACGAAGAGAAATGCAGACGCATGCAGAAGGTTATTAGCATCATAATTAAATTGATAATTATTTAAAAAAATCATTATATGTGCATAGAAACACAATTAGCTGCATAAAGAGTGGTGCATCTAAAGTAGAAGATTGGTTAAAAACAACTTGAGCAACAATAGTGAAATAACCCTTATACAGAACTCAGTGACATTGGTATAAAGCTGGACCTCTTTTAAGATCCGACTGCCCATTTATGCTGAACTAAAAAGGAGGTCACATTAAAGGCATTCAATTTCACACAGGTACCAACGCCCCAATGGCAGCATGGCATCTAATGCATGTTTATGCACATTGGATATCCAACATTTTAACATCGACGATGGTGATTCTGCCAGTTTTTTACATTTAAACTTGAAACAAAGTTGATGCATGTTCATTTCAACATGCCCACAAATGCTTATGGTGCTGCGGCAACATGTGTTGTAAGTAGCATGTAAATATGGCCGTAATGAACACTAGCACATAATAAATATAAGACTAATAAAATGAACAAGATAGCAAATTAGTTAGCCCTAAGGCCGATGATCTTGTGCTGCCCAAGGCTGCAAATGACATAACAAGGAAACATGGATGTGAAATCTTAAATGTCACTCAAGTATGAGTGTGAGGACCAATTAGCTGGATTTACTGTAAGCCTGCGGTACTGTATGAATGAAATGAATGAAATAGGGCGTGCAAAGTGTCATCCAACTGCAAATTAAAGGCAATATTGTTCATAACGGTTCAAAAGAGCAACACTCAAAGGCAAGGCAAAAAGCCTTCAGTCATAGAGAGGGGCAGGGCATGGTGGTTGTTCATATGTGCACACTGTGTATTTAGTGAGTAGTAGTGAATAATGAAAAACTACAGTATCAGAGAGAAATTCAAAACCTGCTTCTTTCTCCTCTCCTCACAGTCGTTCTGTGTCATCGTTGTTATTACTGGATTGTTTTGGTAATTCTCAGACGCAACCCCTATTTCCAACATCAGAAAGGTGTGCATCTGCCAAGCACTGCGTTTGAAGCATACTGATGCCTCTAGTCTGAAAATGTCATTTTGTATAAGTCAGTGAGAAAACAAACAAAATGCACACCATCTAAAGAAGAATAAAAGATTATACATCCAAGAAAAATGCAAAGTGGAAATGCTAATTTGCCTTTTCAGAATAAACACAGTGGATGGTTTTATCTAATATCAAGGACGTTCTTAACATCTTCATTGTTCTGTGAATCTGTGAAGTGGTCATTTATTTTAATTCTCTTATGGTAAATGGTAAATAATCACCTTTAACCTTAAGTTAATAACTACTAAACACTAATGACAGTTTAACATGTTACCTGCATGATACAAAATAAAATAGATCCGTATGTTTAAAGGTTCACTCATGACAATTAAGGGAACATTTTAAACATTTTAATTTCCTAAAAATTAAAGAATTAAAACTAATTCATTAGCATAGATTTAGCCTAAAGAAGCAGCATGTTTCTCTCCTAATCCAGTAATCCCTAAGGGGTTTTCACCTCAGGTCGCTTTCCCTGTAATATACAGTAAGAAAAGATGTGGCGGCATTCAGATGTGGGGTGTCCCAGTTTTTTCTCCCTGCTCTTGTCTGTCCTCTCTGTTACCCTCCTGCTGTAATCCTTCTCTTACACCCTCTCACAGCCTCTCTGTGTCTCGTAGCCATGCAGGCGATCTGAAGATATGGGCTGGAGTTAATCTCTGCAGCATTGTGCTTCACTGCAGTTTAGCTATGGTAGACTGGCTCACGTACCTCCCCAGAGAAGGCGAGGGAGAGCGCGCTGCCTTCATAGACTTCCTCATCAATGCCTTCCCCTCCCTTTTCTCTTCCACTACATATGGCTTTAGTTTGTCTGCAGGTGTTTTTCTGCACCACAGTTGCATTTTAAGGATATTCAGTAAAATGTGCTCAGATTTTTTGCTTTTATAGTTGCTTTAGATGTATTATCACAGTGACAGATTGACAGATGAAGTAAATCAATTCAGTGCCATCATAAACAGGCTTTCATACAGCCTAAGGCTAGCTAATAAAAAAATCCTAGACAACATTTGTTACCTCTTCTTCACTCCATGTCTTTCTACAACAAAGCATCTCCAAAGGGCCTATTCACACTGTTCACAGTCCAGATAAAGAAGTCACTAATCAATGGGACTTTGCCCTAAAACCTAAATGACGGAACCACTGTGTGTTTCCTGTAGCGTGCAGGATTGATGAGTCAGGGACATGAACAAGCAGCTGGATTCTGGTACAGTTAAAATATGAAACAATATCAAATAAAGGAAAAGACACAGCACTAATATTAGACTTAATAAAAAACCAGCTAATAATAAACAAAATTATTATTAACACTGTGGATGTTACTATAATCAAACAAGTATTATATAGTGTTGATACTGGGATCACTTAATAGCTTTGTAGAAACATAAAGAAGAAATGTTCACTATTAACATAAACGTTTAGTCATCAATGTGTTGATTAAGAACATTTCAATTAAAGTTGCAGTGTGTAAGATTTAGTGATATCCAGTGGCAACGCTGCAGTGATCATCTCAAAGCATTTTGTGTTAACAAATCACCAGGTGGTGATGTTCAGTAATTAACACCAGAGGAATGTGTTTTATTTCTGGGGGAGCTCTCTTTCCTCCCGCCCTGCCTTCCCTTCTTATGCTCTCATCCCCTGCTGTAACCCACCTGCCAATCACACACAGTCCTCTGGGAATCCCCTCAAACCCGATGCTTGCACTTAATGTTCTGAATGTTCCCACTGAGGAAAATTAGAGCTTAATTCTTCTGGCTGCTGTCTGTCTGCCAGTGCTCTCCTCTCATCCATGCCAGGACACTGCAAGGCGGCGAGGAGAGGAAAAAACAGAGCAGAAAGGTGTCAACAGAGAATTACACTCACACATAAGAGCTAATTACTAAAGGAAAAAAAGGCAGCTTGCACGGAGACTGATGATGACAACTCAAGTGCAGGCGGAAATAATCCCTCCGGACGCAGAGACGAGCTGCACAGTGTACCGTTAAAGAGCGTAGACGCTTCCTGCTGGGAGCTCTTGGTTAAGAAACAGATTAACACAGCAGCTCACGTGGACGAGTTCATGTTGTTCTTACTTTGGTCCAGACTGAAGTAACTCGACATCTGTTGGACCAGTTGTCATGAAATACTGTACATTAGATAGATTACATAGAAACATTTGGGTATTTACCCACCAGGAAACTCGCTGATGAGGCATTTTCACCCTGAAATTATCCATTATGTCTTTTTCAGGTGTGAAAAATGGTGAACCTGCCCTTTAAGTGTCTTGACAACCTTTGGTAATTGTACAATTTAGTGCAGACAACTCTGTCTCAGGATAACTTCTAATCTCTTTGATCCAAAATCTGCAAAACTAATACTCTTCTTTTCAATTGCAGATTTACATTGTAATTACTCCTTGTTAGCAGATGTTAGCATAGCATAAAAATAGTTGGAAATGATTTGGAAAACAATAATAAAAACAGTGAATATACCTGAATGCAGGTTAGGCTGTGTAATAACTTCACTTGTGCTTTTTGTGCATTGTTGAGAGCTGAGGATTGAATGCGTGTTGTAGTGCTGCTGAAATGTGGGACCATACAGCAGAACTGGAGACTGTGGCTGCGGCCGTGGTGCTCTCATTACACAGTCTCGTGCTGCTTGTTGCCTGATGCTATTCAGACTATTTAGTTTAAAGTTGATGGAAATAAAACCTTTCAATTCAAATTAAAGCAGTGGAGCTACTGGTCCTGAGCTCCACTGCTTTTAACTGACCAGCACGCATTAACATAAAAGCCCTGCAGTCCTAAAGCAAGTGGAGGTTGTGACTTCTGACCTTAGTTTGAACCCTGCAGGAAATCAAATATTCATTCTCAGAAAGATTCAACCCCCTCCCCCTTTGTTATGGATACAGACCCACTGTGAGAGGGGCCATAAAACAAATGAGCTGGTGCTTGCAGATAGCATCTTCAGTACATGTATTCAGGTGCATTGTTTGTGTGTAGCTACACTATTTAAAAGATGTCACTACTTTGTGCACAATGCAGCAATTTTGATTTTCAGTTTGATATTTTGAAGCTGGCGGCAGTGTTGAGCTGTTCATATCTTGCTGCCTTTAGCAGAGTTGTTCCTGCAGTAGCAGTGCATAGATAGGTCCAGTGGCTGTCACCTGTAACGAATCGCTCGCTCTCAGCATCGTGTCTGCGCAGCTTGATAAGACCCTCTACGTTTGGCGTATCTGTCCCATCACCTCAAACACGGCGGGGAGGGAGGGGGAAAGAAAGAACGAGGGGAAAAGAGAAGGCTTCCTTTGCTCTGCAGGAGTTCTCTCTGGCAGTGTCTCATCAAACAATTGCATCTCACCCTCCACACGCATTAGCATTTTTATTAGCACATAGAGAGTAAAGTGGATTATTTACTGGCCTGGCAACCTCCACCCTTCTCCACCACTAACCCGTTTCCTTTATACTGCATGTGCCAGGGGACACGAAGAGAAATAACCCCGAAGCAGCAGCAAAATACAAATGCCCAGGCTTTAAAACCAGTCAAAGGAACTATTCCTCTGTTTCCCCTGCAGCCACTTCAAGAAATATCCGTACCTCACAGAGCCATTTCAGTCAGAGAGAATTAAGTGGCGTCAAATCTTAATTATCTCCCATGAGATATTTGATTTACAGAGAGCGGCTACTAAAGTAATTTAAAATTTCCATATTAAATACCAATGGATAAATTAAATATAATCGCATCCCCCATGTAAAAGAAGCCTCTGCCGAGGCACAAAGTGAGATTTCACAGCTGCTGTTATAACTTAATCCTTTTATGCCTCAGTTTTATCTTGTAATATGTTATCAAAAGAGCTTGTAATGGGATACTGATTGTGTCTGCCATGGTCTGGATCGACTTTCATAATTAGCATAAGGAAAATGTGAACTACATCATTCCAGGCACGACACAGTCGAGCTGATCTACAGCGGCCTCACTGTTCTCCAAACTATCGATCTGTTGATGCTGTTTATATAGACTCACATTTTATGTGATCTCTCAGCGTTCTGTCGATAGCTCGGAAATAAAAGAACCAATTTGAATCTGAGCTCTGTTACTCAACTGATGCACTTGGAAAGCACCACTTAATGCTGCAGCTGATGTTCAGCCGTTGTGTGCAACTCCATAACAAACCACTGATGTCTACAGTGTCAGAGTAACAGCATAGTGTACTGTGTAGTAATCTGGTGCTGCAGCTGGTGCAAGTATGTGTGAATTTGCAGATTCAGAATCACCACAATAATAAAATATATTAATTATTATGTGTTAAATTCTTTATTGTACATATTAACCGTACTTGTGAATTGTAGCTTTTCACAGCGTTCATTAGTGTTAGACTCCAGATGATTGTGATTATTCATATCCTTCTACCCTTTCCTCTATCCAGGCAGCATTGTGTATCTGGGGATGATGTTTGGAGCCTTTTTTTGGGGCGGCCTCTCAGACAAGGTGGGCCGTAAACAGTGCCTGTTGATATCCATGTCTGTCAACGGCTTCTTCGCCTTCCTCTCCTCTTTTGTCCAAGGCTACAGTATGTTCCTCCTCTGCCGCATGGTGTCCGGCTTTGGGTGAGTTGATTTAACGCTTTTTTCTGCTTACTGTACTTTTCACACTGTCTGCGGGAGAAACCGAAGCCTCTCTGGGGTCTTGTCCTTCTCCAGCCTGATCTGTCCTCCCACTGGTTCCTCTGCCATCTCTTCCTCCTCCACACTGAAAACACATGACATGAGCGTATTCTAGCTGCCTGGCACCAGCCCATCCTCATCCATGAGTGGGGGCAGAAGGAACAAAATAAAACACAAACGTTTGCAGAAACGAGCTGAGCACAGTAAACGAACAGCTGTGGGTTTTAGTGCTGGCGTGGTCCGCTTGGCTGCCCACACCCTTGATAAACGACACACCCTCCCATCACAGCGAGATGACATCCCTTCTCATACGGCACATGACCAATAAAGGTCAACTCGAGTTCAGCGATCGTGCATCTTACTATAAACCATACAAACCAATGGCTTTCTACCAGTTTATTCATCATGTTGCTTGAGTTACACTCAACTCGCTTGTGTTTAATTACAGTAAAAGTCTCATTATACAGGAAAACAGCTTCTACCTTAATGACTTTCTTTTAAATGTTTAATTAGTAGCTTTAGCTTTTCTTTTAATCCCTGATCTGTACACAGATACAAGTTTATGATGATGTGAGCAGCAGTAAGCAGATCGATGCCATACGTTCAGCGCTGTGGTGCTGTTTGTAAAGTCAGGTTTCTTTTTGTTCCAACCTCTGTCTGGGAGAATTACGCTCCGACGCTGAGTGTTGTTGCCAGATTGACTCGATTCTGCTTGTTTCATTAAGATTTTCTTTACCTCATTAACTGTGCAACAGTGAGCGTCTCAGCAAACAGCAACAGAGACAAAGGAGATTCAGTGTCAAATCACACAGATAAAGTTTCTATTAGCTTTCAGAAACATTACACTCTCTGTTTCTCTTTTCCTTATCTATATGCTTAGATTATGTTTTTAGAAACTAGAGCGAATTGGAATGAGTGTGCTAATGTTTTAGTACTTTTATTTAAGTAATGCACGGGCTTTACGAAGAGGGTATGTCCACCGTGTGGTACTGAAAACAACAAAGAGGTGTTTTACTTTAAAAACACTTTCACATCACATCTTTGTCATTTGCCACGGCACAACACTGATTCGCTTTTGCTGAATTTGCTCACATAAACAGGGTGACACATCATCAAGTAATAGCATTAGTAGGGGTCAATTGTATATAATGTAAGATATTCTCACTATAATGAAAATCCCTAATGGAACAAGGAAGTTTGAGGAAACGGAAAAGAGAAATTCAATTAAATCACTTGTAATATCCTGTGAGCTGAACAGTGCTTTTTCATTTTCTTTGGTCAGTATATAACAGCAGGTTTTTTTTTTTCCTGGCACAATGATACAAATTTTATTTATGTGCCAGATGAAGAGAAATTCAACTTTTTTCTTTAGTCATAAATCAGTTGTGCATGCTCATTATTGTTTGGCACCACACACATTAACATAAAGTAAATGAGGATTGGCTGCTGAAGCATACATTACTAATTACAACAACCCGTATTTGCAGGATTGGAGGAGCGGTACCAATAGTATTCTCGTACTTTGCGGAGGTATTGGCTCGGGAGAAGAGAGGAGAGCATCTTAGCTGGCTGTGCATGTTCTGGATGATTGGAGGAATTTACGCCTCAGCCATGGCCTGGGCCATCATCCCACACTATGGTGAGTCACAGTTGTTTGGATCTGATGTTATGTACCAGTCATTACAAAGACACTCTGGTGAGTGTCAAATCGCACCATTGAGTCATTAGTGACTTTTTTCTTATTAGCATTAGTTATCTGGACGTCATCTCGTGTACGTGTACGGCACTGAATTTTGTTAATAATAATAATGATAACTTTATTAATACTGTATATAGACTCCAATTCTTTTCATCCACTACATGATTTCTTCTTCTTTTCTAACCTGTTGTTTTTGAGTCCACCCAATTTAACAAGGCATGAACCTGTAGACAAGCTGAATGAAACATGACTGCACTAGTGCAATCACCTGAGCATTAAACGACAACATTACAGGCTTCTAGTTCAATAATCTAGATGCACAGTGCACCTGGACTAGATGTTGGACTGTTGCTGTAATGATGCAGCCAGTGGAACCAAGTAGGAGGGTAATTATAAGGATCCCCTGCTTGGACTCATTCAATTGTGGAACATTTGTGGACATTGGTGCTCTGTGAATTGAGATAAAATTTTAAAAAGAGTGGCTGTGGAACCAGCTGAGGCTGAAATAATATTAATAATAACTTTTATTCACTAGTACAGTATGTATCAAACAAACATGCTGGAGCCTACGTGTCCCATGACGAAGATGATCTTCAACGGATTAGGATTGTTTTTCTACTTATGAAAGCTCCCTCCAGAGTCTCAGGAGACTTTGTACAAGTTTTCAAAGACTCAGCAATAGTTGTGCAAAATACCCTGAACTTCACAAGCATTTATTTTTACAACTGATAAAAAGCATTTGCCTGGTATAAGGATCAATAAATGTAAAAACACAGTATAAGAAACGCTCCACGGCCAAGAAAAGATGGAATAGAAGCAGAAATAGACAATATACAAAACTGAAATTGTGTTGTGGAAGGTACAAGAAGTATAAAGTGACTTAATGTACATTTGCTTTCAGCTCCAGTGACCCCGGCTCCAAACTGGAGAAAGTTCCCCACTGTCAAGAATCAATTGGATCACTAGTTTAAACATTACTGCAAACAGAGACGACAATAAAGTTTGAGTTGACGACGTGGTTCTATTCTTTATGATGCTCCCTGGTGTAGTGCAGCACATACATTGCGATGTGATATATAACACACAGGGAACACTGCAAATACTTCCCTAGTCATGGTGCTTAATTTGGAAATCAAGACCCATGGGGGTGCACACAAGCACAGAGCAGGTGGCAGTGTAGGTGGAGGCTCTGACAACAGCAGCAGCAGAAAGAGAAACAAAGCATATGTCAGCCTACACGCTGAATGTGCACATAAAGGCTTTTTAGCCTAAACACTGAGATCCACAGGGGTGTGGCAGGCGAACTGTCAGCTGGCACAGCAAAGGACGATGAAACGTTGAGCTAAAACTGTCCATTTTCAGCCACTTCTTCACACCACCAAAACCTAACAGGAGGATTATAGTGTAATCTCCACGAAACTGCAGTTCACAGCACATAATGTTGTATATCAATAATTTTATTATCAGTATTTTTTGTAATTTCATTGATTTGTTCTTTTTGTGACAGTGTTTGAGGCAGTAAAGAAATAACAGGTCTGCAGCTATAACAAATCTCATAACGTGTAGTGAGGGAGAGGTGGAGAATAAAAGAGAGGAGAGGAGCTGTGTGTCGGAGGATAAGAATAAAATGAGCGAAATGAAATCAATCTGGTGCGGAGGGGAAAGAGGAGCAGAGAAAGAGATTAGGAGGACAAGGGGACAAGGGGGAAGGAAAGGTGGAGAGTGCACTTGATTTATGTGGCCTGTGTCGCGGATAATCGAAAGGTGAGGGGATACAGCAGAGGGATAAAGGGAGGCGGAGAGAGAAAACAAAGAGAAAGAGACAGAGTGGAAGAGCATTAAAGCAAAGGGCAAAACAAGGGATGTGTGAGGAACAAGAGTGTCTTTGTCTGCAGTTTTCAGAGGCACGTTAATCACATATAATGAAGTTTGCTCTCAGACCATCTTAGCCATCAAGACACGAGAGTGTGTCACTCTATAATGCGTCTTACGTTTCATGTCTTTATAGTTCATGTTCAAAAGATACAAGATTCAGTCTTAAACCTCTTCATCACAAACTTTCTCTTTGTGAGTGAGCGAGTATGAGAGTGCGGACAGAAGCTAATAATTGAGGTCAATTGATTAGACGCCAGTGTTTTAACACGTTCTTTTCTCCAAGATGCAGTGGTGTGTGGTTAATAGGTTCCGCCGCAGTGCTCTTTACATTGACTGGTGGACGGCTGTTGACACAGTGCAGACCTCCGAGCCTGCAGCAGCAGCAGTGGCAGTGTAACAGTATTATAAAAGTCTACCTGGAGATCCACCTCAGATGGTCTGACAGGCTGTCCACGCTGGGCAAATATAGTTCAACAGCACATACGTTTCCCTCAAGACCAAGAAAGTCGTTATCTGCATTAATGCATTCATTCTGTGCTCAGCACAGGCTGAGACCAAAGCCCCGTCTTTGACAGGCAGACGTTGGTTTACATCGGTTTTAAAGTAAGATTCAGTTCAGTCAGTATAAAATCTATGGTAAGTAGGCAAGGCAAGGTGTGTGTGTGTGTGTGTGTGTGTGTGTGTTAGTGTGAGTGAATGCCGCAGTGTAAGATGTAAGCGTGGTTTCTTCTTCCTTTACATGTATACGTGTGTGTGTGGGTTCGAGTTACTACACAGTGTCACAGTGTTGAGCGATGGCCAAGGACAATGTGCATATGTGTTTGTGTGAGTGTATTCAGTGTGTGTCTCAGTCACTGTAGAGGAGGGACATAAATCTTGAGGAGTATCTGAATCAGTCAGCCATCCCCTCCAGTCCATTATAGCTATAATCCCCCTAATGAGGTTTGTACTGGTACAGGCTGGAGCAGCCCCTCAGGCCTCACGCCTTAACACACATACACATGCAGTCACACACACTGTCGACACAAACACACGCTCCTGATGCCGATTCTCTGATACAGACGTGGCTGTACGCAGGAAATTCAGACTGGGTTTCCTTTAAACATGTTGTGAGAACGTGTTGATATTTGATGCTATAATTTTTGTTGACTTGTTAAAATAATAATAATAATAATAGAACCACCTTTTTGGGAGTATAGTATTATTCCTTTCTTACACCTTATAGTGTATTTCTTTCTTTTTTTATTACATTAGAAACATTTAAAAGAAACTTTAAAGGTAAAAATGTACAATATTCAATATAATCAGTGAATCCTGCAGCAGATTTTCCCGACTGCTTCCGGGCAGGTTATCTGGGAGCTAATGGCTCTGAGCTAATGGTGCACTCTGTCGTACAGACCACGTACTCAGACATCTTCCTATTTTTTTTTGTTGCAGTAATTTTAGTAAAACAAACTGCTGTTCAGAATCTATCAGCTCCAGCTCCAACATGATCTGCTCAGGTTCAGTTGCTGTTGTTTGTACTACACCAAAAATACACTTGGCACAGTGGTGAAGCTCAGTATTAATGTGCTGTGCTGCTTTGTTTAGATTCAGTACAGTAGCTTCACTGCAGCTTTAAAGGGCATCAGAGAAACCACTTGAAGATGTCTAAAAATGTAGTGTAACTCAATGCACTATCCCAAATATATAGCACACCTACCGCATGAAAAGAAAAAAGACAAGTGAGAGAGACAGCTGGTGTGAGAAATGAAGGTTTATTATGTGTCTACATGCCAAAGACTGTGCAGTGTGCAGAAAGTGGTTGACCTCCAGGTTAATTAATTTCATTAGGTTGTGGCAGAGAAACACCGTGTATGTTTGGTCACGAGTTTAAGAGACGAACGAGTCCAATCTTGAGGAAAAGACAGAAAAAAGCAGCTCAGCAGACGTTTCTGTGTTTTTCATCCGTGTGATTTCAACTAGGACTTGTCGCCGTGCCTCATTATTTCTAACTGTTTGCGTGTCCTTCTGCAGGCTGGAGTTTCAGCATGGGTTCTGCCTACCAGTTCCACAGCTGGAGAGTGTTTGTGGTTGTGTGCGCGCTGCCGTGTGTCTCTGCAGTGGTAGCTCTCACTTTTATGCCTGAGAGCCCCCGGTTCTACCTGGAGGTAAGACAGAGAGAGAATACAGTGACAGTGGCAGCAGCTTCATTTCTTTTAATCACAGTTATAATGATTCTCACAGATATCGGGGAATATCAACACCTTTGTTTTGTTTGTTTTCTCCTTAAGCTGTTTTATAACTCACAGGTATCAGGTTTTTACTTAATTTAAACACAATCATTGATGATTCTGCACATCCATGGAGACATTGCATATAAGAACTGGTGCTAACTAATTCAGGAGGCTTTGAATGGTGCTATAGGCCCTAAATCGCTGTTCCTAGGTAACTGAATCCATTGCAAACTTACTCTTCCTGTTTATAAACCCTCTTGAAGAGCTGCTGAATGAGGAAATCCAGTGTATGCATCTGAAGGCATAACATGTTAAACTTACCTGTCCTAGATGGGTAAGCATGACGAAGCGTGGATGGTGCTCAAACACATCCACGACACCAACATGCGCGCTCGCGGAGAGCCCGAGAGAGTGTTCACTGTGAGTACACGCCGGCCTCCACACTTCCATCCTTCTTACTGCTGCAGTGCTGTCAGCAGATAACAGATCAGGGTCTCCCCCTGCAGGTGAACAGGATAAAAATCCCCAAGCAGCTGGACGAGCTGGTGGAACTACAGAATGAGTCAGCCAACCCAGCGCTCAAGGTCCTCTTCAAGATCAAGGCTGAGCTCAGAGGAGTACGATGCTGTTTTAACTTTGTCCTGGTTTATTTTATACTGAATCTTTATGGTTATGGATTTAAAGCAAGTAAATATCTTTCTCCCTTTACAATAGATCTGGTCGACTTTTATGAGATGCTTCACCTACCCAGTGAAAGACAACACACTGAAGCTGGCTGCAGTCTGGTTTTCTCTGTCCTTTGGGTAAGAGATTCACCTCCAGCTCCGTTATGTTAAATGTTGCTGCACGTTGCCCTGGATGAAGTTGTGGTGTCACTACTTTCCAGCTTTAGTGTCAGTGAAGTACTTAGCACTGACGCAGATGCTCTCTCATTTATGTCCTCTTGATGAATGTTGACAGGTGAGATTAGAAAGAGAGAACCTATTTGAGAGAAGGTGCCATTTGGCTTTTTTTTTTCCCGCTGGCTGCTTTAATGAATTACAGTATGTACGTGCTGGAAGTGTTCAGAGCCCAGAACACTTTATAATTTTAAAGGCACAAAAGCAGGTTTTATGTTTTTATTTTATCTTAAATAGGTTTTTCGTTTGTCCCACATGATCTTACCTGCATTGTTTGAGTCTTCTCTATCGGCCACTGTCACAGCTTCAGGTCTCTTCTTAATCAACTAGCTCCACCTTTAACACCCCTGTGTTCTCTGCACCTACACCACAGCCCATGACACACATCCCTGCCCCATGTATTCCTCTTACTTCTCAATTACATGGACATATACACAGAAACTGATGAGTAACAGTAATGTCTTTCTATTGGTCATTTTTTGCAGTGCATTTAAACACTGGCTGTTTGGCATGATTTGGTGTTTAGCACCAGATAATTCATATATGTGTACTTTAAACAGATTTATCATCAGTGTTTTAATGTTTTCAGAAGGTTTTACATACATAGACAATAATAATAAAAACACTTTTACCACTGTAACTTGTTTCAGTGACACTTTACCATGATGTGTTCAGGTACTACGGGCTGTCTGTGTGGTTCCCGGATGTCATCAAGCACCTTCAGGCCGATGAGTACGCCTCCAGAGTGAAGATTCACACGAACGAACGCATTGAAGACTTCACCTTCAACTTCACTCTGGAGAACCAGATCCACAGAAACGGGGTCTTTCTGAACGACAGGTAAAAAGAACAGAAAAGCCCCACTTCCCACACTGTTTGTCACATTATAGTGTAGCAGTACTATTTGTCATTCCCGCAAACAACACACTGCAGCCGGTAATATTAATCCTGCCTCCTTTATCTCCCTCACCACCAGGAAATTAAAAGGCTTATCTCTCTCTCTTTCCTCCTTTCTCTCTCTTCCTCTCTCTCTTACTCACACACACATCTGTTTTTTCTCACTTACATGTTCACAAAAGCCACAGAGAAGACCCATCGATATTCTGTTTTTGTTCTTCTCCATCCTCGAACGCACATTTATTAAGAGATTAAATCCAGACCAATATCATGATGCTGCGTACTGCAGCATGCAACAGATATATAACAGATCAATAACAGACATATTAAATGGGTTTATCATCCAGCATGCTAAAGGACACAACGTCTTAAAGACATAGTTGAAGTTGAAGTAGTTTTTTTAATAGTTGCATCGATCAGTTAATCAGTTAATGCACATAGTTCATTTCTACCACTATCATTAGCAGATACTATCTCACTCAGCACGCATACTTGGCTACAGTATATTTAACTAATCCCTGGTAATCCTTCCTTACTGGTCGATTGATTTGATCTTTATTACACTAATTTCCTCCTGTCCACTTTCTTCTCTTCTCAGGTTCATTAGCATGAAGTTCAAAGCTGTCACATTCATCGACTCGTCTTTCCTCAATTGTTATTTTGAAGATGTCTCCTCAGTCGGATCCTTCTTCAAGAACTGCACCTTCGTAGATTCCTTCTTTTACAACACAGGTGAGTCTCTACCTGTTAAAGTCGCTCACGTTCAGAGTATTCCTTTACTGCTCTGTATTTCTTTCCACCCAGAAAGTCCTATAACATTGCAGGTGCCTTACTCAGTCTCTGCGTCTTTCTGACAGTTAATTTAAGGTCTAATGTCCAAGAAGAAAGAATGCGTTTAGCATTTAAGACTTCTCTTCATGCCACCATTTACTGCTTAACCTTTGTGTACTCACACATATTGGTTTTCTGAACGCAGGTGAATGTGGTTAACAAAGAAACTGAGCCATGCCAGCGCTGCAGGGCTCACTGAAATAGCTATTTGCAGCAACTCAAAGACCCTTGGAGTGATGCTTTTTATTGAACTTGTTATTTAGACACTTACAAAATATAAAGACAGTGAGATACTTGAATAGGATTTTAAAAAGACGTCTGCATCGGCATCCAAAACATCACATCACACCTTTAATAAATCCTGGCTACGTTATGAAAGTGCAATCCTAACATTTTGTGACTTAGAAAAGCACCAGCAGGAACAAATTGGAAAGGAAAGGGAGGCATTTTAAATGTTCTGAGAGAGCTGGAGCTGAATCAGACCTTGTGGGAGCTCAGGGTGGAAAGAAACCGTTCCCTCCAGCTCTCAGGAAAGCGCTGAACATAGAAACAGTACAGGAACGTCAGGTTGCTGGTAATGCCCCGTGAGACAGGAAGTATCTTAGCCCCCAGCAGTGTGTCTCTAGAGAGCAGAGGATGAAGAGAAATGAGGAGAGGCAGTAGGAGAGTGGGAGGGAGGAGTGTTTCATGAGAGCAAGGAGCATTTTACCAATTGCTGCAAAATCGTATTAATTGACCGTGTCTGCAGAGTATAAATAGGGTTTATATTAAAATGACAGGCAGCTGAGAAGGATCATGTTTATGAATCAAATAAAAAGATGTAAATATAGTAAACAACTAGTGCAACATTTAACCAAACTAGAAAGTCTTACCGAGACTTAAGGGGCAGTTTACACTTATTTGCATTCTTGCAGAGAATTTGATGTGAATATTTGTATCTGTCAGGTCTGTACATACTGTAAATGTCTTTATGCTAAGCTTGAAGCTTACTGGAGTTATACACAGGCCTGTTTCTTATCTGTGAGTGATTATAAAGTTAGACTAACTACGTTTTGAGCCAGTATCCAGTGTTTTATGTGGAGCTGCCTCCTGGTTCCAACTTTATAGTTATTGCACAACCATGATAGTGCTACTGATCTTCTCATCTGTCAGCAACAAAAACTATTCCTTTGAATGATGTTGCAAGAGGGTCCCTTTTCCCAAGTCAACATGACAGCTTAATTAAACACCCAGAGACTACTATAAACTAAAATAAAGAGAGAGAGAGAGCCCTTGAAAGCCATGGCAATATGAGAAGCTAATAATACAAGATCTGTGCTAAATGACTCCCACACTCCCAAGCTCACATCACATGCAGTGATGTGACACGTCAATATCTTACAAAGCCCCCAAACATCAGCAGTCAGAAGACAGAAACAAGGGAAAGTATGATTTAAGATCACAGGCAGCCATCTTTTGTATTTTAAATTGAACTGTAGAAGGTTTCAGGCCCATGTGAAAATCCTTCTCTCATCTCTCTCATTTCCAGATATCGACGATGCCAAGCTCACAAACTCCAAGGTGATCAACAGCTCCTTCCACCACAACAAGACAGGTTGTCAGATGACATATGACGATGATTACAGCGCCTACTGGGTCTATTTCGTTAGCTTCCTGGGAACACTGGCTGTGCTGCCTGGGAACATCGTCTCTGCTCTCCTAATGGACAAAATAGGACGTCTCAGCATGTTAGGTATGACATAACATTTACTCTGGACTTTGGGGGCCTGCTCTGACTTTTTGCTCATGCTATGAATAGCAGCCCGTTCTCCTGCAAAATGTCTCGGTCTCCTGTGTTCGTGGCCTTTACATCTGCAGTGACCTCTAGTGACGTAAATGAGGCTATTTTGTATTTAAAAAGTGAAAAATGTGTCATGCTGTGTCCTGCAGGAGGCTCCATGGTGCTGTCCGGCATCAGCTGCTTCTTCCTTTGGTTTGGCACCAGTGAGTCAATGATGATATTTATGCTCTGTCTCTACAACGGCCTCAGCATCTCCGCCTGGAACTCCCTGGATGTAGTCACCACTGAGCTGTACCCAACAGACAGGAGGTGAGAGCAGCACATTCAGTAATAATAATAATACAGGAGATAGGAAAGGCACGTCTGTTCTTAATGTCCTCAAGTTTGGGCACAGTGACGATTTCAAGTCATCCAGATTCTATCCTGTGGCTCTCTTTGTTTCCAGGGGCACAGGCTTTGGCTTCTGTAACGCCATGTGTAAGCTGGCAGCCGTGCTGGGCAACCTGATCTTTGGCTCGCTGGTTGGGATCACCAAGGCTATCCCCATCCTGCTGGCATCGTCTGTGCTGGTTTGCGGCGGCCTGGTTGGGCTCCGACTGCCCGACACTCGCGCCAATGTCCTCATGTAAACCTCAACACAAAACCAGTTTGATGTTTACCAGGTGTTTACTCAGTTCACTGAATAACGATTCGTTTATTTAGTGGAACATGTTGTTTTAATGTCACTAACGTCATGTCAAACAAGCATTGCTGCCATCGTTGTATTTATAATTGTATAGATGCTGTTGACTGTCCACCAACTCAAACAGTGAATGATTGTTATTCTGTCATTTCTGAGTAAAAGACCTGGTACATTAGAAAAACTAAATGCAGCTTTGCTTAATAGAGCTACAGATATAAAGAGTTTAAGGAGTTGAAGGTTATAAATCAGTGGCTGGTTATCAACAGATGAAAAGGCAGAATTATTACCCATTCATCCATTTTCAGCCACTAATACAAAGTCGAGTTGTGGCGTTAGCAGGTTCAGTGAGAATTTTAATGGCTTTAAAATTCTTTATATCGGCAGCTCGATATCAACCATGGGCTGTTCCACACGTGCAACCTAAAAATGCATGTGTCATAGCTGCAAAAGACTTGGACTTCTAACAAGCGTCCTCAAGACCTGCTCAGTCCTGCTTTGATTAAAGGAATAGTTTGACATTTGGAGAAAATGATTTGCTCCTAAATTTATTTTTCTAAGATTAGTTACTGGTTACTTACTGATTCAGAATAATAACACAAATGTACGCAAACCAATAAATCACTGCATGTTCCTGAGGGCAACTTCACAAGCTTCACAGCAGTACACGAAACAATTAACACCACCTCCGTCTTTACCAGCTGCATTAAACAATATTAAAGTGATGCACACTTCATTGCATCAGTAATTATGCAAAAATGGGCATTATGCATAATGAATACTTTAACTTTGCATACTTTTACTTCATTAAACATTTTAATGCAGAATTAAACCATAAAACCATAAAAAAATAAAACACAGCATAAAGTTTTTACCTGTAATTTAACACAGATTAAACAAAGGAGATTAACGATGGTGTTATTAAGGTAGCATTAGAGTAGGTGGGTTTTGGACAGCCTTTATGCTAAGCTAAGCTAACCAACTAATGACTGTAGCTTTATTTAATAATTTAATTCATTTAATTTTACTCTCAGTAAGAAAGAAGCATGTCAAACTACTCCTTTAAGTACACATTCATTTGTAATTGCTGTGTATTTTGTGTGAATCATGTGCTTATTTATTTCGATATCTATTTATTTTCTAATTTATATTTGTTATTTATGGTTTCGTTCAGCCTAGAAACTGAATTCTTCACTAATGGTCAATGAAGTTCAAGCTTTTTGCTGCAATTTGCAAGAATGACAAGGCCATAGGAAAAAAAAAGTCAATACTAATATAGTAGTTTAGTCAAAACAGGCAACTTCAGCAGCTACATTTCTAAAATGAAAGGAAGTTTACATTTTCTGCTTTTTACAGTAACAGACTTTTGAGATTGGAAACTTTTTGTCCTGAATGCTTCCTCTCTCCCTCTCTCGTGTCTGTGTTGTGTTTGTCTCGTGGCGCTGAGTTCACCATGAAGGGCTTTGCTCTCCATCGGAATCTGATCTGTCAAGAAGAATTTCTGCTGTAGGAGCTCTCTGCTGTTATAAACTTCTGCTCCTGTCCTGTTTTCTTTTTTCTTCTCTGATTATCTGTTTCACCATCTCGGTTTCTTCATGGTGTCTCTCGCAGCGTCTTGTCGTCCTTTATCTCCTCCTGCCTTGCTGCTGCACCCTCCAAAACTCAAAGGCCTTTCTCAAATGTCGTGCCTCTCTCTCTTCTGTCTACATTGAGCCCGTCTCTCCTTCCAGACCTGGCTGGAAGCCGTCCTGCTCTTTCCTCTTAATCACTGCAGTGCGCACTGGATGTACTGTATGTATGTGTGTGTATGTGTGTGTGTATGAGTGTGTGTCCAGACAAATCATTATAGGATAAAGCATCTCATATGTACACAGTAAAGTTTTTCTGTTTTTCTCTACATAAAGGAAGGCTGCAGGATTTGAATCACACACAGTGGAATTAAAAGCCATGTTTAAACAGTCAATTCACCCCCTCCTAAAAAGTAACAGCATATTTCCAAAGAAGAAATTAGTTTTTAATGCTTCAAACTTCATCTGAACAAGACTGAGCCTCAATATGGGAAAAACACTTCCCTCTTACTCATTTCAGAGTTAAAAGCAATTTTAATGTACAGTTTAAGTTGGTATTAATATAAAATTAATGTGCACAAATGTACATAAATGTACAAATATGTCATGCATTTGTGCATTTGAGACGTATTCCTACTCTGCACCTGGCATGTTGCTATCAGGGGAACAAAACTAACGTCTTAAACACTGGACACTGTAATTTTTAAATATACTGACTTGATTCGAGTGAGACTGTTCAAGTGGCCGTCATTTCTTATATTAGTAGTTCCATCTGACATCCAGGCTGAAAACATTCATTTTCACTGTGTAAAGAAGCCAAGACATATTTAAACATAGATTTATGCACATTAATTTTGCATTAACCAACTTGAAAAGAGAGGAGCAAGAGAACGGTGCAGCCTGTCATGAGGCTCTGCAGATTTATGACAGCACAGCCTGATACCCACTGTGGGGCCAAGTGATGGGTCAAAACATAATTTATCATGAAAACATAGAAATGTTCCACCTCTCTGTACTATCTGGGCTATATCTGGATGCCATGAAAGTCTGCAGGAAATGACATGGCACAAAATTAGCAACAGCAACACTGTTAGTGACACTTCTGCATTTTTTAAATTACAGTGAATTCATCTACTGAGTTATTTTCAAATCAGCCTCATGGTTATAATATTATATACATCATTTCACACCCTGGAAATAAAATGTATGCAGTGCGTTTAAGGTCACATGCCACTGTTTCAACATATGAAATGAGTGTGTTTGATGCTTTATCTGTCTGCTTGTCTGCATCGTCCCTTCTCTCCGAACAAAAGAAATCCTGCATGTTTGTAACTGAAGTCCCTCTGTTGTATGTGTGTGTGTTTTTATTTCTATGTTTTTTCTGTTTCGTTGTCTTCGCTGTTCCTCTGCGGGAGGAAACAGACATGTGATTCCCGGGTCAAAAGTGAATGTACCATTCTCGTGTGTTGTCCGATTTGTTGTGGACAGGTGTTCATCATGCTGAGCTGACTTCTAGGTCATTGTGAAAGGGCATGCTAGTGGTGAGATGATCTGTGTTACAAGACGTTGTCCAACAGGGGTGGTCAAACCTGAAAAGATTTGAAACCCTCTGCTGCCAAACAAACTGTGCTGTGTAAAATCTATTACCTGTCCTTGATATGATTTATTTTGATAAGAAAAGGCTCAAGTGAAGCGCAGTGTAAAGGTGGATTCCTCTGGTGTCTACATACTGAATAAAGAGTTTCATTTGAACTGTGTTCGGTGTCTAAATGTGGCGGTACCCAGTTCCACCATCAGGTGGCACTATACAAATAATCCAGGAGGGGCCTTTGAATTTCTATTTAGACATTTGTCAGATGCTTTAATTCAAAGCGACTCACAGTTGAGGTACAAGGTAAGCAAAGTAAAGGAGAAGAAAGTAAAGTGCAGTTTGTTTAGTCTTCTTTTATAACTGAGCTTTGCTACAGCTTCCTGCTGCTGTTTGTTTTCATGCCTTTTAACAAGTGAGACATCAAAACTTGTTCTGCTTTGTTCTGTTTCTTTGCTTTTTTTCTCTTTCAGTGCTGGAAATTCAAGAATATTTTTATTATGTTCCTGTAGGCACATTGATAGGAAACTATTTCACGTTTTTCCTGTGCAGATGTGAAACTGTGCATTCTGTCACACGCTAAACAGGAAGGATCACTTGAGGGAGAGAGGACTGATGGAGTTCAGATGACAACACGACCAAAGATAGATTCAGAAACACTAGGGATTTATCTAATATGACACAAAAGCCCAAAATAGTTTAGACAGTTAAATAAAAGTTTTAATCAACAGACACATGGTTCCACATAGTATCACAGCGAGTGTGCAGGAATACATCAAGACTTATTCTCCAAAGTCAGCCTGTCACTTTATCTACAGGGTAATAATACGATGATTTCAAGTTTTATTTTAAGCTAAAATGACAGAATGAAAAATGTTTATTAACATATTTACATGTGGTCTGCTCAATTGTGTCTGTAACAGACGAAACATGACGTTGTACTGCAGGAACACTTTATCACATTATATCACATACAATAAATACATATACAGTGTTCTTATATATACAAGCGAACTTTTGCTTTCTCTTTGGATTCCAGCCACAGAGAACATTTGACTCTTCATCTGTAACAAAACTGAAACCAGTTTTTTGGGTAACGTGTAGGTCTCTCAGATGGATATACTCAGGTGCTTGCCTTTAAAGGGTTTGCAAAATCTGGAACCTGCAGACTTGGACATGATGACAAAGAGAAAGGGGTCCAGACAGGCATGGAGGCAGCACAAACACACGGCCACATTAAAGTGCACATACAAACTCTCTGTTCCATATGCAAACAGTTGCACGTAATGGAGGAAGTGCAGGACTCCAGCAGGGGAGAAACATACGAGGAAGATGAAGGACACCAGAGAGCAGGCCTTGATGTACATCGCCCAGTTGAGTTGGGATTTGTTGAGCTCCCAGACAATCCGGATGTAGCACACAATCGTTACCCCCAGCGGCACAAAGAGGCCGAAGATGGTCAGGAGCAGGTTGTAGTAGAGCAGGTATTTATGGGAGTCTTTGTCCAGAGGTAGCACGTCATGGCAGGTGATGCTGCCCAGCCCACGGAGCCGATAGCTCTGCTGGATGAGGAGCTCTGGGATGACAGCAGCGGTAAACACCACCCACACAGCTATGGTCACCCAGGCGCTGCACATCCTCTTCGGGAGACGTTTGTACAAGAACGGGTGCGCTACAGCCAAGTAGCGCTTGATGCTGATGCAGGCCAGAGTCTGGGCTGCGCAGTAGAGGTTGCCATAGAAACAGGCCGTGACCGCTCGGCAGGCCGGTTCTCCCAGAGCCCAGTGGTTTCCATAGAGATGGTAGTGAGCCTTGAAGAACAGGGAGAGGAGGAGGAGGAGGTCGGAGACTGCCAGGCTGCAGTAGAGAATGGCTGAGGACACCTTCCTAATTTGTGAAACCAGCGTAAACAGGATGGCAGCGTTGGCCGGGACCCCGACAGTAATCACCAGTAAATAAATAACGGGGATGACTCGGGTGCTCAGGGACCCACGGAGATACAGTGCTGTGCTGTTGCTTTGTAACTGCAGTTCTGGGGGGGAAACGGGAGCCTGAGTCCCATTTGGGACAACTGAGTCTGTCGAGGGCTGACTTGTAACTCTGATGCCGAAAAACGTTCTGGGTATAGGAACAACTTTACTTTTATCTGCAACTAAAACAAGAAAACACAAACGTGAATGAGTCATCATCACTACGCGTTTACTGACAAAACAAAAATCATTCTGATTGTTAGTCATTTTATTCTTATTCTCTAATTTCTAGATTACTGAATTAATCGCTATGTAAATAAAATGTGATTTCAGTGAAGGAATGCCTTCACTTACAGAAAGATAACTGAGGAGGGGAACATGAAGACACTTCAATTACTTTGAGTTCTCAATAAAATATATAATTATACATAATAAAAATCATTAATAGAGTTATACATATATTATATTATACAGTATAATCATTAAATTAACCGGGTCTAATCCAGATAATGAACTTTCATCTGTTTATTGTAGTGAATTTATTATACAAATCTCACAAGAAGAGTTTCTCAGTGAATTTGTTGTAAATTAATAAAAGATATCTCAACATAAAAGGCTCCTCTTCAACTGAAATTATTAAACATGCCTTACCTGCTTGCTGAAGTCTACAAGTTACACAGAGAACACAGAGGAGTAGGAAGATGCAAAGTTTCCCCATGTTTTCTTCTTGCGCCGCAGCACTCTGTGTTTCACTCACTATTCTGTGTTTCACTTTTCATTGCCTTTTAGTGACATGTGTGAATCTCTGTGGGTGGGAGCAAGTTGAAAACACCTCCCTACTGTGTGAATAAAGGAACAAGAAATTAGGATGTCTTCACCAGAAAACCGGACTGTGGTGTTGGTTTTATTGTGAATCTAGTGTACAAGTCTCTGACATAGACCCTGCCTGTCTGTCTATACTATCAGACTGATGTAATGTGGCGTAACATATGGAAACTTTAGGGTCCTTTCCCTAGAAATTTGATACCTATAGCAAAATGTGGCATGAGGTCATACGCAGAAAGAGGCCACTAACTGAAAAAGGAAAAGTCTGTCTGAAGATGATAAGCTTGTCCAAACATGAGAGGTTTTGTTTAGTCCTCACTTCCTCTATTTAAAAAAAGCATTTGCTTCAGATAGCAAGAAGCAATCTGATGCTACATGTGGCAAAACAATGTAAAAACAAAAATATCACACAGCATTATCCAGCTGAGCACAGATGTGACCTGACAGTTCACCAGAGATGTTGAAAGACATGTTTTTTAATAGCAGCAGCATCTGTTATGTATGGTCTCTGTTAGACCCTAGATTCAACTTAGACAAACCCCAGTGGGTATGTGGCATCCTCTTCCTTTCCATGACGCATGTCATCACAGCTAGAAACAGATGACTCAGACCGAGAAGAAGCAACACGCGTCTGAGAACATGAGAATCTTTTCATGTTTGACAAAAGGCAGATAGGTGGTGTGTGCTGTGAGCTGCTAAAAGACACATCCTGCATCCGTCATGTGGCCATTAAAGCTCATTTTTCACCAGTAACAAACTGTATTCAGTAAGAATCAAACTTCTATTTCAGGTCTTTCTGAGAAGAAGTGCAATGCATCTTCTTCCTTTTATTCAAAGAGCAGCGATGAATCTGCAGCACACATCTGTTTCCTGTACTTTCACATTTATCATCCAGCTATAGATGAACAGTTATACTGTTTTCTGTTTCATTTTATCTGAGCAACAAATAAATTGGACTCCTGTTTAATTTGGAAAATTAATTTCTGACATAGGCAGAGATGCACAGTCAGAAAGTTAGTTAGTTTTTTTTTTTTTAGGTGAGTACAGTGAAATACTAGATATATATATATGATGAACTATAGTTTATGTTCCTGTCTAAACTAATGATCTCTGTTATCTGTAAGATGTCAGAGCTGCCAGTTTTCCCCACAAGAGGGGGACATATTCCTTCATTCAGACTCTTCATTAAGAAAAACCTTTGCTTTTATATATATATTATGTGTAGAAGTCACATAATCTAGCCACAGGGGTTGCAAGCCAGTGATTTCTGTGCCGGTCCCAAGCCCGGATAAATAGAGAGGGTTGCGTCAGGAAGGGCATCCGGCGTAAAAATTGCCAAAATAACCATGCGAATCATCCACAAGACTTTCATACCGGATCGGTCGAGGCCCGGGTTAACAACGACCACCACCGATGCTGTTAACCTACAGGGTGTCGGTGGAAATTTGACTACTGTTGGTCAAAGAAAGAGGGGAGGCAGAAGAGTTCGTGGTCAGAGAGAGAAGGGAAAAGGCAGGAACATAGATTTGAGAATAGGGACTCTTAACGTTGGTACGATGACAGGGAAAGGCAGAGAGCTGGCAGACATGATGGAGAGAAGAAAGGTAGATGTTCTGTGTGTACAGGAGACAAGGTGGAAGGGCAGCAAGGCACGTAGTATTGGAGGAGGATACAAACTGTTCTACCATGGTGTTGATAGGAAGAGAAACGGGGTAGGAGTGGTCTTGAAGGGGGAGTTTGTAAACAATGTTCTAGAGGTGAAAAGAGTCTCAGACAGGGTGATGAGCATAAAGCTAGAAATTGAAGGGGTGATGGTGAATGTAGTCAGTGGGTATGCGCCACAGGTTGGCTGTGAGTTAGAAGAGAAGGAGAGATTCTGGAGTGAGTTTGATGAGGTCATAGAGAGTATCCCCAGAGGAGAGAGAGTTGTTGGAGCAGGCTTCAATGGGCATGTTGGTGAGGGCAACAGAGGTGATGAGGAGGTGATGGGCAGGTTTGGTGTGAAGGAAAGGAATCTGGAAGGACAGATGGTGGTGGACTTTGCTAAGAGGATGGAAATGGCTGTAGTCAACACTTACTTCCAGAAGTGAGAGGAACATAGAGTGACATACAGAAGTGGAGGTAGGAGTACACAGGTGGACTACATCCTATGTAGACGAGGTCATTTGAGAGAGGTTAGTGACTGCAAAGTGGTGGTAGGAGAGAGTGTAGCCAGACAGCACCGCATGGTGGTGTGTAAGATGACTCTGGAGGTCAGGAAGAAGAAAAGAGGGAAGTCAGAGAAGAAGACCAAGTGGTGGAAGCTAAAGAATGAAGAAACCTGTGAGGAATTCAGACAGAAGTTGAGACAGGTTCTGGGTGGTCAGGATGAGCTTCCAGATGACTGGGAAACTACAGCAGAGATTATCAGGGAAACAGGTAGGAAGGTGCTAGGTGTGTCATCTGGAAAGAGGAAAGAAGGTAAAGACACTTGGTGGTGGAATGAGGAAGTACAGGAATGCATCCAGAGGAAGAGGTTGGCTAGAAGGAAGTGGGATGTAGAAAGGACTGAGGAAAGTAGACAGGAGTACAAGGAAGCGCAGCGTAGAGTGAAGAGGGAGGTGGCAAAGGCCAAACAGAAAGCTTACGATGAGCTGTATGACAGGTTAGACAGAAAGGAAGGAGAGAAGGACTTGTACAGGCTAGCCAGACAGAGAGATAGAGATGGGAAGGATGTGCAACAGGTAAGGGTGATTAAGGACAGAGATGGAAAGGTGCTAACAACACAGGAGAGTGTGCAGAAAAGATGGAAGGAGTATTTTGAGGAGCTGATGAACGAGGAAAATGACAGGGAAAGAAGGGAGGAAGATGTTGATGTTGTGGAGCAGGAAATAGAAGAGATTGGAAAGGATGAGGTTAGGAAGGCTTTGAAAAGGATGAAGAGTGGAAAGGGTGTTGGTCCTGATGACGTACCTGTGGAGGTGTGGAAGTGCTTAGGAGAGGCAGCAGTGGAGTTTCTAACCAGTTTGTTCAATAGGATTCTAGAGAGTGAGAAGATGCCTGAGGAATGGAGGAGAAGCGTTCTGGTTCCGATCTTTAAGAACAAGGGTGACACGCAGAACTGCAGCAACTATAGAGGAATAAAGTTGATGAGCCACACAATGAAGCTGTGGGAAAGAGTAGTGGAAGCCAGGCTTAGGAAGAAGGTGGAGATTTGTGAGCAGCAGTATGGTTTCATGCCCCATAAGAGCACCACTGACGCCATTTTTGCTTTGAGAGAGACTACACCAAGGATCAGCTTTGAGTCCCTTCTTGTTTGCTATGCTGATGGACAGGCTGACAGATGAGGTCAGACAGGAATCACCCTGGACAATGATGTTTGCGGATGATATTGTGATTTGCAGTTAGAGTAGAGAGCAGGTAGAGGAACAGCTGGAGAGGTGGAGGTTTGCTCTGGAAAGAAGAGGCATGAAGGTCAGTCGTAGTAAGAAAGAATACATGTGTCTGAACGAGAGGGATCAAGGTAGAAATGTTAGGTTACAGGGGGCTGAGGTGAAGAAGGTGCAGGAGTTTAAGTACTTGGGGTCAACAGTTCAGTGTGATGGGGAGTGTGGAAAAGAGGTGAAGAGGCGAGTGCAGGCAGGTTGGAGCGGGTGGAGGAAAGTGTCAGGAGTGTTGTGACAGAAGAGTGTCAGCAAGACTCAAAGGAAAGGTGTACAAGACAGTGGTGAGACCAGCTCTGCTCTATGGGTTAGAGACGGTAGCAGTGAGAAAGAGACAAGAGGCTGAGATGGAGGTAGCAGAGATGAAGATGTGGAGGTTCTCCTTAGGAGTGACCAGGTTAGACAGAATAAGGAACGAGTACATCAGAGGGACGGCTCACGTTGCCTGTGTTAGCGACAAAGTCAGAGAGGCCAGACTGAGATGGTTTGGACATGTTCAGAGGAGGGATAGTGAGTATATTGGTAGAAGGATGTTGGAGATGGAGCTGCCAGGCAGGAGGACAAGAGGACGACCAAAGAGGAGATATATGGATGTCTTAACAGAGGACATGAGGTTGGCTAGTGTTAGGGTAGAAGATGTTCATGATAGATTTAGGTGGAAAAGGATGATTCGCTGTGGCGACCCCTGATGGGAAAAGCCGAAAGAAGAAGAATTATGTGTAGAAGTCACATAATCTAATCATCACTCGGTCTCCTTCTTGTTCTCTTGCTCACAGTTTCCAGTTCTAGACTGGTATGGGGAAAAATAACCCTAACCCTAAAAATCTCTGTGCTCCCTTCAGACACAGTTGTCAGGGTCATTTCTGGTAGTTAGAGATGATCCCGATAAGTGTCCACTTTGGATGGTTTCCTGTAAAGTGTTTTTAATGCTGTCTTTAGTAATTAGCTACATAAACACCATTAAACCATGTGTAAATATGTCTTGCTTCTTTTCTGAAGTCAGGAATATTAAATCTGATTTCTTTAGAGGGTCACAGTGGATCAGATGATGTTGTATTAGTCATAGCAAAAAAAAAAAAACATGAACAACATAGCAGAGAAAATATTTAGTAATTAAAAAATAAGGAACAAAGTTCTGTGTTTCCATATACACATATACACATATACATATATACTGACATACAGTAGCACTACATTATTTATTAGTTCACAATATTTAAGTGTTAAATGATCAAAAAGAACACATTATTAAAAATTATTTTCAGAATGAAAAGTTTCTCATTATAATAAAATAGGTAAAAAGATGTGTTTAGAAAATAACAATGACTGCACGTGTAGACATGAGCTTGAGCGCATGTTGCCTCCCTGACTTGTCTCCATTCATTAACCTCAGTAACGTTTGTAACGTCGTCTTCTTTCTATTCTTTCTGTGTAAAGACATAAAACACGTAGTGACTGTAAATGATTGTAAGACGGCTTCAGTGTAATTGTTTAATGACGGGAAATGTGGTAATGTGATGAGTCATGTGGTGTACTGATATATCTGTTTGGCAGCTTTAGAGGACTGTCAGCGTGTGAGATGTAGGTTTCCTTGGACTTGACTGGCATAGTTTATATATATTTGAATTTGTGACCAGCCAAAAAGGACACACGTCACTCCACTCTTCAGATCTCTGACCTGGCTTCCTGTAGCTCCTCAAACCCCTAACGCTAGCATGGTCAACTCAACAGTACCTGCCTAGCTGAACTCCCTCATCCAGGTCTACAATCCATCCACAGCAATCACCCATTATTATGTGATGAATACTAGAAAACATACATACATGGTTAAATAGGTCACTTTTAATAGTTTATTGGTTTCTCCATCATTAACAGACATAAATTCCTTTATACGTCATGACTGGAATGTACTGAACAGATGGAAACACTCAGACTAAGAACCTCAGACATCACAAAGACCTGGAGGAAGAGGAGGAAAGCCGTGATGTAGTGTTGTCGCTGTGCGTGATACTTCAAATTTAGACAACGTGTTTTTAAAAAAACGTTGGGACAGGTTAAAAACTAGTTACAATACTAGTTAAGCTTCCAGTTCAAAAAGATTATTTCACAACAAACATTGGCTCTTTAGGTCTCTCACCATCTCCAAACCAAACCATCATACTTAAATTGAGAAATATGGCCACATTAGTTATTAGCACTCATTCATCTCGATAGTGTGGTGATAAGGGTTAAAATGGCAGGAAATAAAAGACCTGCACACACCTGCTAAAAACCTCACTTGTTCGACTGTAATCACGTGGAGCGGCTCAGGCTGTGGTTCTCTCATGAATGTAAATACTCTGTGGGTAAACAAAGAAGCCAAACTGTGGTTAACCACATCACAGTACCCATGGAGAGCTCACAGTGCTCATTGGAAATCTGTCTAATAGTCAAACAGTGAAAAGTTTTTACATTCAGTCTGTCTCATGAACAGTTGTTGTACAACACACCTTTCACTTTATGATGAACTAAAACACATAAAGTTCTTCTTTCAGTAGTGTTTTAATTCCAACTTAAACATTGGACAAGTGTCCAAACATTTATCAAACCTGGATCCAACGTCTGCTTTTAATTCTCACAGTCGCACATCTGAATCATAGCAGATCAGAAAGTCTGTTAGTCTGTGTGGGAGTCTGCCCTGTCTGCGTCTCCGTCGGCATATCTGACTACACCAACCACCGAGGCTGGTGTCTATATGATCTGAAGAATGAGTTAAAACAAAGGACAGGGGGTGGTTTGTGTTTGTGCGACTGAAAACCAACACAAAATACATGTTTGTCTGGTGCTTTTTCCAACATTTTAACTGATGTGTTGGTCTCTCCGGACTGGACGATGTCAAACGAACAATAATGTGCAGAGCAACAGGAATTAAAGTCGTTAAACTTGGCCTGGAACTGTGCCAGGGACTTGACCCTTGGTCCTAATCTCCCACAGTCCGTATCCTGCCTCCTTCTATGAGCAGGAATGTTAGCGAGTAACACCCAAACAGTAGGATGCAAGAACAACATGGCTTCCACAGTGCATAACTTGTCCAGCTGCACTTTCTCTCATGACAACATTTGAAGCTACAGTGAGTATTTCTACATCAACAACCATTAAGTGTTTATGTGAACGGGACAGAGAACTATTACCCAACTCTAAGACTGACCTCGTGTTAATTAAACCAGCAAGTGTTAATTAGTGAACCTCTGGTCAGAGTCAGACTCATTGTTTCTCTTAGTTTTTAGTCTTTATGCTAATATAAGATCAAGATGGTCTCTGTCTGTAACACACATGAACAAACATCAGCGAATGAGGCTTCAGCACGAAAGGATATTATGTCAGAAATGAGGTTTGTTTTAAAAATAAGAAACACATGATTATGACAAATATTTTTGCAAGGAAACAGGTTCAGTCCGGCTGGGAGCTCAGATATTGAGTCTGTTTGTCTGAGGACGGATGAGTCAGCCTGCTCCCACCCAATCCTGTCCCCATCATCGCAAATCCTCAGTGTCAGGACCTGACATAGAGAAAGCAATGAGCACATTTCTCTTCCTCCTAAAAAACACACTTTCCATGTTTTTAGTCAAGTCTACTGTCCTCTGCCCTCATTTCACTGTTTTATAACTACAGACCTCCAAGAAGCAAACACAAGGAAAACACTCCCACGAGAGCTACTAGAAGCAGTGGGAACCATCTTGGCACAGACAACAGAAAATAAATACCCACGCGATCTCCTGGAAAGAAGCGCCATTAGATGCTGAACAGTCAGTTTACACAAGCAAGTAAACAAAGCTTCATAATCAGGCTGAACATAAGTGATCTCTCCGGTCATTTTGATGTGGTTATAGATCCTGCAAACAGAGGAAGTACTTAAACGTCTCAGGGGACGTGTCAGTAAAACAAAAAACATCCTACTGTCATGTTGAAGAGCAACACTGTCAGTTTCTCTACGGTTTATTTTAGTAATGACGGCTGATGAATGAAGTTAAAGACAAATCATTTTAATTTTAATAGAAAACTATTCAAACAAAGACAGTTGTTATTGTACCTGTAGCTTCCTGAACCAAGGAGCTGCAACAGTTTGACTGGATGCAGCTTCACTTCCATCAAAAATTAAAACACAGACTGTGAATTTCAATGTAACAGTAGTTCTTATATTTTGTTATGTAAGAACCTCCTGAACTCTGAGAAGTGTAATGAAGTGCAAAGTCTAGCGAGCGTGCCAAGTGCTTTGCCTTAAAAGGAAGAGAGATTCAGCATGACTGGCCTTAAACATGTGTTACCCATTATCAAGATCACCCAGATCAAAGGGGAAGTATTTCACCACTCACTTCTCTGATCTGATATTTAGGTTTTAGGTTATTTTGTGCACTTTTGTTAATGTGTTTATTGTAAAATCTTCTGTAATATGTGTTAAACATTTTAAATTTAACTTGATCAAATTGAACAACACAAAAATAAAGTGATGAATAACTGAATTAATTAAATAATTAAATAATAGTTTGTTTTTAGGTGCAGATGGTAATAAAAGTCATGTAGTTAAGAGTTTTTCCCCAGAAGGGTGCGTATTTATTGTAAAAGAAGTTGTTGTTTGGTGCAGTCGACTGATAAGATCTGGCTGCTGCTGTGGGACGGGAAGGTGACATCAGACGTCAGGAATGTCTCCCTGCGTGCACTTTATTGGAGGACGGGGGCGTTTCGGACCGAGGGGACACTAGGCGGAAACTAAACACACTCACATTCATTTCCTGGAGGATCAGCAGCAGGACGAACCGTGCGTAAAGTTGGGAGAAAAGCGAAGAAGCCAGACGCGTTCGATCCAGCGCAGTTTCCACCTTTTCTGTTCTTGTGATTTCATTTTTTGCCACTAAGATGTTTTCTAAGACTTTGCTGCTGGTTCCGGTTCTGGTTCTGGTTTGTGCCTGTTGGTCCTCGGGTGCAGAGAAGAACGGTAAGAAAAGCGCACGTCCTTTTAAATGTAGTCCACATTTACTTTTTTATTTTTATTTATATTTATTTATATTTATTTATATTAATTTACGTTTCTTACTACAAATATTTAACCTTCTTAAACATCTTCTGCGCCACAATTTACTGTTTATTTACTAAAACTTAAAAATATCAGTTGATTATTCGACATTCAGCAACTGTGATGATGATAAATGAGTTTTTTAGGTTGAACTCAGCTAAAGTGGAAAATTTAAACATTGTCTGATTTTGACCAGTTTTACTTTCTCTTTTATTATTTCTGCAACATTCATCAGAGACTCACTTTACTAGATCAAACCTGAATTTAAGAGAAAAGGGGGGTTTTAAAGTCTAGAACACCCATCAAATGTATTTCTTTAATACTGTAAAAAACAGCTCACTTCTGCTGAAATAACTTAAAATGTCCAATATTGAAAGTGATTTTCGTTGTTTTTTTTCTTTTACACAATTAAAACCTGATCATATTTAGGACCTTGTAAGCTGTGAGACTACTAACAATAACCGCAAAGTGTTGAAGGAAATAGATCATTTAAAATGAAATTAATATTAAGCTCCTGATTTTCACTGTTGCTTCAATATGTGATTATATAAAAATGAGAAAAACTAAATATTGTTGCAGTGAATGAGCAGAAACATGCCACATTTTAGTTTTTGCTGTTAAAATAATTTAAGAACAATGAACTGATTATTAAAATAGCTGCTGAATCAATGAATTTGTTGTATGATTTAACAGTTAACTCATGTTTCAGCTGCTTTATATCATTATTTAAGCTGCATCATCACAACATGAATAACAATTTATATTTTTCTGTCCTCAGGCTCTGGACTGGGGAGGACTTTTGTCCTTTTTGATAATTCAGTCACAGACGAACCAATAGACCCAGAGTATCTTGATCCAAACTTTGATTTTAACACCTTCCGTCATAGAAGTGCTTGGATCCGTAATGAAACCACCACCAAGAGCAGCAACAGGCCAAACCTCTCAGAAGAGGCAGTGCTGTTTCTCACTGGTCCTGTGTCCACCATGCTCATCCCTTCCTTCTACACCCTGGTCTGTGTCATCAGTGTGCCGATTAACATCTTTGCCGTGGTGGCCTTCGTTCTGAGGATCCGTCCCAAGAAGCCGGCGGTGATCTATATGCTGAACCTGGCCATCGCCGACCTGCTCTTTGCTCTGCTGCTCCCCTTCAAGATCGCCTATCACTTTCTGGGCAACAATTGGATATTCGGCCCGACCATGTGCCGTGTAGTCACTGCAGCCTTTTACTGGAACATGTATTGCTCCGTTCTGCTCGTAGCTTGCATCAGTGTGGACCGGCTTCTTGCTGTGGTCTACCCCATCAACTCTCTGGCTTGGAGGACGCCGCAGAAGGCCATCCTAGCTTGTGCAGCCATGTGGGTGCTATCCTTTGCTGGCTCGGTGCCACTTGTTGTCCCCAATCAGACAGTTACCCTGGAACAACTGAACATCACTACCTGCCATGATGTCCAGTTATATCGTGCAATCTGGAACTATAAAGTCTACTTCCTCACCCTGTGCTGCGTCCTCTTCTTCCTGCCTCTGCTCGTCACAGTGGCGTCCTACACTAAGGTGATCTGGTCGCTGAGCAAGGTCCCACTCAAGTTACCGGGACGTTCGCGCAGAAGAACGAGAGCGGTGGTGATGGCTTTAACAGTGCTGGTGATGTTCATGCTGTGCTTCGCGCCCACAAACTGCCTGCTGCTGACACACTACCTGCAATTCAACAAAGCCACCGACACCGCTGATGGCTCCTACTCAGCCTATCTGGTGTTTTTGTGTTTGGGAAGTCTGAACTGCCTCCTGGATCCCCTGGTCTACTACTTTGGATCATCCCAGTGCCAGAGACAACTATCCAGAGCCCTGGGCTGTAAGAAGATAACAGGGGGCAGTAGCATCAGTCATTCATCTGACTCGTGCAGATCCAGCACCAGAACAACGCTGACGTCCAGCTCCAAAATAAGCGCTCCAATTGCCAAAATGGACAGTTTCCAAGCAAACCTCAACAGCCAATACAAGAAGCTGCTGGTTTGATAAACCGTCACACTGAGCAGATCAAACTGACTCTTACCTGATATTAAAGTGATTAAACAGTAGAAATAAAAATAAAACATGTGGGGCCACGCATCTGTTTCACAGGGGTTAGCCGGCTTTCTACAACTAGAATAAAGAAAGGGCAGCAGAACGTATCAAACCAACAGAAACAGCCACACAGGGCAGGAAGCTGAGATAAGAATAAGTTTCTAGAACATTTCAGTCCAACATATAATACTGCGAAATGCTTTTATTTTTGCACTGTATGTATCAGAGCTTATGAGTTTGTAAGCTGCACATTTATCTGTAGATGTTACATTTGAAGGACAGAAACCACTTCTTATTATGTCTATTTTTTCTGTATATATATTTTATTCTATATTTTTTCTATATTATTTTCACAGCACTTATGTTTCATCTGTGAAAAGTGACATTTCTTTCCTTTATGCCTTTTAGATGATATATATGAATATGTTTTTTAATAAATATGTTGGTCTATCATTGTGAGTTTCACAGATGACCAACAGAAACCAGTCTTCAGTGTAGTTTGTGTCATGCTCCCTCCTGCTGGTGGAAAGTCTACATTACTAAATCCTGTTAAAACCTTTCTATTACACCACAGCTTGAAATGATTGGTGTGAGTTATTTTGTAAATGCTACAGGGGCTAAACAGAGCTGCAAATATGAAGCATTTTCTCAATTAAGTCGGGTTATGAGACGTCACATAATAAAGTGAAAAGCTGCTCATCAAACATGAATTTATTTAATAATTCTATACTGATTAGTGAATATTTTCATCAGTAGTTTTCTACATTTAAAGTTGTGTTTAGGGACCTGCAGAACTCTTGGTTTCTTTAATATTTATTTTCAAATGGTGATATTTGAAGTCCAATACAGAAAATCATGCATTTGTTCTAGTTCAGTACAGTTAAATAACAGAGATATGTTAAGATTTCATATGTTAAACAGATATCTGCGTTGAACGCAGCACTGCTGCTGCTATATTTTTAATAAATCTGTTCTCTTATATGTTTTTTTCAGAAGAATTTGAACCTTTCTGTGATCTAAACATGAATTAAATCACCGTGTAGGATAGCATACTGTATTGATCAGTTCTTTAGGAATGTGTGTCAAGCAGTATATTTATTTATTACCAGATATCGGAGCTCTTCAATGTCTCCTTACTGAGTTTTAATAAAGGGGATATATACAACAAAGATTTCTGAGCATTAGGCCTTTGACATCCTAAACACATGCCAGTGGAGAAAGTGAAACTACATAATAACTAAAATAAAATGCTGTGGTTATTCTATAAATATTCATATATAATGTTTCATAACACTCCACAGGCGTCACAGCTGTTGATTGGCATTCTTACATATTAATGTAATGTTGACTAAAGCCTGCACCAGTTGATTCCTGGCATCCCAACAACGTCCTTTGACAACACTGTGGGTCAGGACGTGGGAAGTGTCGTTTGGTTACGATCCTCAACTCCTCCATCCGTCCATAACCTGAGGGCGCTCACGGTAGGGTGTGTGCCATCACCTGACCGGGTGACATCACACAGGTGTAAAAACCAAAGGTGTCTAAAGAGGGAATTGCAGTTAAACCAGCGACGAGGAGCAGCTACCCGGAGCCGCACCCGTGGACACAGGTTTGGACTTTAACATCGACAGTCATGGATTTCAGGGCGCGTTGGTTCCAGCTGTTCCTGCTTCTGTGTTACGCGCGGATTTGCCTGTCGGTGCAGATAGGTGAGGTCCCACCTGTTCGTCTTTATTGTTTGTGTTCTCTAGTCGGGACAAAGCTCAGCTCAGTGAGAAGAGAGCCCTAAAAAAACTTTACTAAACTCCTTAAATCGAACAACTTGGTTCGTGTGTTTGTTACTGATTGTGTTGTTAGTCTGTCAGAAGTAGACTGACCCCAATCAGGCGTCGTTGTGATGTAAATGAGTCATGAACAGACGTAACTACTGTAGGAAAGAGGTCAGAGCCCGCAGCTAGAAGGAACTGAAAGCAGTTTGACTTTCAGATGTGGCCAACTTTTGCTATTTCCCTGCACATAAACCTCTTGAATCTCTGTTGTACTTCTGCTTTCTAAATGTTTTCATTCTGACTTCCTAGAGGGAAAAGGCTTCACTGGCACGGAGACCAGTGAGGGGGTGACGCTCAACTCCCAGGCCAGCGAAATCCTGAGCAGCCGTCTTACAACAGTCTTCCTCCCGGTCATCTACATCATTGTGTTTGTTGTGGGGTTGCCCACCAATGCCATGGCCATCTGGGTGTTCCTCTTCAGGACCAAGAAGAAGCACCCTTCGTCGATCTTCATGGCCAACCTGGCCCTGGCCGACCTCCTCTTCGTCATCTGGGTCCCCTTAAAGATAGCGTACCACTTCAATGGCAACAACTGGATCTACGGAGAGGGGCTGTGCAAAGTGCTGGTTGCTTTCTTCTATGGGAACATGTACTGCTCCATCGCCTTCATCGCTTGTATAAGTGTTCAGCGTTACTGGGCTGTGGTCCACCCGCTCTCCCAGCAGAAGAAGAGCAACTGTAAGGCTGTGTCCATCTCCGTTGCAGTCTGGGTGGTGGTCTGGCTCATCACCATCCCTCTGTACCTGTACGACCAACAGGTCCGTGTAACAAACCTCAACATCCAAACCTGCCATGACGTCACCAGGCCCAGTCAGAAGAAGACAGCAGCAGGCTACTTCCTGACAATGGGAACTCTGGGATTTATTGTACCAACCGTCGTGTGCGTCGTATCCTACATCCTCATGCTCAAGGCTCTCAGGAACAGCATGGAGGATCCATCCATCACCAGGAAGCGACGAAAGGCTGTGGTCTTGATCATCACCGTCCTGATAATGTTCGTAGTGTGCTTTACCCCCAGTAACATTATGTTGCTGGTGCACTACACCCTCCTGCTCCAAAATACTACCAACAACCTGTACGGATTTTACATCACCACCCTGTGCTTGGCGAGTCTCAACAGCTGCATTGACCCTTTTGTTTACTACTTTATCTCGGAGGACTTCAGGGATCACGTGAAGAACACGTTCCTGTGCAGGAGTGAGAGGACAGTGGAGAGAATGAGGGTCTCCTTCAGTGCCCTGAAGTTCTCGAAGAAGAGCAACACGTATACGTCTGAGTCGGGGAACACACAGAACACTGACTGCTAGCAGTCTTCTTAAAATAGATTTAGTTTTTAATTCAGAAGAGTCATAATTAAAAGTGACCTCCTCGAAAACTCAGCACTAAGTTACTACTGTTTTATGTTTTGTATTGTTTTTATATCTTTAATATTAGACATTATTTGATGCAGACCTCTGCCGTTTATTTAATATTAATGATTACAACATATTCTCTTTGTTGAAATTTTATTGAGATGAACTCTGTCAGCCTCTCGACTTTGAGACCCAGCTCAAACAGATGCAGACTGCATCCTGTTGCATCACATTTTTACCTCTTGTATGCTTTGAAGCTCAATAATAAAAGTAGCGACGTCTACTCCTTTTATTTAAACATTACAGCACTGAGTTTTTTTTCTCCGTTAAATGTTTTACAGGCCAAGTGGCATTTGCTGCGTTTAAAGGCCTCTATTAATAATTACACAGAAACCAAGAGAAGTTGAATGTTGCTGTGGTTTGATGTGAAACATGCTGTACAGACTGTGCCATTTCGTGGATTCCACCATTAGAAAACTGTGGTCATGTCATTGTTGCACTTGCTCATTACGAAGAGTTGTTTTTGAAGATTTAACTGATCGTACATGACAATGGCAGACGGCGATGGGCAGAGAGAGATCAGATGCCCTGTAAACAAGCAGAGGCGTGTTTTTCACATAACTGTTATTGCCTAACAGGTATCGACAGTCATAAAAACTCAAAGAACAGCATTTTTCAAACTACTAGTACAAAACAGAGGACATGCAGTCCAATGAAATCCATACGTAGGTCAAATTAAACCTTTTTTTTATTCACATCCAATCAATGCGAGTTTGGTAATAAAGTTAATGAACGTCAAAATGACATCTGACATAAGTTCATGGACAGAAGCACAATTGTTTAAATAATAATGTCAAACTTCAGCTCAGCAAATATGAAAATTCACAGATTTTATTTAGGAACCAAAAACGTCTCCCACGATTCAAGCCGATAAACAACATGACACAAAGTTGTTTCCACAGAACTGTACAAGACAAAAACAGAAGTGAAGTCAGGTTTCCTCTGCTAGTCCTCCCAAATAAACAGTGTCACGCATGTTAATTCAAATCCTTTTCACACTTCCTTGTTTGCTGAGTTTCATGAACTCTGTGGTTAAAGTTTTTTTATCATCAAGAATAAAAACTGCAGAAATGTGTGATTAATACAAAGATTTATTTTAGTCTCTGCTGCTGTGAACTTTCACCCTTGGTATTTATTGCGTGGGGTTTTGTGTCGCCATGGAAACCTCTGGAGGTGTCCTACCTGAGCGGACCGGTAATGACGTCAGCGGACCGACAGGTAGTCTCGGGGTGTGTCCCGTCGGAGGAAAACGACATTTGTGAGTGTTCGTTCACAGACTGCAGCTCAGAGACGGTCGACGGCGCTCAGACATGGATTTTACTCGGTTATTGTCGCTCCTGGTGATTTTCTGCTGCTTTTCTGTCTCTAATGTTTCAGGTAAGTTCGCAGGTTGATGTCAGATTCTTGTTTTCGACTCGGTCACCTGCTGACGACACACGTCCAGCTTCACCTCAGGAGAGGAGTTAGTAGAAGAATGAAGTGTTAAAATCTATGTTTTAAAACCTATAAGAAGGATTAGAGCGACGTCTGACCGACTTTATGTCAAACCAGGTTAACACAGGACTGTCGGGAAATGTAGGCCATATGAGAAATAAGTTAATATATTTTAATATATTTACTTAAGAGAAATAAGTTAATATATTTTTAATACTGAAGTTTTATACATGACCAATAACTTTTACAATAGACGGGAAATATTTCTATTTCTATTTCAGTAAACTGCAATAATGGTTGAATTAGGATTATTGAACGTATACAGTCACTTCTGTTCAATGATCAATCTTTTAGATTTGATTCCTTTAAAGTTCCTAAATATAAATAAAATTAGCACAACAGGACATTTTTCAAGTAACTTCCTCTGTCGGACCAGCAGTCAGAAACTCACAGGTACTTTTTTAGAAAAGCTGTAAAAGCATTTAACTAAAATAAATGATAATAATCAAATGATGTTCTGTCTTTAACCAGTTGTTGTTTCAGCACTAATTTGTACTTTTTTTGTCATTTATTTCGATTTAGCTCAACGGGATAAGGGACGGGGGTTCATCGTGGTTGAGGACCCTAAAGAGTCAGGAAAATATATTGTGGATCCAACGACATCAGACGCGTTGAAGAGCACCCTCACCACAGTCTTCCTCCCCATCATCTACATCATCGTGTTCGTGGTGGGACTTCCTACCAACGCCATGGCCCTCTGGGTGTTTCTCATAAGGACCAAGAAGAAGCACCCCTCGTCCATCTACATGGCCAACCTGGCCCTGGCCGACCTGCTTTTTGTCATCTGGACGCCTCTAAAAGTTGCCTATCACCTAAACGGGAACAACTGGACCTACGGAGAGCCGCTGTGCAAGGTCCTCGTGAGCTTCTTCTACGGGAACATGTACTGTTCTGTTCTGTTCATCGCCTGCCTCAGCGTGCAGAGGTACTGGGTCGTGGCTCATCCTCTGTCCCACCACAGGAAGAACAACAAACTGGCTATCGGTGTCTGCGTAGCTGTCTGGGCTTTCATCTGGCTCACATCCACTCCTCTGTACCTGTACGAGCACACAGCCAAGCTCAGTGAGCTCAACATAACCACCTGCCACGATGTCAGCATCATACAAAACGTCAAAGATCCATTTCCCTCTGTCAAACTCCCCTTCTACTACTTCAACTTCATGGCTTTGTTTGTGTTCCTCGTCCCCTGTATTGTGATCATCGTGGCTTACGTCCTGTTGCTCAGGGCTCTGGGGAACAACATGGAGGAGAGTACGGCAAAGCAGAACCGACATAAAGCCGTGGCGTTGATCGTCACCGTCCTGGTGACGTTCTTAGTGTGTTTCATTCCCAGTAACATCATGCTGGTGGTGCACTACTTCCTTCTGAAGCAAGGGGAGGTAAACAATGCTTACGCCTTGTACATCTCCACGTTATGTCTGGCGAGTCTCAACAGCTGCCTGGACCCGTTCATCTACTACTTTGTGTCGGAGGACTTCAGGGACCAGGTCAAGAACACGTTGCTGTGCAGGAGCAGCAGGACTGTGGAGAGAATGAGAGTGTCTTTCAGTTCGATGAAGTACTCCAAGAAGAGCAAGTCATATGTGTCGGACAGTGGGAACACACAGAGCAGCACCTGTTAGTCAGGTAAAGGAGGTATCGAATGCTCTGACGTGCTGTTAACACGGGATCGTACAGACTCTTGTGGCACTGGGACACAGTAGATAGATCTGCAATAATTAACACAGCCCTGTTATGTCACCATCAGATGAATTGTAAATGTGAAGATGGCTGTGCTGCGATGACATTTTAAGATGTGTGTGACTTCATTGTGAGCTGTTACTAGTGTTAAATGTGAAACATAAATATATATTGTTACTGTTATTATATATAAACAGAGAGAATTCCTTTTTAAAACTGCCATTCAGTCCTCTTGGCTGCACAAAATGTCCTTCCTGTTTTCTTCCCCAACCTTTGGCTGACTGGGGAATATGACATGTACAGAAAGTCTATGTAGAAAAGCTAAACTTAATATCCAACCCTGTTTTGTTTTGCTTTTAAGATGTTTTTTAAACTTTTAAGAAAGAGCTGTTGTTACATAGTTTCCTAATTAAACTATACAATCAGGATGTGGTTTCTGTGAAACTCATTTCCACCATCATGTAAGCAGGTCAAGTCGTGTCTGCCGAATCACGTGGCTTCATTTGTCACCATACAGTCGGAAATAGACACAACACTCATCATCATCATCATCAAGGATCAATCTCTGTGATTTGTTAAGAATCTGTGGAATGTGTCACGGTGCCAATAAGTGTACAGTTTGTTTGATTTTAACAAATACTTCATGTTAATGTTCTCTTAGTTGTTAATGATTCTGCTCTCAGAAGATGAGGTCACACAGGAAAAAGAGTCAGAGCGGAGTTTCAGTAAAGAATGTGTAAGAGCGTGATGGGGCTTGTCTTGAGGGTGATCTAAATAGGTCACCATACAACAGGTTTCACTTTAAGTTCACTTTGCATGTAACTAAGACAGAGATCATTTGTGTTTATAGTAACTCCGGTGAGTTGTCCTCTGTTTGACTTCACTTCCTGATTGATAGTTAAACTTGCAGCTCTACTTTCTGTCTACTACAATGTGCTTCCTTCTAAAAGACAATTTAGTGACAACAAGGGCAACTGAACTGAATGGTGCTGACTTTTTATCACTAGATAAGAAGTAGGTGAGCTGCTTTGTTTCAAGCAATAACCCAGTTGTAAGAGCCATTACCCTCCCCCAGGTACAAACTCCCTCACTCACTCCCACAGACTGTGAATGGTGACGGCTTCCTGTTTAATCACGTGTTGAAGCTCCAGGCGGTTTAATGAGACGGTGTCGTTTTACCTTTTGTCAGCTCTCTGTAGTGGAATACCTGGTACTCTGAGCCACTCCCGAGCCACTTACATTTACACAGCTCCTGTCAAACGGGGCTTATAAAAGTGTTACGTAACGTCTGAGATAAAAACTTAATAAAATACCATCAGGATTATATCGAGAGGATGTGGATTTAACTTAATTCAAAATGAGAAACCATAACTATGTAGTTATATAAAGTATCAGTTATTTTTAAAGCAGTCAACTGAGACTGTGAGAGTTGTGATTTGCAAAAGTTGAGAAATCTACTGTTGCTTGAGAAGTTGGATCGTGATTTATAGAGTGACATTTCCTGTAGCGGTGCTAATAAGTATGAATAAGCATGTAGCAACGAAGGGCAGATAACTTCGTATGTGCACATTTTACAAACATGGAACGTTTCCTACACAGTCGACATTATTCTGCTTAACTTTGCTTTGAGAACCATGAGACGCAGTGTTGAGATGGAAAGAATGTTTGCTCTCATGATGAGCTTATGTGCTTTTCCAAGTTCTGCACTTAATCCAGTCGCCATAAAAAACTCCTTTTCATTTTGAATGTGGATAGAACAAACAGAAAGTGCTAAGCTAAGCTAACCAGCTGCAGGCATTAGCTTCATATTCAGCATACAGAGATGAAAGCATCAATCTTCTTATCGTCCCGTCAGTGAGGAAGCGATTAAGTGTTTTTTTCCCCAAAATGCGGAAATATTCTCTTAAATCCCCGATTAAAATCTGTTGATCTTATTTAGCTTCAGCAATGTTTAATAATTCAGTGTTTTTAAAATGCACATGGCTGTCGAGTTGCTTCTGCAGCTTCTCACACATTAAATGCCCATGATGAAATATTTATGGGATATCTACCATCCGTACCACAACACTCATGTATGGTCAAGTATAAGAATATGAGAAAATACTAAATACGTTCTTGATATTCTGCACTTATTAGACCAAGTTATTAATAGAAACTCAATAGGATTAAAGTGATTATTGGCAAATTCCTCAATTAGAGCTCACTAGTCAGTCACTAATGGTAAAAATACATGCACACTAATGATCCATGTCATTACCAGACCTGTTTATTTAAAGCAGGCCTATGATCCCAGTGATCGACCAGTTTAAACAGGCAGTTGTACTGAGGTGTATGAAGTCAGTGTTTCTATAATAAACATGACATGTTGCAACAGTCAGTCTTCTCGTGAACCAGAAACATGCAAAACCAGTTCTTGCTGCAGGTTTTATTTCGCATTGAGGAAAAACAAAGAGAGTAGTCACAGACAGTGCCAGTGTAAAGCACTGATCGGTTATGACTCATTGCATTTATAGTGTGATATAATTACATATGCCAGTTTACAAAAGGAAAAGTGTGGATCAATTTATCTGCTAGGGGTTAATCTGCTAAAATAAGCAGCTTTCTCTGCAGGAGATGAAGTGTTTGTATCCTTTGATGTGTTTTAGGTAGAAAAGTGACCTCTGCTGGTTGATTTGTGGACGCTGAAGTAATATCATATGTCAGTGAAAACCCTGGAAATTACGTTCCTGCACAGCTGAACTGTAACTACAGATACACTCGCCCTGAGTCAAAGAATCTGTTGGTCGTCTCTACTGTTCCAAAACAGTGAAGCATTTCAGAGAAGACCTGCTGCAGATATCCTCAAGACATTTAATTTTAGTTTTTGCAGCTATAGAGTGCGCTTCACAGATATTCTCTTTTAGGGCCTTTAATTAAGAGCTCTTCCAGTAAGAGCATTTTGCCTCAAAGAGAAGATGATAGATTAGTATTGCGCCCACGCATCATACTGGGATGCAGCTAAAAGACTTCTATTCATGCATGTGAGTGAGAGTGCTGAGCAGGGAGAGGGGGAGAATGTACGTGCTAACGTGTGGGTAATCGCCCTGACAGATCACACCACCTACCGTCAGCAAATACTCAATGAGAGCTACTTAGTGAAATATAGCAAAACAAATCGGGTGTTTTTGCTTTTATTTTTTTCAAGATAGGTCAAAACTTGTTATACATGTATTGAAATTGACCTGAGAACAGCATGGAGACGTCATAATAATGCATCAAGACATAAATGTACATAGTACACCAGTACAGGATAATCTATGCTATCATTGCACAAGAAAGAAACATAATTCTTCGCAACAACTTACCAGACAGTCAAGAAATGTTAGAGTGGCAATCAGCTCGTGAAGTGTGAAGAATGTCCATGTTCTGTTAGAGAGCAGTGGAAGAGTGAGTGAGTATAATAATATCAAAGAGAGAGGAAAGGCAGAGAGACAGCAGAGCAGAGAGAAAGAACAAGAGTGCTGGAATGAGAGCAGGTACAAAAGAGGCAGTTTAAGTAAAAGAGAGGCAGAGTCAATGAGAGATTAATTCAAGCTCTCTAGTCTTTTCTCCCTTTCATCTCCTCTGGCTCTCCTGCAGCAGCGTGGCTGGAGGGATTTGGCACTGTGTGGGTGCCTGCCAGCCAGTCCAAGTGAGAGAAGAATGGAGCAAAGTTAGTGCCGGGCCGCTGGTGGTGAGCGTCATGCTTGGGTGCACCACCCCAGAGGCCAAAGGGCACCAGGTTATGCATGGACCAGGGGAAGTCGTAGCCGCAGTGATCCTCGGTGGAGACGTAGACGTTGAAAACCATGAAGCCCCACGTTGTGAGGCAGTGGCACTGGAGCAGAATGGGATCTACTGTAGCCCAGAATCCCACGCTGAACAACTCCCAGCCAGACTGGTACTGCGTGACCAAGCTGAAAGTCTGGTTGTACTGGTGGTGCACTGCATGGAAGGTGCGGTACAGCCAGGGAACTCGGTGATGTATCAAGTGCCAGAGGTAATACTGGAAGTCAAAGACCACCATGCAGCCCAGGATGCCCAGGAAGAAGCTCAAGAGGGTTGGTGCCTCATGGGGAAGAGGGGTCGGTGGCATCCACAACCACTGGGCGACTGAGGCAGGGAAGATGTAAAGCAGGTGGTTGTAGATGGTGACACCCAGGGTAGTCCAGATGTTAGGCCAGGTGATGGGTCTATCAGGATGGAGCCTGAAGCGGTTGATGCAGGGCCAGGTGGGAGCCAGCAGGTCCAGCACAGTGTACCCACCAACCAGGAAGAAGTAGGTGGTGACAGAAAGGGCCACAGGGAAGAGAGGGCTCCTCAGGAGGTCGTAGTGGTTCTGGAGGAGGTAGTCCCAGGCAGGCTGCAGGAGCAAGTCCTGAGACTGGCCCCCAGTCACGTTGTCCACATCCGACATCCAGGATAAAGCCTCAGTTCTGAGTAACCTGTCTGTGCTCATCACTAACGTGGCGTTTCTCTTCTAAAAGAGGGCTGATCCAAGAGGATTATTTTCTAACGAGCCCCAGGACAGGATAAAGAGGGTCTAAATGAATGGAAAGATCCAATCAGCGTCCTCGTATAGGTTAAGCAACAGCAAATTGTCTGGTGATGTTGTGCCAAATTGGACTGGCGGACTGTCTTAGCCTCTTATGTATATTCAAGCCCCACCTCCACCCCTCCACCCTCTGCATTTTAAAAGAAAGCGCTGTGTAAAGGCCCTTTTTATGGGGACAAGGACCGCAGCCAGGATTCAGGAGCCGGGCCACAGCAGCTCTCATTTTTGACCCAAATCATGGAGCTAGAGCTTCCGTTTACTGCTGAATTTGACTTTGTTGGAAAACACAAAGTGTCTTCTAGCTGTGTAATATTGACAGAATAAACACTAGGTATGCTACAGCAGGTTATGTAATCGCTGCTACATGTTGGTAATCAGCCTGTGAATGTGTCTGCCTCCCTCAGATCATCAGACACATGCAAAATGCACACACACACACCAACACACACACTCATGCATACACAAATCACGAGCTCAGAAGAGTAATTAATCATAGAGATGCTGTCAAATGAGACATGAATTCAAAAGCATTTCCTCTCTGATGCTGGATTGTTGTTGGCAGTTTGAGTTTGTTTACAGAGACGATTTCATTTTTAAAAGCTGAACTAGGGCAGCTACCACAGCTCCTGTTTCCATGGTGCCACATGGAAATGCAGTAGAGAGGTTTTGATGAATATCATATGATACCCTGTGTTACATACTGTAGTCAGACATGAGCTAATTCTGCCATGGTCTGCATATTTATTTATTAATCAAATGCACTAAAACTATGAGAAATATGTCAGTTTTTAGAGTTTAACTCTCACAAAGCTTATTGAATGAATATGCCTGCTGCAGCTGAATAAATACACACATGTAGGTTTATCAGAGACATATTCAAAAATAGGTGTATCTGTCAAATCTGTTTGTAAACAAATAAACGTCACTATGTTATAGAAATACTAATAATGTATTAACTAATTAGCGTAACTCATTTAAAACTACACTAACTAGCTGTAGATACATGTTAAACAGACAAGAATGAGAATGTCATCAATCTTCTAATTTAATGCTCAGTAAGAAAACAAGTAATCATATTTTATATGTTTCCGTCAAATCTTTCCTTCGAGACAAAGTTTGTACTGTGAGAATAAGAAATTGCATAACGGATGTTTGTGTGTGTAGCGATTTGCAAAATGCAAATTTGCTTTTACTGGTGAATTCATGCAAACAGATTCTTAAACTGAACAGTGAATAACACTGGCTGTCCTTACTTCACTTCCTGTTTAAGATAATAGTCGTTATTTTCACTAAATTAAGCCATAAAAGAATGAAACATATTTCCCAGTTCCCAGACTATGAGAGAATACTTAAAAAATACTCACTGTGGTGCTCACTATAACACTTGAGACATACATTATTCTATAATTTACTGATCTTTTTAAAGGCAAAACCAAATGTCGCCATGTACATCATAGTGACACGTGCAACTAAACCAGTGTGGCGACACAAACCATAGAACTCTATGTATAAACACACACATTTTGAAGATTAGAGTGAGATTAAAGTAGATTAAAGTGAACTGCATTACTCATTAAACAGAGAGCAGAACAGATTAGAATTTGCTAGATGGTCAGAATATGTTCTAATAGCACAGATGAGCCAGTAGAGGGCAGTAAAAATCCATTCTTCACAGAAAACACTGCAGTCCAGTTGTGAATGTAACTGGATTTTGCAGGGTGAGTAAAATTAATCTGATGTGTCATTGTTTCTATAAGGGTTTAACATCTATGACTTGGAAAAGAAAACAGTTTAAATTTAGTAATAGGGGAAGGACATGAATGAGTGGGTGACGAGCAACAAGAATGGAGTATTACATCAACACTACGGCTTATACTGTGTAGAATCCAGTTTCAACTAGTAACACTGTGTACTCCAATATTTATCCGCACGAGTGGCTCATTCATAAAATATGTTGAGAGCCAGTGATTCAAAATGAAACCAGTGTGTGTAAATCCAGAGGTTGGTGACTCATTGACAACATGCAGTGAAACTGTACTGTCTGGAAACTCTTATTACAGTGATTGTGGGCCTAGTGTTTCCTGCGGGACCTTAATGTCAACTCCTCCTCGGAGTGAAAACTGTGAAAGTCACAGCAGTCAAATAACTACTAGCTTGCAGTAGAAGATCAGGCCACTGATTGTCTGACCTGTCAGATCCAGAAGTATCGACCCTTACAGGAAATATACTACAGCTGTTGGCACATTGTCCAAACTGATAAGAAGCATTAGCTTTAGCAGCACATAGAGACAAGCACAAAGCATCATGGGATCTGTGATACAGAGACGTGTTGGTAAAATAAATGAGATGCTCAGTATTTCACCACCTCACTAATGTGCACCACTAGGTGTCTGAGGAGACGATGACAAGGTGTCCACACTGTCCCTCTGGACAAACAAATCCACACTGCACATATGACCCAACCCACTTGATGACACACAATGTTTTATTCATTTTACTGGATATATTTAAGCTTTGGACAGTGTCTCAATAAAGCACCTTGACCACAAGGCTCAAACAAACAAAAACAAGAAACACAATAAAACAAATCAGTATTAACACACAACCACATTTGTGGGTACACTAGATAACAAAGACCACTGTCAAATCCTCATTTCTGAAAGGAACTAACTTAGTCAAAGTCAGTCACTGAAATACAGACAGTGAGAAATCCTCCAGCGGCTATTTACATTGATGCTGACAGTGAGAGTCACAGCTAGGGTAACACATTGGTCCAGGGGTTGGACGTCTTCTTCCTGAGTACAGTCCGCTCTCCGTATCCTCGCTGCTGAAGGTGTGACAGGGTGTCCTAGCTCCACTGGAAGCAAAAAATGTTGGAGTTACAATATGATTAGATTAGATTTACTCGGTTCATTCATTAAAACTAAATGTAAATATTTTAATTTCACTGAGCCACTTTCTCTGTGTTTAAGAAATACGCGTGAATGCTAAGACGTGAACCATATAGAGGCATGATGTCCTATTGTTTTACCAGTGACCTTGAAGACAGTGCAGAGGACCTGAGGGAACGCAAGTGGATATAAAACAATACATCACCTGTCGTGTAGGCAGGAGATGAGGTTTCCACCACATAAAAAACATGAGCAGGGCGATAAAAAGCCTCCTAAAAGACACAAGAGTCCAGTGCAGCACAGAATCTGTGTTTCTATTTTTGTCTCAGGATGTTTTTACATTCATCTTTTACAGAATCTGGTTTTCCATGAAAATGTTTGTTGTTGAAAATTATGTGAGATGTGAAGATCGGGAGTTGTGTTTGTGACGGCACTTTTTACTTTTTGTGTGGACTTTTATTTGGCAGGAAGTCATCATTGTCTTGGCTCCTCCTCTGGGCATATAAGGTGGTGGACTCAGCCATTTTGTCTGTCTCTTCCTGGGCACATGGTTTGTGAAGTTTTGTTTCATTTCACTTAATTTTACACGCTTTCAGTATGACAGATTAGTCCTCTTCTATTTGTCCTTCCTTTGAGCCAGGCTGTGACATGTGTGCACAGAAACCAAATCCAATGCAGAGATCTTAGGACAACCCAATAAGTTTTAGTTTCAGTTGTATGAAAGTGATTTCACCTGTCTGATGTGGTGTCAGTCTGCTGTGGGGGTTTTATGGGTCACCTCCCTGCACATCAACTACTATTCTCAGCTATGAGAGGAACCGTTTCATCACAAAAGTTGCAGGCACACCTAACGACCAACATCCCACAGGTGCTGTCTTTGGGGGCTGGGGGCTGAATCGAGTGTTATTCTCTGTGAATTCAGGCTCAGAGACGGGACAGTGGTGTATGAGAAGGACAAGAAATGACAAAGGATGAATACTGCTGCCGCTAAAAATAAACCCTGCAGTGTGACCATAAGGTGAAACTGAGAAGATGGCGACATGTCGGCTAGAAAAATAATAAAATACACCTGAGATTGGATGAGACAGAGGGGTCCAGGGTCGTATGATCATTTCTACAAAAAGGATGAAGATGAAAACAGATTATTAAAAGATGCACGAAGAATTGAAAAGGAGTGAACTGGAGTGCAACAGGACAATTAAATGCAGCTGAGATTGGCTCCTGTAACTCAGTTAAGATAATGAATAGATGGTGTCCCCAGAATATTAGGAAATGATGGTGATTTAGTTGAATACTGAAAGAAAAGTCACTTTAATCACTGAAATCCTAATCTTTTTAAGAGAAAGAGCTGTTTTTGTATAAATATAAATCTACATGGTTGTAAATTGTATTCAGATTTTGGTCTTAATCTTTCACCATCGTACTGAAAAAAGAATATATTAACAAAACAATTCATTATTTAGTATCACAAAAATGTAGGTTATCATTATTCTTTTTCATCTTATCAACAGATATACAAATATCTCTAAATTAAAAAGTACAATATCTTATATACTACTACACCACTGTGGATGACATCAATGTTTTCTGTACTCTCAAGTAAAAAACAAAATAGTGGAAATTTGTAGTATCCCCTGAGTAAAGTTCACCGAATTATATTTTTCCCTCGTGCTGCTTCTAATTAAGCATCAGGACATGACTGCACTAAATTTCCGTGACAGACGTCATAAGGATCCAATGTGCCATAGAAACCGAATGATGTTTCACTCGTGTATTGATGGCGCCACAATGTTTTCACGGGTCGTGGACATATATTTAGACATTCAAGGACAAAAGAAGGTGCAAAATGTGTTTAGCGCTGTGATGAAAACATTAAACTATTCTGTTCTTCCTACTACTACTCTAACGAGTAGAATTACTCCTCTGTCTGCAGAGTGCAGGAGTCACTTCAGGGATGTATTAAATGATACAGACACACGTGTGAAGGCCTACGAATGGCGCAGGGGGTGATGAAACCCATGGGTGCTGCAGGGTCACACTGGTACATGTTTTTCACTTAACAGCATTGATTAAAACCTGGAAAGGAAGACAGTTGCCATGGGTGTCTCACCTGTGGAATTAATTATCGCCACAGAGATAGAGGCTGGCCCACTTAGCTTCTCCTAATTTCTTAATAAACAAGCTGTGCCGCGTCAGATCATCCCATTTGTGCAGGACTCTAACCAGGTAGGAGCTCCTCTTTCCAGCTGACAAATACCAACTTTGTGTCTGATTGTTTGTGACTGATGTGGGTTTGGTTTACTTTAAGGTTTTCTTCTTCTTCAACGAGCTGCGAGAGTTTTTCATCCTTCCAGCAGAATGCCGAGCCAGCTCGAGGGTGCGATGGATGCACTGATAGCTGTTTTCTACAACTACTCTGGAAATGATGGAGACAAACTCAAGCTCAACAAGGGCGAGTTGAAGCAGCTCTTGAACAGCGAGCTCACCAACTTCCTCACGGTAAAGTAGACTTTTATTTAGTTTCCATTCCACCTTTGAATAGAGAGAGCACTTCCCAGGAGGAAGCCTGTCCAACCTTACTGTCAGTAGATTATAACTATTGGGAATGTGTTTGTTCACTGTGTGACCTTTGCACCTCCATGGATTTCCTTAATTGATCCACAACGGTACGTTCTGTGGATTTTGCTCATGTCTCAGTCTCTTAAAAGTTAGATTCAATAATGGGTTTAATATGTTCAATAATATTATTTGAGAAAGAGCACTCTGACCTTGTTCAGGGAAATTGTTTTTTCATTGATTGCTTTTGTGCTGTCAAAGTGTAACTGCTGGTGGTTCTCCCATCGTAGCACTGTGGGGAATAAAGGATGCGGAGAAGGAGATAGATAAGGTCATTTGAGATAAGCCTCAGCCCCTGAGTGTGTGTGATAGCAGTGTGTACAAGCTTGTGATTTCAAATGAGGCAGACCAGCATGTCAACAAAACAGACGAGGCCCGAGACCTCTGATGCCTTCAGATATGCTTTTTTTTTCTTCTTTTCACTTTTTGTTCTCCCTCACGCGGATGGGAAGCCTCAGGTGCTCACACATCATCATCAGTGGCCCATATCGTGTCCAAATATAGACACTCCCATGACGTCACAACATCCCCGCGGGCTGTAGTCACCTCTGAGAATAGACGCAGCCCCAGCGAGACCAGCATTCACCCTCGGTTTTCTCCAAAGGAAGCTTTAAGACTTGGCCCAGGCTTGATAAATTACACATTAGAAACTTCTCATTTTTATAATTTAAATTAGATAAACTTTTATTTTAGTGCTCGTGTATTTGTTATTTACATAGAAATAGCTAATGTGAAACAGTTTTACAAATATTATTTATATTTATTATATTCACAAACCTGGTTAGCTTCAAATTTGTAATTTAAAAAAGGAAATGATTGAAAATGTAATTATTTCTCTTTACAATTAGATTTATTTAAATTAAATTCCTCCATGTGACTGTGACACAGGGTTTTGTCCAGCCATCCACTTCAAAATAAAAAGATGCATTTCCAACAGTAAAACTTCCTGCTACTTTTCTTTCCACTCACTTAAATCCAGGAAGCGTCCCCGGGGAAGAAGTCACTCCAGTGATTTGCATTTCCATAGCAGGGACACAACCCAAGGAAGATGGCGTAAACTAGCTCCCCCTCTCATTCTCCACGTCTGCATTCAGGTTCAAATAGCATTTGCAGCTATAATTAATTAATTCTTTATTGTAGCAATGAAAACAAACGGGATGTTTGTTTTTCATATCTGACCAGTCAGCAACATTCAGCACTGCAGGCCCCCAATACGTCCTCAACCTTTAGCTTTAAAAATAAATAACAACAAATGTTTTAGAGATCTTTAGTGGAAAAGTAGAAGAATTGAGCTCCCCAGGAAAAGTTAAAAGAGCAGAAAACGTGCTCTTACTTTTCCTATTAGCAGTAATTTGTGTTTATTTATTTTTTTGTTAAGTCTATGTTGCTGTTGGACTGTTAAACAGAGTGGTACTAGGGAGGACAAACACATAAGTCAAATGTAACTTCACACAGATAAAATAAACAAGATATTTGTTGATTTTGTTTCCCCATTAGAAATATAAATCCATAATGTGGTGACATTTTCCTAATAAGAGAAATTCCATCTGAACTAGCCCATAGTGTGAACTGGATCTTAATGTGACAAGAGTGACACAACATAAAGATCAGTGTTGTCTCAGAGGTCGGGAGGTTCGATCCTGGAGGAAATGAGCAAAGTAAGAAATGCCGTGCATGATTAGCACAATCAAATGATGGTATACAGACGTATGTGGATCTGAAAGGTCACTCGTGCTGGTTTATAGATACTAAAAGCTCCATATATGTCAGAATTTCATCTGCAACTGTTGGATTAATAATCTCCTCCGTTCTGTTTTCAGTCTCAGAAGGATCCGATGTTGGTGGAGAAGATCATGAACGACCTGGACTCTAACAAAGACAACGAGGTGGATTTCAACGAGTTTGTTGTGTTGGTGGCCGCCTTGACGGTTGCTTGTAATGACTTCTTCCAACAGCAGAAGAAGACATCCAAGTAAAACAAAATGTAAACTGACTGTAAAAATCAACAGTTGAAGTATAAAGATGTCGTCACAGTAAATGTTCCAGCAGTTGAATGATTAATGACTATTTGTCGTGGTTTAGGATTGTAAATGTGATTTTTATGTAAGTAGACACTCACAGACACATAAAACACTTACTGTCAAGTCCCTTAGTGGCGTTTGCCTCCAAACACCTTTCTTCTTTTAAAATGAGTCTTCAAACCCTCTGTCATCATTTTCTTTTAGATTTTGTCCCAGCTGAGACTGATTTTAAATGTTTTATACTTTTGTGCTGTTCAGTCTTCTTATGCACTAAATAAACTGCACTCTGGAGCATGTTACTTTTCTTTGGTTGTTACCTGTTCGCTGCAGATTTTAGCATACGTGTTTCATAGTGCATGCTTTGGCATATATGTGGATGAAGTCCAGAGCAAAAATTGATTAAAAAGTTTAAAAAAAGTATATCTAAAGACAAAATTCAACCTTCCACGTTAGTCCCATTTTGTGACTATCTACCAAAGTTCTACCAAATAAACTTCCTTATGGTGTAAGTGGGAGCTACACGTGTCCAGGAGCCTGAAAACAAAGGAGCAGCATAAAAATGAAAATGCTCTATTGAAACAAAAGCACCTCAAAATAATTCTTAATTGCAGTGCAGAGTGAATTTACTTTAATACGTTTTTGTATGTGTGAATGAAAACCACTCGGTATTCTGAGGCTGTGTTTCTTGGAAATGACTGTGCACCGTGCCTCGATGACGCATGGCGATCCCAGTACGCATCGACCACCTGGGTCCTGCAGCATCAGCCAATCGCACTTAAACTTCTTCCCCTCAAGCAGAAATGCTGATGCTCTCACCTTGTGGAGGACAAAAGTGTCGACTGAAGCTGTATTTTCTAAGGGTTTTCCTCTGAACGACCGTTGTCCCAAAATACCAAAGCAGACAGTTAATTGGCAACTGACATTCTCAGCTGTGACATGGAGGAAAATTACTGAAACAGCAACTGAGATACAGTTGCAAGTGTGATGCTTTTATGCGCGCAGATGTTGCTTGCACAAGCCCGCACCATTACAATGCAATTTCTCTATGATTGGCTGTAATCGAGCGGGATAATCATCCTATCTCCCATGGGAAGATGCCATGCAGTAATTAGGTTTTTTGTTCAATTTTTAAAAGGTTGTAATCAATCATAAGAGTCATTTGATAATTTTTAAATGTGGATATTTATATTCTCACTCTTTGTGATGATTGCCCTCCACATTCTTCAAAATGTGTTCATTAACTTGTCTATTTCCTGAGAAAACCATATTCGGGAACTGGCTTTCAATAGTTTTCCTTCAGATTGTGAGGTTTGAGTCATCAGTCGTGACCATCTCTGATAGTTTCTGTGTCAGTGTAATCATCCACATCAAGTTCGGTCTGTGTGGGAGAAATTACTGGCAATTAAGAAACTTTTAAAACAAAAATGGTTGCACCTGAAGTGTACATGCAACTCTTTCAAACAACCACATGGTGGGAGAGACAAGGCTCTTATACAAGCAAACTAAGAATAACTTGTGTTTACAGGCACTGAAATCATAAGAAATAATTTATAAAGAACTTATTTATACATACACTTTAGTAAAACGTCACCCTCATGACTCAAGAAACACAGAGAGACAAAAGAAACTCAAGGTCAGAGTGTGACAAATAAAAGAAGATGTGGTTTTTATGTTTTTGATTAAGAAGATTAAGGATGTGATATTAAGGGAAACAAAAATCACTATAGTAATATCCTGAAGCTAAGAAGGCCACGACAGCGAGTTGTTTCATGGGATTTTATGATTATTTTTCCTACAGGTTCCGTTTGGACAGGACAGTTTATCCGTAAGTGTCACTTTTCCAAATGTTGCTGCTACCTGCAACGAATGTCTTTTAAAAAATGCCTCAGGGCCTCAATCTCCTACATGCTGTCAATTCCCCTGTTTCGTCACTTTGTGCGTCACTGTTTGTGTCACAACCCCTCATTAACGGTGGACTGTGCCCGTGTGTCATGGTTTCAGCCTTCGTACAGTCTCAGCTGATAATGGCGAAAGTGAAAATTGGAAGTGGTTAAGTTTTTGTTTTATTGGAAGCGCAGAGCACCAGTCTTCCTATAATTGCTGTACATGCAGGTAGAGGTGAGGGATTTGTTAGCTGGTGAAGGACGAATAGCATCCAGCACCTTACTGATGGGTGTCGCAGGGAGATCTAAAAAAATGTTTTGAAGACTTTTGAGCAACCTGCAAGAATAAATCTAGAGCTGTAGCATGGTATCAAAGAAAATAATGATTATTCTGAATGTATGATGATATATGTAATGTTATAGTTATAATAGTGCAAAGTAACACGTCAAGAGTGTTGCAAAGTGTATTAAACCTTTCAGTGCTATTAAAGTGTGTATGTCTAATTTTTAACAGCCATTAACATGTGGTTTGGATAGATTCAAGCTAATAATAAAAGCTGTATGTGCAGTAAACAGTCAAAACAACTAGATTTAAAATACACACTAACATACAACACAATGTGCCAATCTGTCTTTCCTCAAATTAAAGTTACAAGTCTTATGAAATTACAAGAAAATAAAAAGCTACAAAATGCATCAGTCATGCAGAAATAACTCTCTGGTTGGTTACGAATCATCAATACATGTCTGAACACCTCTGTAGCAACAGATGGAGGATGATCTTATTAAGAAGGGCAGCACGTGAGGAGACAGATTTTCCACAGCTTGCTTTAGTGTGGAAACTGTTGTGGTCATCCCTCTGGGGGAAGACAATGGGACACGATAGAAAAAACACCGGCCTGCAGCCCCTGTTGGGTATTTACTCTCCCACAGTGGAAAGAAAACAGTCGAAGACAGCAGATGGGCTTTGCATCACTAACAGTGTCTCAGGTGAATGTGATTCGCAACATCCTCACATTTGTCTCCGTGTGAGAAGATAAATTTCAATTAAGCAGTTTGGAAATATTTAATTTATTAATTAAGACGGTAAACTGACTCACATCACAGAACAATATGATCTTTATGTTCTTTGTCACTTCTTTGTCATTTACAAGCCGGCTAGTGGCTGTACTAAATCAAATACACAGTACTGTATAAAGTGTTAACTGCTTTTGAATGTTTTATATATTATAATTTACATAAATAATTGTATCAACCCTTATTGTGCAATCCACACAACAGACATGGTCGTAATCGTAATATGTTCGTCATGTGGTTGTAATAAGTCAGCAGAATGTCACAACTCTCATTTTTTCCCTGTTTGTATTTGTCTACTGACACTTTCCATTTACCTCTCCCAATCTCTGATCACCAGACCTGCCAAACCAGCCCGATTCCCCTGCTGTGTGTCCGTGTTTGGGTCCTCGGGCCTCTGTTTTGTGTCCTCTATTCAAAGGTTGTTGTATATTTCAGTCTAGACCATAGTGGTGAAGCAACCTACAAGCAAATCCATCAGCTAACAGACAGACATCGGCACACAGTCACGTTAAAAATAAATTTTTAACTTAGTCTGCAGTTTAAAAAAACTTAATGAGGAAATAACTTCACAAACACACACATATGCAGCCCAGGATATTATTAAAGCAACATCGTTATTGCTTAAAATGATGATGATGCTTTGAGAGGCACTCCACTCAAAATATTGAGTGTCTGTAGCCACTTTAAGCACCTGCTGTGTGATTGACAAATTATTGGTAATTTTCCTTCCCAGAAAGGGCAGATTAAAATGTCATGCTTGATTTTCTCACTCTGTAGAGTAATAGAGGGGTTCGATAGAACCATCATCATCATAATCAACCTGCCACTCCAACACGTACTTCCTATGAGCATCAACAGTTTGATGGTATAAAATAACGTGATGTGACTGCAGCACAGCCTGTGACAATTTATATATGAGACATGTGTTTGAAAAAGCTAGTGTCCAGCTTCAGCAGGAAAATAAAAGGGCATTTTTATATACATCCTAAATGTCTTCATTGGAAATTAGAGCTGTGATGGTCGTCGCCACACACTCGTTAATCTGTGGCTGCAGGTGTCTGTCAAAGATAATACACCCGCAGGTCTTTAATCACCAGTCCTCCTATTGGTTTTGCAGCAAAGTGCCCATCAATCAAACCATCATCTTCAGAGATATCGCCTTGTGTTCTCGCTGTAGTTACAGCGAGCAGAGGTAGTCGTCAGAGAAACTGACATCAGGCCACATCTGAGAGGATGACGCACGTGCTCCCCTGACAAGCTGAACGGCATCATGAGTGATATTAATGTTAACTGAAGAATATTAACTGATTCTACACAATCCCTGAATGAAAACTATTGTTACACATATTCATTTTCGTATGACCAAAGTTACTAGAAATTGAATCAAAAAAAGTGTGCGTCAAACTATTTTAGCCACTGCTGAAGAAACAAGCTGTGCTGTCTGGAAAGGTGGAGCAATAAACACCTCCCATATGTGTTCCTCCACTGAAACTAATGAATTGAAAGTAATTTAATGGATCAGTACACAGAAGAGCCAAGAATAGTTGCAGGAATGAGTGGTGAATAAAACCTGCATTTCATTATTTGACCACAAAAATGAATGTAAAACACATTAGATTGATTTTAATTTGTAGAATCTGTGTGCAACATCTCGTTAATGTGTTTTAATATGAGTGTTATGCTGCTGCACGGCTTTGTTTCTTACTGCAATAAGAACAAAACCACAGCTGAGTGCTTTGTCATGCAGTATAATTTTATTACAAAAACGTTTTGTACAAATTTACCTGCATAATGGCAAAAAACGTGTATTTATCCTACTGAACACTTCACCTATTACCCTCAATCATCACTGGCAGGAAATGACTTAGCGCACCATGGATCATCCAGCAACATAAATAGAAGGTAACATTCATTTAAGCACCATTTCCTTTCAAGAATGTTGACCATGAACCCACGCATGATGTCAGTATAATATTAATAAATGCACATGTTGTACACAAGGCAAAAATAAAAACAATAGCAGTTTCACCAAACACCAAAGGACACTTCATTAAGCTTTATTTAGCAACAACCAGAATGAATCAAAGATGAAAAAGAAACACAGAAAATCGTCCAGATTAAACATTATAATATTGCTGTGCCTTCATATATTTTTATGCACTTTAATGTTCACGTCTTTGGGTTTTCGACACTTCCTCTATGGTAGATTGATAGCCAGATGTGTTGGCTTAGTCGATGTGTTGCTTTAATAAAATCTGTTTTAAAATGTTTGCAGTCAAACAATACATTTGTCACTTTATGATCCTGCTCAGTTATTGAAACAGAAATCCTCGACGTTGTTGAGTTTGATTGTCTGTAGTTCCTGGCTGTCCAGTAGCCGGTAACTGAAAGACACTCGGCTGACAAACTTCCCACTGGACACCATCCTCACCACCGTGTTGTCACAGCCGATCTTCATGTGGGCTACAGGCGGAAGAGAAGGAAACACTAAGAATTAGATCAACGAGCTGGTTTGTTGAACAAAAAGGGACAGAAAGGAGATCAGTGTGTACTCACTGGGGCCAGTGAAAGAGATGCATAGATCTGTGATGGGCAGCAGCTTTGATGTGTCGATGCCATTTCCGCCCAGCAGCTGAACAAAATCTCCTGTTTCTACACATCCAGGCATGGACCTCTGTGGAAACAACACGAGGGTACGATCTTTCAGCTTATCACAGCGAATCCGTCATATGTACCAGCACAACGAAAAAAAAATATAAAAGCAAAATAATTAAAGTCTAAAATTATGGTTTGGATATAAAAAAGTAAAGAGTTGCACGGACAAGCAAACTCACACACTTGTGTAAATGGTGCTTATGTTCGTCAGATAATAACATGATTGCTCACTTGTTCCCAAAGCTGGATATGACTCATACTAATGATCACGAGGAAAATTCAGCTTAGCTTGACGTCGTTGGGAGACGACATTAACCACTTGGACCCTCTGATTTTCCTCTTAACTCAATCTTGACAAAACATGTTTCCATTATAGCAAATGAGCATTGGCCACTTGGGGGCAGCAAAACTGAGCTGTAGTCACACTGACATCCAATTTTCATTCACTCTCCTTTTAGCTCTGTATTTGTTCTCCACCAACTGCTCATGGAAACGTTTGGCTCTTTAGCTGTAAAATGATCTGAAGTCTCCTGCTCTCTAACAGAGAGCAGACCTGAGTTCTCAGTTTACCTTGGGAAAGTTGTTGTAGTGTCCGAGGCTGAACTCTGAGATGTCAATTGCCACTGGATAAATGATGGAGAAGCTGCAGTTTCTGTGTTGCTGAGGGATCACCATTGTGTAAGTGCCCTCTGGTGACTGGGACATAACATTACAGGCTGCAAGGAGATGAAAAAGAACGGAGCAGTAACAGGGAGATTAGTAAGAATAATAAAGAACATTTTAACAAACAAGCAGCTGTGAAAACAAACCATGTGATGCTTTATAAAAACTCTAGAAATTATGAACTAGTTAGAGTTTCCCTTGGGTTTCCATATCACAGCATTTGCGATGGGATTGTGGTCCAGGTCCAGAAACCCTGGAGGCGAACTGTCCCCTGTTGGTGAACTTGATGACTAAAGCACCCTGCTAGGCTTGTGTCAACACCCCAGACCCACACATTAATCACTGCATCACTCTGATCACACACAGACGTCCAAGAGTAAGCACAAAGCTGAAGCATTTCCATCTGCACACATTTCACTGGGTTCTTCTAAAGTCTACTCACGGAAAGGGTTGATATGTTTCCTGATCGTCAGGGTGAAGCTGCTGCCAGTGTTGTGAATGCGGAAGAAGACCATGGCCACATTCTGAGAGGAGCGCACGCTTCTCCTCAGTGACCCCGAGTCACAGTAATCCACATAGCGCTCGTACAGAGGCAGCGGGTGGTCCTGGGAGCTGGGGAACTTTTCTCCTTTCATCACCCAGCCGTCAAACACCTTTATGGGAAACCGAGAAGAAGCCGAGAGTGAGATTTTATTTTCAATTAAAGATGACTTCAGAGTTTTCTTTCAATTCTTTTAAAAGTAAAATTACTTCTATGATAAAATACTTGGAACTCTGAGCAGTTTTTGTGCATCTTAACTTGCACAAAATCTCAGATTAGACTATTTAACCTGTAGAGAGCATCAGCATGCAGTCTTAACGTAAGCAGTTTGTGCACAAGTGCCTTAAATGAGAGCTTTTATTTCATCAGGAGGTGTTTGTAAGCCTGTGTCCCAGTGGGCATGCAGAAGTGCACGGATTACTAAATAAGCACACTGTTGTACAGTAGATATGAGAATTAGCCTCCATGCAACAGGTGTCACTTATTTTACAATTAAAGTTCACTGTGTGGAAATAAAATCTGTTACTGTTCATGTTTTAGCTTCCTGATAATATTTAACACATGATGCAGGGACTTGTGGGGTTGTTTACATGTAAGGGTTCAGTTTACCGTGATGAAGTCTCCTCCCCTGCAGTCGATGTCCACACTGTCATAATCCACACTGAGCACTTCATTGGGCTCTGCCATGAAGAAAGCTGCGCAGCTGAGCTGAGGACGCTCTGCAGTGAAGGTGAACTGACCCTCCACTGCCACCATGTCCAAACAACCTGAGAAACACATGATTCACACAACAGATGGAGGCTTTATATGTGTAAGCTTTAGATGCTTTTTGATTTTGTTGAATTAATATCTTAATTAAAGTCATTAGTAATAAACTGTTTTAGTTCTAGTGTCTTTTTATGTCATGAATTTATATTTTTTATCCTTTTATAGATAAAAAACAACTAAAAATACGCATGGACTGAAGAAGCATTAAATTGTTATTGCATGATTCGTGACTTACGTAAAGGTCTGCGATACATCAACTCCTCTGCTGTTTCTCTCTTGAGTTCCGAATTGAAAAACGAATATAAATCATCTTTGGAGATCTCGTTGTTCTGCAGAAACAAATGCAAGTTTATAAAGTTTGACAGGTGCCCATGGACATTATAAGGAGAGAATCACATTGTATATGTTAAAGCATGTGCTAAAACTTACCTCGATATACCTGGAGTCTCCCTTGAGGACAAACAGACACAACACCAGAAAGAAGAGCTGCTCTCGGAAAGTGCGCTCCATAACGCGCATCTCTGTCTGCAAGGCGCACCTGAGCGGAGAAAGTCTGTGCTGCGCTTCTTCCAGTGCTGCTTTTTATAGGAGCAAGTCCTTTAACGAGCGACTGACAGGGTCGCTGTCACCCACCGTGGACCCCTCTCATCCCACCTCACCTCACCTCCCACATCCCCCCTTCTCCTCCCTTCCTCCATCAACTGCGTGGTTGTGACGAGAGCAAGGATGGACAAGCGTGACGAGAGATAGTCAAAGACAGAGACAGAGATGAGCAGCTGATGCCAAAACCACGCGTCATCTTCCTTGAAACTGTCTCATCTGTCTGGTCCACAGTGCTCATTAAACAACTGATCCACGACTGAAACTTGCTTTAATGTAGATCACTGCGCACTGGTTCGACGTTTCTCTGACACAGCACTGGTCAGATGATTGACTGAAATCATTGATTATGTGCATTTAATACTAACAATCATAAATATCTGGAATATCTGGAAGCATCAAATTAATGGAACAACACCTACTGTGGCTTCATGTGGCCAAATAATGCGCAAGATGATGAAGATCATGTGATACAATCTTACTCCTCATGAAGCTTAGTTTGTCACAAAAAAAATTAGATCACGAGTCAAATACTTAAATACATTTAATTTTTATTGCATTGGAGAAAATGAAAAAAAAAAAAACAAAACAAAAAAAACCTATCAACAACCACCATATTCAGCTCATACCAGGGCCAAACTGTGCTGCTGCTGTGGTCCATCACCAAAAATAAAAACATTTGGTAAGATTAACGCGGTTTGTACTAATCTCAAATTACAGTTATTAACAAGAGAAGCGTGGCAAACAGGAGTCAAAGGTCACGGTAGACCCCTCCCTCGGTACCCAGCAGCCTATAGAGTGAAGCGTAATTGTGTTTCCTCAGCGCACACAAAGATGGCGGGAGCGCGGAGACGCTGCGTTACAGGTGATCTAGACTGACGTGATGATGTTAACGTCTAACTTTAATAAAAAACAGCTCAACTGGACGGAAGGAAGTTCCACAATTACCAAAGTGAACCTCACACACGTAAGAAACAGTCAGTGCCTGGATTAAACTGGACCTGCGCTGTAAAACATGAACTGCTGTTGGGCCTCCTGTGTTGTGCGCCATGGCTCGGCCACGACCTGTCACCACACTTCACCACAGTCTCCACACATGCTGCTCCAGCGACACACGACAGGACTCCAGCTCTGAGCTCCAGTTAAAACCCGGAGGTGAGTGCTTGGAGATTTCTGTGGGCCTCCCAGACTTCACCTTTAGCCTGTTGGTTACAATAATAATACCCAGTTACTCTCCAGTGATGGTAACACACTCATTAAATGTCTTGTAAAATCTGCTTTAAGTGTAAAAGTCGTTCTTCTCCATCAGTCAACTGTGAGTCTGCTGCTGTTTTGATTGTCTGCCTTAAAATGAACAGCAGCTGCTTAATTAACATCTATGAAAATAAATTAAACAGATATTTATTTACAAATTAAAACATTTCAAAACACAGGGAGAGGTGGTTAAAGACAATGTTGGCATTACATCCCAATCCCTCCAAGTCTGTTCACAAGTTAGAGCAAAACTTTAGAGAAAGGGAACTGGACATTTGTCGTCAGGTCAAGATTTTGATTTGACAGCAATCAAACACCTAACAGGGAGAATAATGTCCACAGGCTAACGATGCAGTGTGTTAATGTTAACATTACACTGTCCAGTAGCATGAAGTGTGCAATGGATGTACCTCAAAGATCCAGGTTTAGTCTCTGTATTACTGATTATAGAGAACTGAGTCATTGCAGATTTACAGAAGGCTGAAACATCAGAAAAGATCTTTCTTCTAGGACTGAGAGACAGGATGGAGAACCAGAATTACAACATCGGACCGTTGGAGGTTTATATTCGCTCAACACCGATGTCTAACCCATGTAACAACCTGCTGTGATTTATCCAGCGCTCACTGTACACCCAGAGTATATTCCCTAAAGCTGCGTTCACGCCTGCCTTGTGTGACGTGGCCCCTAACAAACCCTGGAGGTGAGGAGACTCTGTGAAACCTGGGTCATCACCAAATAAGCAGTATCGAGTAGAGATTCAACAAAATTAGAAACAGCTGCTCGTTATGAACTAGACAATATCAAGAGGAATTTCTCTCATCATGTAAAATACATATTATGTTTGTGTCTCACATCTTGCTCTTCTTCTTTATCTACGTTTCATGATTTCCTCATTTATAGTCACAGAAAACTGAACTGAGGGTAAAAAACTTCATTGTTGAAAAGTTTGAAGTCGCTTGCACAGATTTTATTTAGAGTCAAGGACATGAGTACTTGTCTTGCACCTGTCTGAGCTGGGTCCCAGAGGTCTGCAGGTGCCGCAGGCTGTTGAAAAGGTCAGGCCATTCAAATGCAGATATTGGATTTGGTGTAATCCCCACTCTCAGTGACGAGCAGGACAAAACTGCATGTTTGCATTGCCATGATAAGCTACAAGTCCTAGTTTATATTTAAACTTAACAAATCAGGCCCTAGATAATGCGGTAAAATATCTGTATACAGTAGAAGGCAAACAGAAAAAGCAGAAACCAGTGCTTTGGGAGTTTTCTTTGGCCACTGGAGAGGTTCATTTAATCCTGAGACGTGTGATTAAACAGCAGAAATCATTAAGTGCTGGTGAAGAAGCTTCATTATACTCATCAAGTCAGATGCTCCCCATTGTATCCTCTGAAAGTCAAATACATTATATTTTAGTTTGAGTGTACTGGACATAATTAATGTCCACTTTATTACATAAGAAGCATTAAATCTGTATGAGTTGGAGCTTGTAGACAAACTATAATGGACCAACATAAGATGGAAAATCTGCTGCTGACGTTTCAACAGTCTTTTCTGTTTGTCCTCCACTCGAGTCTAAAACCTAATAAATGGATCTGAAAAACGATGAAACCCAAAATGCATCAGCTACTTTTAAGATGAATATGCTTTACTGTCAGAAGTTTATTAAAAATTGAACCAAATAAACCCCGACCACAGATAACAGCCCCACACACACCGATATAAACTCTGAACATGCTGCCTCACAGGGTCACGAGCCAAACACTGTGACTGAGATGGTGTGATGTGACTGAGATATTGCCTTGTATCTGCTCCCCCCTGACACTGATAAACTGGCCTCACATTCAACAGAAATTACATGTTAATGAAAACTTTCTGAAATCGTTGGTAAAATTTCAGTCCCCCTGTTTTCCCATGTTGTCAGTAATAAAACAAAGAATTGCATTTCTTATCTCACGACAAACTGCCGCGGCTCATTGACAGTCTGTCGCACGTTTTGATGCTCAGACTAATACAAATGGTGGCAGGGGTACGAGGTTTGATCTGAGCATGCTTACATGTGTCCTCCACTCCATTAGATTTCATTCATAGGCTGCAGACTACTAGACTGGCTCTGTTGGTGTTTGTGTACGGAGTAGCTGAGGGTCTCTGTTGTTCATCAAAGTCATGTCAGAGGCCTCATTTTCAGGATATTCCTCATCTTCTGAAGGGGACACTTCCTCCCAACTAGCCTGTCTGTTTTTTGTTAGTAGTAAAATCACTGTACCTGCATCTAAATAATGTTTAAAACAAACATTACAGTATCTTTAAAATAGGGAGGTTATCCTCCTCATCTTAATACAGACTCCTGGAGATCTGGATTCTGTGATGTCCTACGCTCCCTCAACCCCTCTTTCATAATTTTAGCCTGTTGAATCCTGGGATTGTCATCCCGGAATATATTAAAGACAAGTTGCAAGTTAAATTTATCAGCTGTCTGTGTGTGAACAATGTTTTTATGACAAACAGTTTCTCTGTAACGTCCTCACGTTTCTTTAGATTGTGGCCATTTCTCATTTGGAGATTTGTTGATGCTGTCGATAATAATCTCCTCTCGTATTGACTGGTTTTCAACATAGTCAATTTTGCCTGCTGTAGTCATGTGACTGTCTGAGTCAATGTCTGAAACTCATCTAAATCTTGCATGAGAGTTGTCAGAAGACTTGTGTAAGAAAGAAACATGAAGCAAGACTCAATCAAAAATTTTACTTTTTCTACATTTATGTTTTAGTTTTTTCCAAATAACTCAAAATTATAGTTCACATTTAGCTGCTGTAGTCTGACACTGCACTGACTGTGTGTGTGTGTGTGTGTGTGTGTGTGTGTGTGTGTGTGTGTGTGTGTGTGTGTGTGTGTGTGTGTGTGTGTGTGTGTGTGTGTGTGTGTGTGAGAGAAGGATTCAGTTCAGCCGTGCATAATTCAGATTTAGAGAAACAAAGGCCTGCTTATGTCATTGCAGGGTAAGCCACACAATCCTGCAAGTTGAGCAGAAGAGAATCAAATCCAGCTTCCTGGATGAGACGGGATGAGAGAACATTCAGCATCTTTAGCTTTTAGGCGTCTTTGAAAAAACAGTTGTTAAGTATTTTACATGTTGAAGAATGGACAGAAAATACATATAACTTTGATGATTACCATCCATCTGGGGTTGGTCTTATTTATGTTAATTTAGGTTGAGCTGTATTTAATCAGGGAGTGTTGTTGAGATCAAGACCGGTCGTCTCCAGTTCAGGGTGAGACTAAGGAACTATAACCGTGGCTTTTGTTTTATTACAGGTACATTATTGTCTTCTATGAAAATGTTGTCGTCTCATTAAGTCAACTGTATAATTTCTGACGTTCTCTTTTCTTTAGTTGTTCTCTTTCTGCTCTGAATCTGTGGAAACTGCTTCACTTTTGATTCAAGCTAATTTAATCTGTGTCACTTTGTTTTTTCCTTCTTGGCTTTTGATCATTACACAGAAAGAGGAAATTACAAGTTGCAAAGATGGAAGTGATCTTACCTACTGTACTTCTTATGCCCTCTGCTGGCCTCATGAGGAGAATGCACATGAACTACAAATTGAGCACCTCCTGTGTAGACTTTTCATACTTTGATTAAATATTAGAACTGATACACAGCTTCTGATTAAACAAAAGCCACGTCTGCTATGAAGGAGGCATGCAGCTAAAGAATAGTAATAGAATAACTGACCGAAGAATCTTCATACCAGCTTCAGCTAAACTTAAAACACATGAGTACAGAACAAACTTAAACTTAAACTTACATCACTTACATTGCAGTTTTTCTCATTGATTTAAACATTCGTCACATTTTTAAATCCGTTCACGCACAGACTGAAACAGAAGACGACCGGTAACAAACAGCATTTTTGTGGCCAAACTAAACATATAGTTTAACACATCTTTCTGGTTAAACAGTTTCAACCTTGTGTGCTGATACTTCACATACATGACACTTTTCTGCACAAGGCAAAGAAAAATAGCAAGCATGCCCATCACAGCATGAATTAGATTATTTTCTCTCAACCCCGCTGCTCTCTGAAAACACCTGCACTATTTTGACTTGACAGATTAGGACATTGAATGTGGCTAGTATAATTTAAAGACAGACTGGAGATTGTAAGTGGTGAATTCTGAGTATAAAAAGACCAAAGCTTAATAACAACAGTACACGTATAAACATAGAAGAGCTGCAACAGCTGAGAAACCATGTAAACTGGACATTGTTATTTTTAGTAACGATCAGTTTTGCACGTGTTGTGTGTACGCCGACGCGTCTCCTGCTAACTTGGTGTATTTACAGTATAAATACAGCACTGTGTCTAGTCCCAGACATCTGTCAGTGTGCACCTTCACTCAGTCACCACAGCGGGGAGTTGATGGATCTGATCTCACACAGTAATATGTTCTGTTGATAGCACCCTGCTGTTATGTGGTTGTGTTTCTCTGTCACACCACAGAACAGCAGAACCAGTGAATTTTTATCTCTTTTAACACTGATTAGATGCACATTCTTCATCTTTTGCACTATATCCACACCTCTGTGTGCTTTTGTATGTTTTTATGTTTGTTCATTGTTGTCTGTAAGCTGCAGGATGCCTGAAATGTGCCTGTGTATTAATTAAGTTCCTGCCTTTCTGCCTTTCTGTCCATGTCTGTTCAGTCTTTCCAAATACTGCACGGTCCATTATTGTTCACTTCAAGTCAGCTGCAGCATTATATGAAAGAAAAGCGAGGGAGCTGCTGCCTTTTAGTTCCACAAATGCGCAACATGCACAACTATAGTCACGATCAAGGTTCGGTTCAGTCTGCTCAGTAAGAGAGTAGAGGAGCTTCAAACAGTTTGAATAGCTCACACATTAAATAAAATTATATCTTTGATTTTGTTCTTTAGATTAGATCCAGGCAGCTGACAGCTTGTCCTGGTTGTCCTGTGCTTGCTCGTCATGCCTTGTGGGTGAATGATTCCCCCATTGTCCACATCTCCTCATCTTCTGTCCAGGTACATTCTTGTAGTGAGTCCTAGCAGTGGAGCCACTGGGTTGTAGTGTGGCTGTGAAACATCTGCTACGACTGGCGTGCTTCAGGAGGAAAGGCTGCACAGTGAAAACCTCTTTGTTGACAATGTGTCTTCATGTGCGTCTCATGAAAAGCTTCAAATGCAGCTTCTCAGCAATCGAGATATTTATAGCAGCCCTTCATCACCATACCACCACCCTGACTTCTACCAATGGGCACTAGTAACTAACCTCAACAAGGGTCTGTGAGAGAAGATGATGAGACTTAGGATCCTAAGACTTAGGATCCTAAGTGCACTCTGTGACGTGTCAGGTGAAAACTCTGCTGCTGGTCTTTACAGCCACACGATTATTTCATGTGCAGTTACATATCATGAAACAATAGATGTAGATGAACTGTTTGTCTCTACCTGTCAGAATTCAATCTTCAAGCAGTTGTAATCATGTTTTTACACATTTTTACTGTATGATGTACAATAATCACACAGAACTTTTTTATTAGAGAGTTATAATAACCATAAATATGTAAAAATGATGCAATGCTTATAAAACAATAACAGAAAAGACAAATGACTATACAAAATAAGCACAAATATCTCGCTCCACGATAGCTGGGAAAGCCTGTGTTAAATGATGAAGCAGTCAGGATAACGAATGGATGAAGGAGCAAAAAATGTTAAGAAAAAGACGATAAAGGCGCAGAATGACCAAAGAAGAATCAAAACAATCACAATGACACAGACAACTACAACAGAACTATGAAGTGCTGCCCTATATGTCGTCTTATAGGTGTAGGGGTGTGGGAAATGTTATCCGTCTTTACCCAGGGGCCGTTGTCTCACTCTTCAGCTCTGATGGTAATAATTTACCATCCATTCATGTTCAGTGGTGGAACTACTTTAGTCTCTTATTTATGTGAAGTAACTTAAAAATACTCATGTTGGTCAAATACATTAAAACATTAAAATTAATACACAGGTCATAGTAAATAAAAGTACTGCGTTTGAAAGAGGAGTGAAAATATAGCATGAATACTGAACTACTTGAGTATTGTTGACTGGTTGGTACAGTACTTGAGTAAATGTACTTAAAGTATGTGTTAACAATTAAAGTAAAATTAATTTGAATGCAGCTCTTCCAGTTACATCCCAGTGTTTTTACTTTACAGTGGTACTTGTGCTCAGTTAAAAATCTTTTTGCTGCTCCATCCACCGTGCGTCTCTTGTTGCTCCTGACGCACGGTGAGGACACTAGGGCCGCACGGACACCGAGCAGCCTGCCGGTGAAGTCTGAACCGAGGAGGTTGTAAAGTTCAGAGGCCGACACCGAACTATCCACCGCGCGTAAATCGGCAGCTACTCACTGGGCCATCAGATGCAGTATTACCCATGTATTTATACTGTGAACGGTGTAGTATTAGATCCCGCGTTATTTAGATTTTCCACTGAAGGACAAAGACATGAGTGGACTCTCAACACAGGAAAGTGCCTTATTTCCCAATGGACCACGGAAGGTAGGAGCTCAGTGCTGATTTAAAAGTGTATTTTAACCATTTAATGCATCGAATTATTTGAATGAGTCGCACATCTGGCTTTATATTAAAAATATTACTCATTAATGAGCCAAAAATGAAAGTAAACAAACAAATCGGCGACTTTTTATCTCTAAGAAAAGTTGTTCCACAGAATTTTCTTTTAATAGTTTTAATCTTTTATTTCTCAGGCCACTCGTCAACAGTCCTTCTCTCCAACCTCCAGCTCTTTACACTGAGACATATGTCGTTAAAAGTCCAAACTCTTAAGCAGGAGGTCTTTACACCTCGTCGTGCACCTTTTGGTTCATTCTAGTTGTTGACAGCATTTATTTATTTGACATTTTGCTGCCAGGTTTTAAAAATGACGCAGAAGCCTAAATATGCGCAGACTGTGGCGATAGATGCACATGTGGACATCAGGGTCACCTGATATTTGAGGAGTATAAACTTGCTGATTGCTGTGCTGTAATAAAGTGTTGATCTACTGTTAAACACTGTGTGAGGCCTGCCACCAGGGGGCGCTCTACATTCCCAACTGAACATCACTGACTAGTGCTGGGTCTGATGAGCAGGATCTGAGGTTGTACACAGGCAAACACAAAAGTTTAAAGTCTCCCTCCAGTCAAGAAGGTGTTGGTTCGTTGTATTTGACTTCACTGTGCTGCCCTCTGTTTTCTACTCAGTGATGTTTGAGTTTCACACTGAGCTCATCTTAAAACAAGAAGACGTGCATGTGTGAATTCGTGCTTTCTGGATTTACCTTAGAGACGTGTGATGGGCAGGTTTGTAACTTCCAGTAAAGTGAACGAGTGTCTCTGAGAAGGATCCAGAGAACGTTCGGTGATGTTCGAAAAGCAGGTTTACACACGAGAAGGTTTAGTATTACAGTAAATTTAAACGGTTTGATGCACGACACTTTATTAAAGGTAAAAATCCTGGATTGATAATATTGTTCACAGAAAACATATAAGCAGTATCAAAAGTACTTACTGAAGTGGTGGAATAAGTACTTGGATATCAATCAATATGTAGCAATGAATCCCACAATGAGATAAATACTCTCTTAAAAGTAAAAGAACTCTTTATTCAGATTGGCTCATTTCATATAATTATGCATTAAGTACTCTTTAACACACTGTACCACCTTCATGTGCCGTTCAGATGATCAGACGATGTGAATCTAATATTTATAATGTGAGTTACTTCATGTACTGCTGGGTAGTTCAGTCAAAGTCATGATGTGTGTTTTGAATCATTAATCCCATTCTGAAAAGTAACAAGACTTAGAATATAACTGATAATAAGGTTAACAAATACATGTAATGAAGTAAAAGTGTACTGCGCCTTTTAAACTGTATTCAAAGTATGAAGTAGCACAAAATGGATACACACAAAGTAGAAATACTTCAATTGTACTCTAGTACAGCAGTGAAGTACATGTACTTAAAGTACTAGTTACTTTTCACCGCTGGCAGAATGACTGCAGTCATGTACTGCACTACTTTTCTGCAGCATTTTAATGTTGTTGTTAATCTGAACTGTTGTTTAATCAGTAACAGTCACTTCTACTGTATCGACCAAGTTCATCTGTACAGAGACTCATACCCTCTGGACTCTAGCAGAGTAAAAGTACAAGTACTCTACCAAGAGTAACTCTCCTTTATTAGTGCAACACTTAATGCAGCTTTTCCTCTTTTACTTAGTAAATCGGTTATATACAGGCCCGACCTGCTCCCACTGTACATGCAGTGTAATCGTGCTCCTCTTTGCTGTGGAGATTGGATATTTAACTGTTTTCAGTATACATACTAGATAATTCACACATCATCTAAAGTCAGAACATACCAAACTTTATCCCTATTAAAGCTTTTTAAACACTGAAAACGGCTTCATAGATAAGTCAGGAGGGTAAATGTGTGTTGGTGGACGTTATATCCTAATAACCTTTATGTGCAGCTGTTTGTTTCAGGGTTACACTAAACAAAATTGGTGACAGCAGCAAGAAAAACACTAAACTACCCGCTGGGTGTTTTTCTTTAGCCTAATGAAGTTAATGAACAATAAAATAGTTAAATTTCTAGGTCTAAGTGCTGCTATTATGTGTTTGACCAAGATTATACACATTTATGTTGTTTATCTGTTAATTTATCATTAGTAGTGTTTTATTTGCCCATTACAGAGCCAAACTTGTTGATATAGGCCTATTTTATTTCTGTTTCTTATTTTTTTTATATGATTAAGTGATTTATTCCTGCATGTGCATCTACCTTCTTGATGCGACGTGGAAAAAAGAACGTTAAAGCATAAATACATTAATAAACTCATGCAAGCTGCAAATTTAAACTGATTTCTAGTATGTGGTACCAGGTACCTTTAGTTTACAGGACAATTCATCTGGTTGGTTGATTAATCGTTTAATTCATTCATTTTTCAACATTATTTGGTTTCAGATTCTCACTTGAGGATGTTTTTTATTATCTTAGTGTTTTGAACTAAAACAAATAATTAGTGACTATTTTCATCATTATAGTTCATATTCTCAGTGCTGTTGTCTCACTTCCATAGCATGATGCCAAAGGTCAGATGTCAAAGGTCAGCCTGAATCACTTTGTGAGCCTTCATGCCAACGCCTGAGAGCTGCACTGTATCATGAATGTAAATAACACATAAACAGAAGGAGAAGGTTGAGTCAGTAAGTGGTTTTTCATCAAGCCTCCATTACTTTGATGGCATCCTGTATAATTCAGCATAGTGAGGCTTTAACTGACCCCTGGAGTCAGGGCATGACCTCCGGGGAGAGGAGAGGGTCGAGGTGGAGAGATAGAAGTGATATAATGTCAGTGTGATGTAGAGAGAGAAAGGGGTGGGGGTGATGGGGGTGGACCACGGCCAATGATCGGCAAGCTAAATAACTAAAGTAGAGACAGAAGAGATTTCATGAAGCCAGTTTCTCTCCGTGGGCCTCGAACGCGAACATGTCGCCGAAGATGAGCGGAGATCCACGAAGCCGGATGTGAAGCAAGAGGTGATGAAGCGCAGCCAGGTGGTTTAGTCCATTTATTAATTGTATTCATTAGTCCGGGTCATTTCATACGTGCGTCAGCGGGTGGTACAGGCCATTAGCAGGGTTTAGATTATAGCCTCACGCACGCTGTGTCTAAATATGATGTCGAATTCAGGGATCCTTCAATAGCGGAGGCTGAGGACGAACCGGATTCATGGGACGCATGAATTATCGTCGATACCTCGCGTTTCCCTCCCTGGAAGTGCTCAAACGGAGGTGTGTGGAGGAGAGAGCGATCTGAGCCCGCAGCCGATGCCCGGAGAAAACAGCAGCCTGTGTGCAGGCAGCTGTGGACGACGGGAAGGTGGTACCCAAGTGCCGGTGTTTATTATCTGGGATCTGATTCCGGAGGCGCGTCGCTGAGGTATGGGCTGCGCTCCCAGTATCCACGTCTCTCAGAGCGGGGTGATCTACTGCCGAGACTCAGACGAATCCAACTCCCCCCACCAGACCACCACCATCTCTCAGGGCACCGCGGCCACGCTCCACGGGCTCTTCATCAAGACCGATGCGGCCGAGACCATCCCCTCCGTCATCACCTACCAGAGCCGGCACTCGCGCAACAACTCGCACCGGGATCGCAAAGAGAACAGCGGTGGACACATCTGCATCGAGGCCGAGACGCAGACCAGCCACACCAGCGTCAAGGTACAGTGCAGTGCAGTGGAGTGGAGCAAACTGAACGGCTAGCTCTACGTCCACCCCCCCTCTAGGTTTGAATCCCACTCCTTTCTGTATTTATGAGCGTCCAGCACAGACTGGGACACGATGCGCTGACTAGCTGGATGTTTAGCTCATGTGCCACAGAGGATGGTGTGTGCATGTGGCCGTGAATTATTTTATGATGACAGTAAAGAAACTTCCACATTTACATCCTGCTCTGTAGCCAGGGCGGGATCGGCGGCGGCTTTGCGCACGCACGATCCAGCTTGGACGCGGCGGTGTGGGTCTCCTCTCTGCTCCGACTGCAGCTGTGACACTGGCCGCCTGTCAGCGCTTCGGGACGGGGGAGGGGCTCAGGTAGCAGCCGCTGCTCGGTGGGGACAGTAACGTGAGAGAGTCTCCAAAACACCAGGAAAAGTCTCCAAGTGGTTTTGGAAAGTCGCCAAGTTGGCAACGCTGGGGCAAATGACAAGCAGCAGCAGCAGCAAACAGCATGTTTTAATGTTAGAAAAGATGACATACCTCTAGTCCTACTGCTTTTCTGAAAGCCACACCTGAGGGTCAGGGGGCCTTCTCACTATCACAGTATCAATGTGATAAACCGATACCTGAGATGCGCACTGACAAGTCGTCCCTCCCCCTCTTCCGCAGTGCACGGTGCAGGACAGGTTGAGGATCATGTCAATCAATTCATGAGACCCACTGGATAGGCCTGAAAAATATTACTTTTATTTTATTTATTTATTTATTTATTTATTGATGGCTTGCAGCAGCGCCCCCTTCAGCACTTGGCGCCCTAAGCGACCGCCTGTACGTGGATGGCCTTTGCCAGTTGCCTGCTCTGTGAGGAGGCCTTTTATTGTCAGTCTGTGTGTTATCAGAGGAGACGGTTAGATTATAACTCACTGTACAGTAGCTCAGTCAGCTTCCTCTCTTTCACTGTCTGTCAGCCCCTCCCTGCTGCAGAGATGATAAGTTAATGGAGCACAGTGGTTGAGTTGGTAAAAGACCTGATGCAGGCAGCATGTTACCTTGTTTTAAAAGGTGTATGTAATATAACAGGAGTGGTATCACACTCAGAGGTTCATTAATAAAAAGCAGCTGATCTGACGGGCTGAACAAAGTTGTTTATATCACTGTCATGTACGTGGAAGGACTTTTTAAAGTGTTTATTAGTGTTGCAATGTTACGAGTTGCAATAAATCTACCCAGCAGTACGTAAAGTAATTCAAATTATTAGACATATGATCATTAAAACAGCGTGTAACAAATGAACAAGCTCCATTGTTAAAGTGACAAACACAATATTGTACCAATAAATCAACTCAAATCCAATATCAACACATTCTTAGATTGTGAACAGAGAGCGCTCTCAGCCAGGCCGAGGATTCATATCATAAGTTTTTATTCTAATGATGCTTATTGGTTAAAACACCAGCTGGTTTCCACCACAACAGGTCTTCAACTCTGCAGAAAGTGTTAAAGAAAAGTAACTTTCTGAATGCAGGAGTTCCAGCTGTGCCGTACTTTTACTTCAGTAAATGATCTGAGTACTTCTTCCTGTAAAGTAAATGTTATAGTTTTGTGTCCAAGTGAAGTGTCACCATTAAAACGTGCTGTATGAATAACAGCTGCTCGTAGGGTTGTGACCCTTCTCCGTGCACCTTAGAGGTAGGTGAAGTTTTCCCAGAAATGCTTTGTTTGCATTTCTCTATCAGATCTCTCGAGAGTCAGTATAGCCTCTAGTCTGTGTGTTACAACAAAAGACTGTTTACAGTCTATTGTTTATTATCTCTAAGTTCAGTCCTGCAGTTCACCCTCAGACAAAGGTTTCCAGAAACACAATACGCTGTCAAATGAGCACAAATGTGCGGCCGGTCACTTAGTTGTTAAGCAACAGAACGTGTGCGTCAAGGTGCTAAAAGTTCAAGGATCATGTGATCATTTCGATGATGTCCCTCACACTGGATGGTGTTTATCACCGGCAGGTCTGCTGCTAATAAAGAGCAGCCACGATGCCTCCATAGGGCACTGAGGTTTGACAAACTCTGTTTTTCCAATTCAGTTGGATATTAATGTCTTTGTAGTCACAAAGTAGGCATTGAGTTACTTATTAAGGATCACTGGGCAGCTCATTACATTCACAGTGGGAGCTAGGACCTAAATTAATAAGCTAAAAAGCAAATAACTCGCTCACTGTGCTCTAACTTTTCTGCACCTCTCTGTCTTCCTCTGCAGAGCCTTCATAAGGAAGTTGGTGCCGACAGATATTCTATCACCGTGACAAAGAAAACACTCAAACCCACTTCGTTTTTATGTAATAGCTTATGACATTTCTCATTTCTTAAGTTAGTGAACCAAATGAGTGTGAAGAAGTTATGGCGTGAAAACATGAAGGCGACACAGACGCACTGTCTTGTTCAGCTGTTTTCAATCAACGTTTGGCAAATCCAAAATCCACCGTGAACATCGTAAACTTGTGGAGATGTGTACACGTCCTGTCGTATTTTATGTGTGCTTTTCACTTGTTGGTGGATTCCTCTCATGGGGGAGCATGTGAACAGATACTTTTTTATATTTATAATCGCACCCTAGAGGATATAACTTTGTTTTGTTAAGAAGTAGTGCAGCAGATGACTGTCTTCATACCCTCAGAACAGATTAACCCGCTCAGGCATGGAGGAGATTTTACAAACTAAAACTAGATTTATTCTAAAAGTTTTTTGTAACAGTGATATATAACATTTAAAGACTGTTAAAATAATATGGAAGAAAACGGGCTCGCTAAGAGTTGAATGAAAATAAGTAGTGATCCAAACGGGGTGATAATATTTCAGTCTCTAGTTTCATATCTTCTGTACATTTGTCTAATGGGTTTCGGTCGGTGCCGATAGTGTGTGTGTTGGTTTGTCAGCTGTTTCTTTCCTCTCCCTCGGTCCCCCTCTGTCTCTGAGGACTGAAGAGACGATCAATGATACCATTTATTATGAAAACCATCTGCCTTTCCCTGCAGGATTTTTTAATCTGTCATGGTGTGGATCACAGTCCCATGTGTGTTCGTGTGTGTGCATGTTTATATACACGAGTCATTTGTTTACCCCTCCAGTCAGTGCAGCAGCGGTGTGAACAGTCACATGTGAAGGAGCTGATGCTGCTGGCCTGTACAGAGATCTCTTCAGGGTGTCTCGCACAGTCACCGACTTAAGAATAGAAAGACGAGAGCCTGAATTAGCACTTTCTCAGCATTGTCAGTTCTGTGTTCTGAAAAAGAAATACTTTACCAGGTGCTCCACTTTAATCAGATACTACTAATACTAGAATGATAATGCAAGGAATGGTGATGATGGGCAGCACTGGGGAGCAGTAAAGTACATGTTTGAACTAGTAGTTTACCTTTTTTTTTTGCAGTAGTGTGCTGGTAGTAGATGTATATTTGCACAGTGATTAAAGTCACTTTTTAGTCATTTTTTGTGTAGTTAACATGTGTAGCTACAAACAGAGGTGGGGTTGTTTGGTTTAGGACAGGTTCGGGTCTCGGGTTTCCAGGAATTGTCAGCTCACCTGTGAAAAATAGTTTGAATCAGATGTTGTTGAATCGGAGTTTGTGAAACTAAAGAGGTGTCACTTTGGTCATACGTATTGATTATTGTTATTTATTAACAGCTGTTACAGATTAACAGATGTGTTCAGTTACGTACTGTTCCTAACTGGATGATCCCGCCTGGTGCAAAACCCCCACTTGGACTCTAGTTTCTGCCTGATGTTTGATGTGTACAATCCTGCACTTCTCCATGAACAGTGGGGTGTTTTTCTACTATGTTCAGTTATAGTTGTTTGTAATTTTGAACTACTACTACTCAGTTACCTAAACTAGATTTTGGGAGCTTGCAACGCTAGCTCAAAGTAGCCTCCACAACACTGTATGCATGAAAACATGAGGTTGCAAGTCAGCAACAAATAGCAACACAAAACACTGATGTTATGATGTGGACGTGTGACGTTCGTTGATCAAAGTCTGGGTTGTTTGTATCTCACAGGAAAACTGTACAGTGACAAACTCCTGAAGGAAACATGCTGATTCTAGCGCATATGTTTTGAAAGCAAAGATCTCAGATCTATGAGTTCTTGTTGTTTTACTCTTGAGGTTTGTTTTGCACATTTTAGTTTAAATAACTAATAAATGTACACTAACTAACTAACCTCAGTATTAAATACTCACTTGTTGCAGGTTTTTCCTGCAGAGTGTACATTCTGTAACTTTCTTTATGTGAACATAAGAAAATTAGCTTTTGGAAAATACCAGTATATGTTGCACAGACCTCATGAGCCCTGTACCTGTAGGATAAAGAAGGCACACAGTTTTCTGTTGTCTTTAAGCCCCTCTGTAGAAATCATTTCAAATGTCAGTGATGGTCAGAAGTGGGCAGCACCCAAACTCAATCTAACAAGGAACACCTGAACTGATAAGAGGCTGAGCTCAGGCCTTACACAGCCAGTTTGCAGATCTTCTCTTCCTTATGACTGTGAGGAGAAGCACTTTGTTGTTGTCTTCATTTTGTTTGTTATATTTGCATTTGAGTATATTTTTATGATTTTGTAAAGTTAGCAAAGTAAAGAGACGTGAAATCCCTGAATCCCAGTTCAAGCAGCTCATTAAACAGCATGAATTATGTTTTATTGGATGTTCAGTCCAGAGACTCTGCAGCCAGCAAAAAACTACTCACTTTCTTAAGCTCAGTTAAGCCAGACACAAAATACAGGTGTTATCATCATTGACAGTGTATTTTGTCAATCAACAACATTAAATAATGGTTTGGTCAACAGCTCATGCCCAGGAATACCAGTTAAACTGGTTCCCAGTGAAGCTGAAGTTGCAGTAGATGTCTAGAGTTTTGTTTGTTGACATGTCTGAGATATTGGTAAATGAGAACATGTGATTTGTGAGTTTCATTGAGACACATGGAGCACAGCAGTGGAAATCGTGGAGCTTTTATGTGTCGTGAGAGGTTTTTCTGCATCTATTTATGATTTCAGTGTGTACAGAGACCCTGACCTGAGAACACCAGTGAGGATGCATGTTGTTCTAAATACTGAGTGACTTCAGCCAACTTAGTGCGGACTTGGTATGAGCTTGAATGGAAGAGTGGGGGTGTGAGAGCAGGAATGTCATCCAGACTGCACAGTGAAAAATAGTTTGGATGTTGGACAGGGGCAAATGTTTACATGAGAAGAAGTTCCTGTAGGTGTGTGTTTACATTCATGTTGTCTCATTGAAACACAGACTGAATTTTTATCATGCTTGTCATGTTATGTTTCCATGCACTTCGGAAATCGGGGTACGTTCTGTGCCGTAGAGCCTGAATGAGACTAATCGGGATGTTGCAGAATTCCAGACGAGATTAATGCAGGACCACTGGGAAATGGCGGCCAGTAACAAACTGCATAGATGTATGGTCATTCAAAAAAAGAGAGTATGAGTCATAAGTGAATGAGCAAAAGCATCTCTCTGTTATACACAGACAACCAGAAGAGAATAAAGTGGGCAGGTCGGGACTTTATTGCATCTGAAACACACTGGTGTTCACGATTTTGTGCAATCGAGACTCTGCAGTCCATGTGATTAAATGCTGTGAGGTTGATGGCAGCAGTGCTTTGAGCTAAATGCTGAGGCTAAGATGCTGATGTTTACCTTGTTAGTCGTCTTAGTTTTAAGACTGAGTTTTAACATGGGAATTGGCACTAAAGTAGAAATGTACAAGACTGCAGGTATTTGATCACAAACCAAAGTATAGAACAAATCTGACCTGATTATGGAAACCAGATGAAAAGACAAGTTATTACAATTCATCCTGTACATAACATGAATGTCTAAACTGAATTTCAGTTGTTGATTCCATGCTAGAGGAAATGTCTGGGAGCCCCAGGGACGGATGAGTCATCTGGGGACCTTGAATGTTAGTTAAATTAGAAGAGGCACAGGAAGACGATTGTTCACAGAAGAGTGTCTTCCTGATTGAACTTTTGTTTAGCTTCATTACAGCATTTTGTAGCTGTATCTGTCAGGTAGTTGTTGTGACATTTTGACCTGTCAGTGGTGCTGGAGGAAAAGCTAGTGGTAGTAGATCACCATTCACAGTCAGTCGACTTGATCCACTAGAGACCATAAGTTCCTAGTTTACACAATTTCATAGCAATCCACTGAGTTCACTTGGACCAAATGACTGAATGACGGTGCTATTTCTAGATCCATTAAATTCTAACGATAAGAACTGCACATAATCTAATAAGGCACAATAGAAAGTGCTATTATTGGTAGCACGGTCATCAAATCTGAGCACTGCAGTGAAGAAGCTTGCACACATGACAAAGTAAAAATATCAGCTGATCAGTGAAGGTTTATCACGTCTAAGGGATAAGAAATATGATAACTGTAGCACTGTGCAGACTGATCCTGACCTCAAGTCCATCTAGGCTCTACAGAAGGCCACTGCAGCCTTGTGGCAAGGACTGTAATTCATATAAACACCAAGGCAGCGATGACTAATATCTGATACGAAAGCCAATTGCTTAGTATTTATCTGGCATTATCCACAATAAATCAAATAACTCTTTTCTGTTAGATGAGATATGGATGAAAGTGACATAATGCATAGGCATAAGATCAGCAGGAGATTTAGCAGTGCTCGGAAGTTCATAACGTCACTCTGTGTCATCTCTGATTCCTAAACAGTCTGCTGAGTTTCAGAGTAAGAGACGCACGCAAGGTCAAGTCGAGATGAGAAATACACCTCTCTTTGTCACTTACTCAAGATGATTAGACATTGGCCTGGAAGTGTAAACAACTCTTTCAGTTCTGCAGCCATAATGTAAACCGACTTGTCGTTTCCATAATCTGCAATTACTGGAAACAGTGAAAACACCTTCAAAAGATTACATTAAACATACTGTAACTTTGTTAAGTTAATTGCATTGTGAGGAATAAACTGCACTATTATATTTGCAGTGAAATGATGGTGCAGGCCTCCACGATGAAAACATGTTTAATCTCTGTCATAACAATGTGAATGCAGTATATGCAAAGACATGATGTACGTACCTGAGTCCCAGTAAGTAGGGATTTATTTATACAGCACCTTTCAAAGCCAACGTGTGCTTCACTAAAACAAAGACAATAGAATCAGCTGAAATGGCTCCAAGATGAAGGCGGCTCCAGAGCAGGAGAAGCTTTTAGCAAGTAAGTAATTAAAGATAGAAGTCGGGGGTGTGGAGGAATTTGAGATGAGGTACAGGGATAGTATAGCGTGAAGTGGAGAGGGGCAGTTGTATGGTTTTGGTTTTAAAATTGAGAAGTTCATTATTGTAGTTTGGTCCAACAAACCGTCAGCACGGTCCAGAGTTACAGCTGCAGCAGAGGCTGTGACGCACAGCTTGGTCAAATCGGAACATGCAGACAGATTTTTAGTTTCACTGAAACTTACACTTGCTAAGATATTCACTATTTCTGACGTACAAAGCAAATAAACATCTGTAAATCCGCCTAGAAGTCACACAAATGACTCCAGGTTTTAAATTCTATTCATTATTAAAGTGATCTTCTGACATTTGTCTCTACAACCATGAGTACTTTACAAACAGGAGCCTCTAAGATTTATTTTGGTTTTGCTTTAATGGTGGCACTTTCTTAAAATAGGAGTAAAACAGTTGGAGCTCAAGCTCAAAGCTAAACTACTACAAATGTACGACTTATTAGCAGCTTTTCTTTTAATCGTCCTCCATGATCCTAGTTTCCATTCAGTGATGGTTTTAGTTTTTAGTGACTGGTTAAAGTGGTACTTTATCTGGTTTGTGTGTGTTTGGTCTTTTTAATGATGAAGTATAATCTCAAAGGTGTTTCACTGCGGTTTAATGCTTATATTCTTTCTTTATTCTCTTCACTCTCTCCACTTGGCTCTGTCCTCTTTCTCCAAGATGACTGACTTCTGTCCACTTTATCTCTTTTACCTTCTCTGTTGTCGTTCCTCACCTTCCTCTTGTCTAAATCCTTATGAATAAACTGCTGTCTCGCCTCTCAAAGGCTCTTGTCTCTGTCTTTCCACGAGGATGTTGTCACTTACTGTAAGGAGACTAGTCCTTTGACAACTTCGCCCAGCACATCCTCCATCATCTTCTAACTCGACTGACTGATCTCTCTCCAAAATGTTTCCGCAGCAGTGATTCTTGAGAGAACCCATTTCTGCTGCCTTCCTTCCTGTTCTGTTTCACATCTGGCTGAGTCGTCCTCAAGTAAAACCAAATCATTCATTTTCTCATTAGGCCAACCCTTAACCCCACTGATGTATTTGGAGTCTGTGCTTCTTTTATCACTGGAGCAGCCTAAAATCTTACAGTCCCCAGACCCCCAAGCTGCACCCTGTAGATATCTACTTCAGTACTGGACTGACCTTTTTTTTTTTTTCGGACTTTACCATAATCAACACGAAAGTGACTCCAGCTCCTCTTTCCAAGAACCTCTTTATATGTATATATAAACAACTGTGTCCTGCAAATCTGTTCGTAAACAATCAGACTGATGTTATGCATCGTTCAGCTTCTTCATGGTTCTTAATTCCATGCACCCTCCCTGGTCCATGTGTCACCTGTTGTACACTATAATACATTTCTATGGCAGCTTCACACATTTAAATGAACCACAGGTCTTCCAAATTAAATGACACTATGCTATATGTAGTTTGGATTTGCTTTTATAGCTTGTATAAATATCTAACGATAAAGCACTGACAATGCATTTTCTCATTATGTCCTTGTGTCTCAGTGCTCAGGTTTTGTGTGTTTAGGTCAAAGTGTATTTGTTTTGGTTGTAATTCTTAGTTAGTTAATATCAGGGAATGATCTCCTTGTCAGTGTTTTGCTTTTTGACCCACACAACCACACCGACCTCCTTCCTCTGCAGGCTTTGTGGCTTGTGTGACTTGATCATAAACATGTTGTTTGTAGTCATTTGCTTGTTTTTAATCTTTAACTTTACCTATTTATGATAAGCGGTTAGGTCCTCCAGGTTTCTTCTGTTACTTCACAGTAAAGGAAACAATCACTTGTCTTCACTTTTACTCTAAAGCAGCTCCAGGAATTGTTTTGCTTGCATTAACACCATAAATGCCCTTCACACACCTGCTAAACTGTGCTCTCGTGATGCTTCAGCAGTGCTGTGGCTCCTTTATGGCTGTTATTTATGGCAGTAGAGGAAATTCAGGCAGACCTGTCTTTGTTTTGGATTGGCAGGAAAACCACACACCTCTGCACTAGAGATGAGTTATGCTGTTTTAATGGGTGCATCATGCAAAACTTATGGTCTTTTTATTATTTTTTTTCAGCCTATTGAAATTCGTAGTGTATCACCCTAAAGCTCTTGCTGACGCTAGCGGTTAGTTAGTGGTTGCCGGTGGCTAGTTGAGACTACCTGTGGGTTGCAGTGTGTCCACTTTTAAGCCTAATTACCACTGACAAATAATACTGTAATGATGGATGGTTGAGTCACAAAGTCCTGTTTACCTCCCTGCTTTAGTCATGCAGCTTCTCTATGACTGGGAGTAGAGTTTGTGTGTAGCATGCATTATTATGAGCTGTAATCCCCCTCCCCCTCTTTCTGTATCTCTCCTCTGTTTTTGTGGATACCTCACAGGTACTCCTCTTTAGCTGGAGAGATTTTAATCTGGAACATTCCCCTGCAGGTGATGAGTGTGTGTGTTTTTTCATTTTAACAAAAACATTTCAATTAAAAAAGTGACTCCAAATTTGCTCAAAAATAATTGATGGTTATTTTCTGGGCATGACACGCGCAGCTAATGCACAGTATGGTATGGTGCACAGCTGATTCACTGTGTATCTTCAGTGTGGTGTAAGCATGTGTGTTCCTGCATATGCTCAAAGGATGCACATGTAGCTGAGTTGCTTATTCACACCAGAATGACGCATGTGTTTAAGATGCCTGTTGAAGCTGCCCAGACTAGCTGCAAAAGCACACACATATAAAGCACAGTGTGTGTGATCCTCCTGCAGCAGGATTATGCAAGTAAACCTGTGAGTTCAATCTGTGGCTGGCTCCTAATACCTTCTAAAGAGGTTTGCAGCGGACAGTTCCATTATAGGGTGTTTATGCTACATGTAAATATCCAAGTCGAGAGTAGGAGAGGCGATCACACAATCTGAAGTAAAGAACTAAAATGCACGGATATTAGTTGTTGTAGGAGCCTGTATCTACCTAGTTTGTCTTTTTGCTCTATGGACTTTTAAAACTGTGCAAGGAAAACCAATATGCCAATATGCTTCTGGACATCAATGGTAAAATGGTAAGAAGTGTTCACAGCTCCTTTTGCTCTGTGTGTGTGTGTGTGTGTGTGTGTGTGATGTGCTCAGTTTGAAACAGTCATTCACACGTTCTCATCTGTTGCCTGCAGGTTTCAGCTACAGAAGAATGTGTCGGACCAATGAGACTGACTCAAGAGCCAATTCAGGTAAGAGTAAAACAGACTTTGTAACAGCTGGATTCACATCATTCACCAACAATGTTTCAGAGATTCACTGTTAAAAGGTTGCATCTTAAATAACAGAGGATTAGTAGCTTGCTCAAATGGGATTGTTGGGTTTTCTCTAATATTTTGTATAAATATTTTCTGTAAGGTCTTAAACCTTACACTGTAAAGTGCCTTGAGATAACTTCTGTTGTAAATTGGCGCTATACAAATAAAATTGAATTGAAAATTGAATAGTACAAGAAGCACCAGTTTATTTATTTATTTATTTAGTCTAACACCAAAAAGAATAGTTATCTTTACATAACTAATAAAAAATAACTGAGTTTTTACTTAGTCACAGTTGCGCTAATTCTCACTTATGCTGCCAAAACATCTGCTTACTCTATTACTACTAACATGTCGAGAGTATTAACAAATATAATGTGCCTAAAATGATGACACAATGTCTGTCATGTCTTTATTAAGAAAAACAATAAAAAACACACAGTGCGAGTGGAAAAAGTTAAAAAACAAAGGGTTACAAAGTGATGTCAAATACTTTAGAAATTCACCAGTCTACAGTTAAACAATCTACAGATGGAGACACTTGTGTGGCTACTCTACCAAGAAGTGGGTTCAGTCAAAATGACCCCAAGAGCAAAACAAACACCCATCAATGAGGTAAAGAAACAACAACAAATGAAGCCGCACACAACCACACAACACTGCATTTTTTTTTTTTTTTTGGCAAAAATTTCTTTAGACTAATGTGAGAACGTACGTCAGCTGAAACTCTGTAGACGTTGAGTGATGCAACAGGACATTGACCAGTTATCAATTCAGACTTTTTCCACTTGCACTATGAGGTTTTTATGGTTGTTATCAATAAAAACAGGAAAGATCTGATTTTTTTTTTTGTTTGTTTTTTCTATTATTTTTCACATTATTTTTGTTAATATTCTGGACTTAGATGACTCGAATCATGTTTTATGACAAATTCATGCAGAAAAGTATGAAGGGTTCACATACTTTTTCTTGCTACTGTAATTGAATAGTGTAGAATCTCTAGTGGTAACAGTACACTTGCAGTATGTTGGAAGGAACTATCTTACATATGTTCCACTACTTGTCTTGTATTAAAGGAGGATAAGCTACTTACGTAATCACTATGTTTCTGTTTCTGCGTTAAAATAAAAGTCACATGACTGAATGTTTATTTGCTGCAGTCATTTCTCATGTTTGAAGTGAAAAGGGGGAAAGAACAGTTTGAGTTCAACATTATTCTTTTGTACAATGAAATTGTGAACTTACCCTTTAAAGAAAACTTTACTTTAATTGTATAAAAACAGAATGTGGATGGATTTTCTAGGATCTATTTGCACATTTATCGCTTTAAGATGATCTTATATTTGCGTGAAGGTTAAGTGTCTGTGTCAAACTGTCTGCAGACACTTAGTCTTGCCTTTATCCTGTTGAGATCTCATCTTGCATGTGAAGAACCTGGGAATATTGCAAGGTGAGTTAGGGTTGACTCCTGGATTGTCTGCGCTCATCCTCCTCTGGTTGGGGATTAGGCCATGTGTTAGTCAGATTTGCCCTTATGTAACAAAGAGCTCCTGGAGGTTGTCAGCTGGTTGGGATGCAGGTACCACAAAGCATTCCTCTGTTCTGGCAGTTCTTACCTCAGGAATCAGCTGCTTTATTAGGTGCTTGTTTATTGCTTTGGTTTAATTTGCTTCGGTCTAAGTTGTGCGGGTTTGACCCATCTCCAGGGGTTTCTGAGTTCAGCTCAGTTCCCAGTCCAGTGCTGTGATGCGAGAGGCCTGGCATGCCACTCATGTTCGTGTTCAGCTACAGTATCCTCCTCTATCCCTTCACCCTGCTGCTTCTCGTCCTTATTCACTATGCCAAAGACCATCGCACCAGGACTCTCAGCAGGCAGGTGGAGGGACCTGAGGCTTTAATTAAAAGCCTTCTAAGACCTCATCTCATGCCCCATAAAACCCCTGAACAGCTCTCCCCAAAGCAGAGCACTAAAGTTTCAGCCTTCGTCTGGATCCATGACCTAACGCAACCCTCTCCTGCTTCACTCCTTCCACAGAAACGGAGAGATGAAAAGAGCGAGATAAAATGCTCGGCAGGAGAGAGTTATATATTGTGAGTTTTCCTTGACGTTTACTGTTATTGCCTCACAGTCCTGGAGAGTTTCAACCTCCTCCTTCAGCTTATCAAATGACTGATGTGTTTCACTTCTTCCAAAGATAAGTGAATGTACAACAGCACACATGTTGTATGTTATGTTTACCTGCACTGTATAAATCTCGTTGGATCTTCTACTTTAACCTTTTAGTACCCAGGAAAACAGCGGGTTTATATTTATACTGTGTAGAACCTTTGTGGTCAATCAGTACCAGAAGAATTACATCAATATGTGCTTTAATTTTAGAGAATTACCGATATTATCGCAGAAAATCAATTACAACATTCATATAATTGTTTAATAGCATGGTTTTATTTGTCACTCCGAGGTTTATTCTTACATATAAAATCACAGCAGATGCCATCTCACATGCTACTGTATTTGTTCCACTCCTTGAAGACACTGATAACTACTATTACATTTCTGCTTACAAAATGACCTGAGTATTGATTAATTAATAAATTACTAAAATAATTGATCATATACTCTATTCTGTTGATTAACTAATCAATACATCAACTGCATGTTGATGTAAACTGTAATGTTTTATCACAACTTATAATTGTGGATTGGAAACTTGAAAAGATCCTTCACACTGATCACGTGCCCTGACTTTATTTACAGCGTTTCAGTCCTCAGACCTCTGTAAATTGACTGTGTTACTCTCCCACACAGATAAAGTGCTCAGAGATAGTTAGCCTGATGACACCTCTCTGTGTTTGGGGAATCTCCTGACGTAAGATGGCATCTGACCTGGGTGTGCAAACATGCAGATTAACCTGTGAACTCTGAAAATGCGAGTCAGCTCACAGCAGAAGTCGGAGATAAGCCTCTGCTCCAGCTCAACTCCAACTGTGCATGATTTCATACAAACCATAAGCGTGGCCAATAAGTGAGCGTGTCGTTTGTGTAGTTAAATGTGTTAACATTTAAAATAGGTATTTACGTTAAGGACGGCACAACCAGGTAACAGTGTAAACATAAGTTCTTTTGTGTGTGTGTGTGTGTGTGTGTGTGTGTGTGTGTGTGTGTGTGTGTGTGTGTGTGTTTATGACAGCTATATCATAGTGAAGGAGTGCAGCCTTGTGTTTAAGTGTGTTTGACTGTGTGTACGTCACTCGGGGTATTAAGACCAATGGCGCCTCCTACCAGACTCCTCGCTTGTGACATATTTGGGTGGCAGGTCAGAGATGTGTGCGGTCGGCGTCGTCCCAGAGTCGACTCGATACTGTGTGTGTGGAATTTCACATGCTAGCACCATGGTTACACAAAGCAGCGCCATGGTTACACAAGCCAGCACGGGATCAAAGACTATGGACCTTTCACAGGCTCTCACCAATACCATCTCATTTTCTCCCTCTGTCCTCCTTTTTTTTTTGTTTTTCTCTTCTTCTGCCTTTCTCACCTGTCCATTTTCAATCTGCTCTATCTCCAGGTGCTGCACAGAGAGATGTCCCACTCCTCTTGTGGGGATTCATTACTTTAGTTGTCTTCTTCTCTTTCCCCCTCCACACTCCCTCTGTCACTCTATCCTTTGTTGTCCTCAGTGGGAGGTGATGCTATTGCGAGGAAGAGCTGAGTACTGTTGATTCTGGCTTCCGCCCACCTACCCATGTGTGTGTCTTTTAGTGTTGTATTTCCTCACCACTGTACCAAAGGTGGCTGGTGTGTTCATGGTCAAAACACGGTGTGGTATCATAAACATAAAGTCCACGCTCTGCAGGCTTCATATCTGTTGGTGTGAATTACAGAAATACTTTTAAACACTGAAGGAATAACAAACTGAGAGAAGACATTAGCAGGACATCAGTATGATCTACTACTCAGGATCATGGAGGGGGATGGAGCTTCGGCGTGCATCAAGCAAAAAGCCGAGGGGCACCCTGCACAAGATAGCAGCTTATCACAGGGAGGCCAAACAGAGAGAGGAACATACTCACAATTGTGTTCACTTGTAGCCTGAATTCTCCTGAGCCGTGTGTGTCTTGGGACTGTAGGAGGAAATCCCCAAATAATGAGAGCATTCAGAAAAAGCAGCTGGGCTGAGACTGAAAACCAGGACGTTCTTGCAATGAGATGAAAACTAACCACTTAGGCACCACTTCTTTAAAATGTTTAATATCGCATGACTTTCTTACTGAAGTGAGGTGGTTATAACATCATCAAGGCTCAATGAGCTCATCACTAATGTTCACTTTCTTCTTACAGAAATAACAATTGCACCAGTTCAGTCTCATGAATGTCTGTCACCTTGGTGTCAGTGATATATATGTATATATATATATTACAGCTGAAGTCTGGTTCTTGGAAGTCTGCTGCTCTGGAGAATGTCCTGTCTGAGTAGTAAATGTAGAGTAGACCTACTAACATAGATATTCTATAATTATCACAGTAGTAGCAGCACTGTCTCACCCTGGCATCTGTTCCCTCCGGTCTCCTCAGGTTCTGCTGGTGTTTGCCAAGGAAGACAGCCAAAGTGATGCCTTCTGGTGGGCCTGCGACCGCGCTGGGTTCAGGTGTAACATTGCAAGGACGCCGGAGTCTGCTGTTGAGTGCTTCCTGGACAAGCATCATGAGATTATAGTCATTGATGGACGTCACTCGCGCTACTTCGAGCCTGAAACAGTCTGCCGGTGAGCCTTGCTGTGGTTCTGTTTTAAAAGAAATGGGCATCTTGAAAAATGCATTTATGGATGAGAAGAATAACACTATGATGTCTGTACAGGAAAGATGACGCTACATGCAGCAACCTGTTGGTCAAGCTTAGCATAAAATCTTCAAATACATAAATAACTGACCAAGAAATTGTCTGACGCCTACGTGTGAAACCACAAGTTGTAATTTATACACTTTTGGTGCAGAGTAAGCAAAGCATGGTTTAGTTTGCAGCTGTTCTGTATTTCCATTAGCCACAATCAGGCTTCTTTTCTATTATTGGCTTTAGATCAACATGCATCAGCACTGAAAATTTTTGTCATTTTTATTTTAAAGAAAACAAAATCCTTTACTTAATGATCAACACTGAAATTAGGAGGTTTTGCCTTTAATCAGTAATGAAGTACAGAATCATCCACAGGTAATTGTATCTAAATGCTGTTGTTCTATTAATAGCATTGGGACACTGCAGTGAGGGGACTTGTTGGCGCCATCAGGTGTCCACTGGAAGAACAACAGGCTGTAGAGGTCGCTCAGTTTAGTGTTTTGAACGAGGCAGTGGATACTGGATGTTGCAGTTCATAAGAGGCTGTTGAAACGGAGCATGCACTTGAATGAGCCTGAACTACAGATTGAGTTTGTTTGACATGAAAGCTGGAAAGCGGCCCAGGGGAACCAAGAGTACTTAAGTTGTATAAGCTTGATTTTTGTTTTTTCTTGTCCATTTTCCACAGCAAAAGCCCCTGGCCACTTTTCAGAAACCATTTTGACTGTAGAATAACCTTATTTGCTCCCTGTTCTTGCCAGCTGTTAAGTTAATACTGGTTGCACTGGTTTCCACTTTTACTCTTTAGCCTGCGTGAACATGTGAAGATTCATTTTAGGATGACGTCCTATATTTTGTTGCTTTTCATGTCAGTTTGGTGGAATTTATTGTTAATCCTAAGATAATGTCCTACTGTACTTCATAGGGCTTTGCGTGGCTGTGTTATCACGTCTGTGAATATCTGTTAAGATCTTTAAATTTTCGAACACCTTCACTTCTCACTGCCTTTAGATTAAGTTGATAAAATCATCTACATGTCATGTCTTTATTATTTTTGGCCTGGACAAATGAATGCTAGTTCTGTGTTGACTTTGGTTAGGATTTCTGCAGACGTTTGGGCGGCAGATATTGTTAGATACAGCACTAAGCTAAACAAAGTTGTTGGGTACACTTAAAGCCACCACCATATTATTTGTAGAGTGATTTATTCAAAGTGTTTTATTATTTGCCCGCGAGCAGGAACTGATCCATGCGCCTCTGCTGTCTGCTGATAACCACAGTTTGACGTCTGATTTGTCCATTGCTCCCTTTCCTCATTCCTATTTTTTCTTGTTTTATCTCCCGCGAGGATCTCTGCCATCATGTGTTCCTCCTTTCCTTCTCCATCACTGTCTTCTTGTTCCTCCTCCAACCTCCGAGCCACTTTCCCGTACCTACTGCCAACACTGTGGCTTTGTGGTCGAACCTCTGAAGCAGATGTTGTGTTTGGTGTGTCTGTGTGAGGCACAGAAATGTTCTGCCTGTCTTCTGTGGCAATGACATCACCCCCAATCTGCCCACATGTTTATCCTGTACCTGAGTCCAAGCCACATCTCTTGAGCTCGTATGTAAGTATGGATAAAGTGAACTCCTACTGACACACTTAAATCTGCATTTGTTTTATTTCCAGGTTGATCCGTGCCACAAAACCCTCCGAAAACACAGTTATTCTAGCTGTTGTGCCACAAAAGTGAGTTAATGTTTTTCCTCCATATAAATGTGGACAGCTACGAGCATGTTAGTTAAAAATTAAGGTGGTAATAATTCTCTTCTGTCACCGTATAGGCCGCCTGACCAGGACGAGCCATCTGTGCTTCCTCTCCTCTGTGCTGGATTTAGCAGAGTAAGTCCAACAACTCGCTTTAGATGAAACTGTATTTCTAACTAGATGTAGGCCTACATGGTTTTTTGTTGCCAGAGGTGTTTGATGGTGTGAAAATGACAGTAGGAGGTTGCAAAACAAGTTGCTACTGAGTGAATCCTGACTCATTCAGTTTTCCACTCGTCTCTCTCCCCTTCCTTCAAACACCACTTAACCTTGTTTGGCCTCCAGAGGTTTGTGGAGAACAGCAGTGTGTCAGCCTGCTATAATGAGCTCATACAGATTGAACATGGGGAGGTGCGCTGTCAGTTCAAACTCAGGTACAGCAGAGTGAAAACACCTTCACCATGCATATACAATGCAGCTGTATACTGTACATGCACAAAAATACTGATCTATATTTACACACATACACAAGGTAGTGCTGGTACCGGAGTTATTGTGGCTTTATTCATCCACAGAGCTTGTCATGCTATCTTCACTGCTCTGGAGCAATGTCAAGAGGCAGTGGAGATCACGAGTGAGGATCACGTAATACAGGTAGGAATACACACAAACACATGCACATGCACCTTTCCTATAAAGCATTACAATTTTTATTTTTATTTTTATAAACAAATCGAATTAATTAACCAAAACCAAATGTGAGAGAACGTCCAGGTTTAACATGTAGAGACGTTTCAACATTAACCCAAATATGGAACATTTGGGTTGTCACCTATTAACGCATGTTTTGTTCCAGTATGTGAATCCAGCGTTCGAGCGAATGATGGGTTACCACAAGGGGGAGCTGATTGGGAAAGAACTGACTGAACTCCCCAAGAGTGACAGGAACAGAGCTGACCTGCTGGACACCATCAACACCTGTATCAAAAAAGGAAAGGTCAGTCAGCTTATCCATCCATCCACTTACCCATCTGTGAGATAACAGCTGTCTAACTGTTGTCATGTGTGTGTAAGGAGTGGCAGGGCATTTACTACGCCAGGAAGAAGTCGGGTGAAAGTATGCAGCAGCATGTGAAGATAACGCCTGTCACCGGCCAGGGAGGGTGAGATAACTTCAAACACCCCACAGTGAGTGAATTTCCAAAAAGTAAGAGATCGTTGACACATTTTTCTTTTGCTCTGTGCAGGAAAATTCGACATTTTGTTGCCATCAAGAGGCCTCACATCGACAACAACAATCAGGTGAATCAAACGATGGCTTTCTGTTCTTTGCTCAGTGAATCTAGAGGTTCTAGTAACAGGTCAAACAGCGTTTACATGGAGAATGGCAATAAAAATCTTGACTCATTCAGATAAAGACATTTTTTATTGAAACTATTCCAATTTACAACACTTTGAAACATGAAACCACTCTCTCCTACATCTCAAATGCTAATTTGTAGGCTCAGATGATAAACCTTTAACAAACCAGCCCACTGGCAGCTGTTTGGAGAAATAAACGCTTCCACCAAATTAAAAAAGTCCACTTTAGACAGTGAGCTGTTTTTCAAATGTCCGTCCAGCAGCAGTACAACTTGGCCCAATCAAGGCTGGTGAAGAAATGAGTGAGTCCAAACTGAACTCAGGATTGATCGTAAACCCTGTTGGCAGCAGGTTTATATAAAAACATCAAATGAACTGTAGCTACAGTGTCAGATTGAAATACTTCAGCAGGGCACGGAGCTCCACGGGCAGCCGGCCCTGCTGAGCAGCATCCACACTTACTGTGAAGTAGCTGTGCCGCTGCTCTCAGCTGGGTTCCAGGCCAATAACATCATGCTATGCTAAGCTACAGCTAAGCACCAGGATCCCCTGCTAAGGCCTGAGAGGGCTAGCAGCCAGGCGCCAGGGCTATTTATACCTCGGGTAAAGCTGCACAGGGGCTAGCTTTAGCTTGTTGCTCTCTTTCATCATGTGTGCCTAAGGTGAGTCAGCAGTTGGCACCTGGCTGCCAAAGCCAAGTGGCATCTACTCCTGCGGGTTAGGATTGGGAATCCTCACACACGGCAGCGACTGATCCCGTTCTCCAAATCGTGGAAGCCAACCGCCACATGCTGAATCGTGCAGTGTCAAACTGAATGGTATTAACGGGCTGTCCTCCTACCTTAACCTCATCCTCAGCACACATTATGACAAACTGATGCACTGATGCAGGAACAAACGTTTAGTCCATGACACTTTAAACTGCTGCATCTTTTTACCCACTGGACGTCTCCTAACTGCAGAGGTCTTTTCAGGATACCACTGATCTGATACTGTATCTTTACTTAGTACATTTTCCTTCGAGCACTCAAACCCCCACATTATTCCTCATCTTTTCCCACCCAGACGTTTGGCTGAAGACCACGGTTTCCATTTCATTGTGTTGTTTAGTTAGCAGCATTTGTGTAAGCACTACAGACTTGCAGCAGGTTTAGGGTCAGTTTTGCTTCTTTCCCTCTCAATCAGGGACCATCATAATCTCAACTATTTCCAAGCTTTAGTCAAGTTAATTCCAATTTTTTTAGATGTCTGTTTGTGCTTCGCAGCCCAAGAAGCCCATTAAGGAGCAGCCAGCTAAATCTGGCAACCTTGTATGTCATTAGGAGTGTTTATACTCTCTTAATCCTATTTACTCAGTACGGGACACACTGGAGACCTGAGAGCAAGTAGAATTTAGAAAGGATGGTTATAAAAAGAAAAATTGTGTGTGACTGACATGGATCTTAAAAATGAAATTTAATTGACAAACTCTTCTGGGACTCTCTTTCTTGTTTGCAAAACGCAACGCAGATAGGGATTTGTTGCATAACAATGAGTTATCTGTAATGTTTGGATGGACGCATTCATCATTGGATGAAAGTGCATCATGCACTGTCAGCAGTATGTAAAGGTGCAGTGAGTCACTGGGTGAGGACAATCTTGTGTAACCGGATTATAGGCTCTGCATATCTTCAATGTGACTATCAGGATGTACTGTACTGTAAAAATTGTCGCCTGCATGAAAATATGTTATAAACAAGGGAAAATGTGCCGTAAGGTTGAATTGTGGTAAGTGGAGCATAAACCAACGTCTTAACATGTGTTTTTTAGATTTTATTACATTTAAATATCTGTTATGTATTTTATCCATCCATGTAGGAGGTGAGGTTTATCTTGGTCTTATGTTTTTTATAAGCGCCTGCACATTTTATGTACTGTTTGCACACAAATTCTACATTTTTACGACATAGTGATTTTTATATTTGCTTACACAGATGCCAAAAAGTTGGATTCTTGTTTCAAGTCAACTTTGTCAAAACGTGTTGGCGCTGCATTTTGGCCTCGTAAAGTGCTGCTGTCGCTAGTGTTTCATTTAATTGGTTTCTGTGCTCAATTTATAATCATCTGTACTAGTTACAGCTTGTAACTTCTCAATATTTTGCCTTTAACTGGAGTTGCATAGATCCAGGTTATATGTAAAAGGACAATGAATTGTTGACAGTAGTAAGTCAAATCTGTGCCATGTGCAGTTTGAATTCCCAGTAATGAAATTATTGCAACGGGCTGTTGAGGTGAGATGAAAAGATCTTCGAGGTTTAAAGAACATCAAATCTCTGGCTCACATTAAGACTTGAATAAACAGACGTAATCTTGCCAGCGTGTTGCTGTCAATGATCAGGAAACTGACTTTAATCAACTCCTGCTGTCTACCAGGTCCACAAGTTTAACAAGGAAGAGCGATGCAGTGGGGAGCATTCACAGTCAGGTAACGTCATACATTTCATTTTTTTATATTTTGATGTAAAGAGGTGATTTTATCTGGGGCCAGTTTGTTACATTTGTGCACTAACATATGTTTGACTTTAAAAAATAATGCTTTGATATTTTATCTTTGTACTAAATTATCAAATTAGTCTGCAAAACAGTAACAAGTGTAATAATTGTTTTTTGTTTTTTTCTTTCAAAATGTTTTAATATTTTAAATTAAATTAAAAAACTGAGACCTGTCAGAATATAGTAAATCTGTGTCTCCGTCAACAACTGTACATTTAACGTCCTTTACCTCCCTGTGCCTCTCTACAGAGTGCAATTCTCTACATCACCGAGACAGGAGGAAAGACTCGATTGATGCCAGATCACTCAGTTCCCGTGGTAGTGATGGTAAGGTCTTTAAAAAGGTGTTATCTTTTTCCACTAAAGACGAATGGAGTTGATGATTGGAGATGGGAAATTGGGATGAGTCAGATGGTTATGCTAGGTACTAGAGATCGTAAAGAGCGCTGCCGTGGGCTGATGACAGTACGTACCTCCCTCCTCAGCTCACTTGGAATCAGCTGCTGCTATTTTCAGACATCTCAGCTGAGTGCTGCTTCTCCTCTTCTCTAATTAAACTGTTTTATTCTTTCTTACTACAGTACATACAGTGTCTATAAAATGTATTCACCCCCCTGGATGTTTTATGCTTTTATTGACATTATAAATCAACGACTACCTTTACTTTCTTAATTCCAGCTCCCAGTTTACAGAATCGAAGATATTCCTCCGTCGCCAGGATTCACTCCATGACTATCGAGGCTCCCATCACCAAGGTATCAGTCATTTTTCACACCTGATGCTGTCACCTAGGAAACAAAATATGGTGTTTTGTCATTTTGCCTATACTGTAGGTTTACACTCAGCAACTCATAATACAGTGTAAACATGCTTTTTAGAAATTCTTGGAAAGGAACAATCTCCCTTCCCCTGTAGCATGAAGCTACCACCACGCTTCAGCTGAGGGATGCCATTAGTAGGTGACAAACAAGCCAAACGTAGTGTTTGGAGTTCAGCTTAGAGAGTTACATTTCTGTGTCATCGGATCAAAGAGTTTTTTTTCTCATGCTCTCAGAGTCCTTTAAATGCTGTTTGTCAAACTCCCAGTGCGCCGTCATGTGGCTTTTACTCAAAGTGGCCTCCACTCGAGCATAAAGGCCTGACTGATGGAGTCCCTCTGAGATGGTTGTGCTTCAAGCAGGTTGATCCTTCTCTGCAGAGAACTTAACCGTAACCACGGGGTCGTCTCCTTGACCAAAACTCACTTTGGTGCTTGTTGTAGACACTGAAGGAAAAGTGGAGCAGAGTGTGACGTGAAATAATGAAAGGGTTAAAGAAACGAATATCTGCAGCAGCTTTCTTACAATGAACTACATGATACTGAATTTAAGTCGTCAGAAATCCCTCCACAGTCATCAGGCTTCACATGCTGCATTTCACCAAGACTTAAAGTTTGTTTACGGCTCCTTAAAAGCTTTTTTTCACATCAGCCAGTGTTTGATTGTTCATTACAGCGCCTTTATTTGGACACGAGATCTGTTTTGTTCCATTTTGTCGTCACTTTGAGTGTATTATTGCAGCGCCACAAAGCCATTCAGTGTCCAGTCATTAGAGTTGTCTTTTCTGCCTTAATGTTGTTTGACTGAGCCAACGACGGAGTGTTTTCCGTTTATGACTGTTAATACCCAGACATAACAGCTAATATGATACCCTGTTAGTGAGATGATGTGCCCACTGTCTGCTTCTCTTTTTCCATTTGTAATTTAAACAATGCTTTCTGGTGAAGTAACCAGACTTTATGGAAATCTATCCATACTTCAAATATTTTTAAGGAACTTGAAAGCAGACAGAAACAAAAACAAAACCCCCATCCAACCCCACTTTCAGACATTTGATTCTAGTGAGACACTCTCAATACTTCTCACAGTTTAATTTGTGAACACTTTAATTCTGAGTGACTGCAACATCGCGTCAACACATGATGTCCTGTCTAGAAGGAAATTAAGTAATTAGTAGAAAAATCTCATGTTTTCAGTGCATTCTAGGAAACGAGATTTCTTAGATTTGTTTACAGGGAAGATGATTTTTGTTGTGAAAGAGCCATGTCTGTGGATTCATTGTTCCACGCCCACTCTTTGCACTTACTGTAGTGTTGTCAACAGCAGCAGATGTGTTACTGTGTTTGCATTTGAGAACATTTAGTGGAAACATTCTCCTTGACTTTGACGTCATGATGTGATGCTCTTACAGGACTGGATGCTGTGAGGAACTTCAAGCTGTAGACTGGATCGTAGTTTGATAAGATACAGTATTCAGTGTCACATTGTCTCACTCTGGCTCCGGCTGTAGGTCCTGTGATGCTCTTGTGTTTTCCGCTGGAGAATCAACTTTATTTAACTTTTTTTTGCCACAGACTTCAGATTTCTCCAGCATCACCTGCATATCTCTATACACATGCACAAATAAAAGAGCACTAACTCAGTTTTGGCCTGTCTTGCAGAAGCCTCTTTTGTGGTTTTACTTGTATGTACTGTAGTGTTTAACAGCAGAACAGAAACCTTTCTTTTTCCTCTTCCTTAGGTAATAAACATCATCAATGCAGCTCAGGAGAGCAGTCCGGTAACAGTAGCTGAGGCTCTGGACCGCGTGCTGGAGATCCTGAGGACCACGGAGCTCTACTCTCCTCAGCTGGCCTCCAAAGAAGACGACCCTCACACCAACGACCTAGTTGGGGGTCTGATGAGTGTAAGAGGCAGTGTAGCTTCCTAGTAAATGCTTCTAAGCTTATTCATGAGGACAGATGCTTCAAATGCTTTATAAGGAAAAAGCTGGTGTTTAAATTGCTATAAAATATTCTTATCTCATGCGTATGAAATTGAACATGCATTCTTTTTCAACCAAGAAATGTTTTGGCTTCCAAACTCAAATCAAATCTGTATTTCTGGAGTGCCAACAGAGCCTTTGTTTATTTCTTTCCCCCTGATGTTGAATAAGCTCAATTATGAGGTGAGTCACTGCTCGCAGATGTTTGTCTATTGTGAAAGCAACTTTTCAGATCCATCAGCTGAGCGCAGCAACATCCAGTCTGAAGGTTTCAAACTATTCAAAAGATGAAGCTGCTGATATTTTTCTTTTTGTCTGCAAATCTCATGAAAGCCAAAAGCAACAATGACTTGATCCTACTCACATGGATTGTCTGTGTATACTGACATTTTACTCCTCTGTGCTCCAGAGTCTCACCTTTGGAGTGAGTGACCTGAGCTGTCACTGTCATTAAAACACACTGTAGTTTATTTTAAACCCCACATCTACCGTCATGCTGCCTGAAATACTTGCTAGAGCACCTAATGTGTGTTAATCCGCAGCTGAAAATAGTCCCGAACAAACTTCCTCCAGTTGAAAACAAATGTGCTGTGACAGTAAAGTACAGAATCGAGTGGTTGGTTGGTTTTTGTGTCTGTGTGAGACGTTTTAATGTAAAATATAAGTTTATACTTATAGTTAATATTTATTTTTGGCTGAAATATTTTATTCCATAAGCATTGGCGCTAACACACTTATCTTTGTAACGAATGAATGAATTAAACATTTAATTTTGTTTCTACAGGATGGATTGCGAAGACTGTCTGGAAATGAATATGTCTTCTGCAAAAGTAAGTTTAAAAAAATACTGCTACTGACTCAGGAAGTAAAATGATTTTATTTAGCATAGCATGATGTAGAAAATCTTAAATTAATAGTTTTGGGAAATGCACTCATTTGCTTTCATGCTGGGAGTTAAATACAACATTTCCTACCTGTTCATCAGTTAACTTGTAATTATTGTCAAATATGCAAATACAGTTGACTATATAATGAATGAGTTGTGAATTGTCTGATGGTGGAGAAACTATTCAGAAGATGTGAGTAAGATACAAACAAAAGATTAAAGAATGTCTGACTGATTCTGACAGAGAGGAGTAGTTAATCCTGAGCTGCTCACTTATATATTTATGATGTGAAATATTTAAGTGTGTGGATGTTTTTCCTGATAAAAGATCATCCTCATGTTCTGAGTTGCAGCAATAGGTGGAAAAAGCAACAATGCTGTAAAATCATCTTTGAGCAATTAAATTCCAGCGTTGTCATTATGTAGTTATTTAACAATAAACTCAGTTTAAAAACTAGCGTGAGTCATGAAACCCTAAAACAATTTGACTGATGTAGCCTATAAAACCATGCATCACACTTTTTTTTACTGTAAACTCTTTTGTCTGTCAGGATCCTGAAGAATTGACAATTCAGTAGGTTTGTGGATGCATATTGTTTTTTTTTCCTATGTTTTTAAGACTAATTACAGCAGTTGGACCACTAATGCATTGCCAGGATTCCTGGTATACGTTACTGAGCCCACCACAAAGCCACAGAAATGTTTTGTTGCTCTGATTCTTGAACTGAAATGGAAGCATCATCTTGTTACTGTCAAACAAGAAAGAGAAGTAGGAGGACACAATAGGGACTATTGTATACTGACATGGTTTGATTTCCCTTTTATGGCCACATGATCAGAGTATTTACAGAATAAAGGAAAAGTACTTTATACGCAGTGTCAACTGATGTGATATATTATCCAATAGAGTAATCACAGTATTCCTACATTTGCACCTAGTATTAATGAGCCTAGTGCGGTCGGATCTCAAGTGGACAACATCATCATTATCGGAGGTGCATCGTGTGCACGAGTATTTATATCCCAAAAATAAGTAATAGTAATAGTAAATGTGTCCCAGACTATGTGAGCAAGTGATTTGCAGGTTAGGATCAATCACAATCTGTCTTGGTGCTTGTTTACAGGTTTATTTAGTGCTGTTCACTTGTGATCCGACCGCTCACAATGCACCTTAATAGCAGGTGGAAACAGAGTCTTTAGGTAACAGGACAAAGCGCCTCCCAGAGGGCTAAAGTTAAAATAGGTGTGAGGTCAGATATTATTTTACCTGCCCTGTTGATGAGGCACTTGTGTACACCTAATCCTAATTAACAGGCATTTAGCCATTAGGCATAAGGATTCTTGGAAGATCTACTCCCATTGTGCTGCGGTGTGGGTTTGACTGTTCAGGTGCTTTAACAGGCAGATTACAAATGAAGTTAGGATACTTCTGTCTCTTCCCGTTTCTACAAACTGGAATTGACTCTTATTGACTTTCTTTATTTTATCTCCTTTGTCATATGTTTGGTGTTTTATAAAAGTCTAGTTTTCTGTCACCAGTAGATGATTTTAAGCACAGCAGTACCTGAAATCAGCACAAAATATTATATCTTTTAAACAGGCCAGATTTATTAGCAGTGCTCTGACTGTTCTTCACAGGATGACTAAGACGAGCCACACAGCATTTAGTTAATGTTAATGAGTTAAGAACTGGTACAAGTCTGTAGGAGTACAGACAATTTAGACTAATCACACAGATTATGGATCATCTGAGTGAACCACATGAATAAATATGAAATTGAAGGTGGTTATTGTCATAATAAAAGTGTCAAAAGGTTCTTTTAACTTCTTAAAATGTAAATTCTTCCATCTTAGTTTATTATATAACCTCATTCTAATAATTAGTCTCAAAAGCACTTAACTGACAGAGTGAGGAGTGTTTTCTGAGAAGCTGACATCACTTCAAGTTGAAAACTGTCCTTACTTCAGAGCTCAGCTCCATCAGCGCCTCTGCAAATCTTTAAACAATCTTATCACTCACCATCTTTCTACTGTAGCTTCAAAGGAGCAGATTTACAAAGTAAGACTCTTAGCCAGTATGTTTGCAGATGTATATACTGTAGATATAAGAGAGCCAATATCGGTACAGTCATTATTTATCAATCGAATCTCACACACTGTGTTTTTCCCCCTTTTATGGTCAAATCACCTTGAATTGTGGGTTTGCTTCTGTCTGTTTGTTAGATATGAGCCAGAGCCAGCTGGCCATCCCAATCACTCTGAATGACGTCCCTCCATCCATCGCCGAGATGCTGAATGACGAGGAGTGCTGGGAGTTCAACATCCTGGAGCTGGAGGCAGCTACGCACAAGAGGTACAAAGATGGTGGAAGACCAAATGAGTGGAGAGACCGATTAAAGCGACCTATATCTCATGTGAATCGTCCATTTTGATAAATGCACTCGTTTCCATTCATCCTGCAGACCTCTGACGTACCTCGGGTTGAAGATCTTCACGAGCTTTGGAGTGTGCGATTTCTTGAACTGCTCCGAGGCCACACTGCGCTCTTGGCTACAGCTCATGGAAGCCAGCTACCACTCCTCTAACTCCTACCACAACTCCACGCACGCTGCAGACGTCCTGCACGCTACTGCCTACTTCCTCCGCAAAGAGAGAGTCAAGGTTAGAGGAAAAGCAGGATGACATGAGGCACATGTTTGATATGGGCTTATATAAATGAGGTTGAATTTTCCTGCTCTGGATTGTTTTATCCAGTAAAATGTGTAAAACAATTATTATGCAAAAGAAATGCAAAAAGTTCAAATTCCACTTTGGACACTTGCTTGTTTGGACAACAGTAGAGAGACGTGGAATGCATTATGCTGATTATGTGCGAGCTCTCTGCGTGACAATCCACCATAGATTGATTTATATGTGTGCTGTACTGACATCACCTCCTGTTTTATTCAGAACAATCTGGACCAGCTGGATGAGGTGGCAGCGTTGATAGCAGCCACAGTGCACGATGTGGACCACCCGGGCAGGACCAACTCCTTCCTTTGTAACGCTGGTAGTGAACTGGCGATCCTGTACAACGACACAGCCGTGCTGGAGAGCCACCACGCAGCCCTCGCCTTCCAGCTCACTGTCCGGGACAGCAAGAGCAACATCTTCAAGAACATTGACAGGTCTGTGGTAGTGTTGTATTTTCTCTTTAGTTCTGTTTATCTGCACGTATCCACTCATGTGCCACTAATGTGCTGATCTAGATCTTTTCTATATCCTCTCAATCCTCCCCACTGTTGACAGAAATCAATTCCGGACCCTGCGACAGGCCATCATTGACATGGTGCTGGCCACAGAGATGACCAGACACTTTGAGCATGTCAGCAAGTTCGTCAACAGCATCAACAAGCCGATGGCTGCCATCGAAGAGACCAGCACAAGTGTGAGTGTCCGGGGGCTTCGTCACCACCATGTATGTATACTGTATATATTGTATCATGTATTCTGAATGTGTGTTTTGCGTCTTGCCTACAGAGCGTGAACAGTGACTGTGAGGGTCAGGCGAACAACAGGAACTCCCCAGAGAACCGTCTGCTGATAAAGAGGATGTTGATCAAGTGTGCCGATGTGGCCAACCCCTGCAGACCGCTCGAGCTGTGCATCGAGTGGGCCGGAAGGATCTCAGAGGAGTACTTTGCGCAGGTGTGTGGACGACACACGATGCAGCTCGGTTTAAATAGAACACCACCTTAACTGTTACGAGAGGCTAGCATATGTTTGTTTTGACTTTGAGATGATCTAATTTTGGCCTCCCGTCCTCCTTTAGTTGGAGTGTGCATTTATTTCTAATATTGTCACCTCATCGTGACCTCTCTGTGTATTTGTGTTTGTCCTGCAGACAGATGAGGAGAAGAGACAAGGGCTGCCGGTGGTGATGCCGGTGTTTGACAGGAACACCTGCAGTGTACCCAAATCTCAAATCTCCTTCATCGACTACTTCATCACTGATATGTTTGATGCCTGGGATGGTAAGATGATTTTTGTTCTGCTCTGCCACTTTCTGTTCTGTGTGTTTTTATTTGTAGTATGTTTAATCATTTTCCTTTCCACATCACTACCAAGTATGATGGCATGTTCTTAAAAAAGCTCTGGATATATTTACTATAGTATTTACTATGGAGTCTGATTGTGCTAGCAAAAGGTCAGGGTCACAAGTCACAGTTTACCAGTCAAACAGGTGCCAGCACGAATGTGCTGCTTTACAAACCTCAATATTTACATTTCAGTGAACTAAGTACCTGTAATTTGCTTCATGGAGGTTTCTCACCTGCTTTAATCTGCTCGCTGCCCTGGTGCATGTTTAAGGTCAAGTCAGCTTATCAAGTATTTGAAATCAGTCATTCAGTTTGAATTGTCTGAAGCTCACAAGCGGCCTCTTTGGAGTGAATAAATTAAATTTACTTGGGTCCAGAATAAGGTTCAGTTTCAAAGTTTATTCCTGATGATTCAGATTTGAATGTCACTTGTGATCCCCTGATGTTTCCTGTAGTGCTGCCGTGAGGTTGACATGTTTGGTTTAGAGTGCCCTGACAGCTCTTCCTGCACCCACTCTTATTCCGTTAAGTTTAAGCCACAACACAATTTTAACAATGCTCAACACATATTACAGCAGGTACCAAAATAACAGTAACACAAATGCTATCATCAGCTGATCACAATCACAATGAAAATACTAACATGCTGACGTTCAACGGGAAATCTGTGTGGGAGTTTACTGTCTCAGGTGAGCGTGTAAAAAAACAAGGTAAAGCTGGAGATGAGTGGTCCGGTACAGGAATTCATCACAATCCGATCAAAAGCTAGATTTAATTTGAGCTTTTTATTTGAGCAGGTACCGATTCCGGCCCCCCCGTAGACACACAAAACAACTTGTATTTTCCAGATAAGTAGAAACAGGACTGGCCTCTGAATCACTGCCCACATTTCCAATTTGTTCAGCGATTCACAAGGAATGACAGAAACAAAAATAGCAATTCAGTTAGGTTAGGATAAAACAGAATCTGTTACTCTCAGATCTTCACCTCTGCCCTCTATTACTGCCTTCAATGATTTCTTCATTTTTCTTGGCAGATTGCAGGATAGGAAATTACAGGAAGGGGAGGAGGAGGCAGCAGTGTTAAAAGAAGGGGGAAGGCGTAGTATGGTGCATATAGCTCCCCATTCCCACTGAATTTCCCTTTTCGTGTAGTCTCCCCAAGAGGAAACTTGTTTACTGTCAACAGCGCTCTGATGTCACGGAAAGATTCCAAATGTCAGTGGGACAAAGTGAAACCGTGAGGGCGTCAGGGGAGGGGAAGTTGGGAAAATAGTGGAAGGGATAGGGGTTTACGATCACTTGGTCTGGGGAGGGACGAGCAGTCGAGCGGAACTTCACTTGCACATAAACACAAAAACACACATGCAGAGCAATTTCAGTTCACCAGGATCGCTGTCGGGTCACTGCAGGGTCATTATTCGCTCCAGAGATGCAGCGTGGGCCATCAGCAAGCCGGAAGCAAGGATGTAAACAACATGGATTGAGTAGGGCATTCACTGAGAACACACAACGCAGACCAAAAGCTGTGTGTGTGTGTGTGTGTGTGTGTGTATGTGTGTGTGTGTGTGTAGAGAGAGATCTTTCAACCCCAGCAGTCCTTTTATGTGGGAGCTACAGTGCAGAGTGTACATTACATTAGCCAGTGGACATAACTAGACCACACACTCTTGCACGAACTCATACAAACACATCAATCTGCCTAATAGTTCACACAGAGTGATAACAGGCAGTGAATGAGGCATGTGTTGTCTCCAGTCGACATTTCCCTGTAGGCGTTTGTGTTTATCCTTAATTATTTTTTTTATATTTCAACATCTGTGCCCAAATACGAATCCCATTGTGCATTTTTGCATATGAGGCTTCAGCAGTCTGACTCTGATGATTTACATCTAGTCAATCAAAGCAACTTACAAGGATATAAGGTACAAGGCAGAGTAACTGTAAAGCCGGCGATGTTACCACTACAGTATCCAGCCAATCGAGGTTATTTTTCTAATTAATTGGTTGATTATTTAATTAATTATTCATTATCCCAGGAGGGACTTCCTGTTCTTCTCTGTTTGGTATTATTGCAAACTTAATAATTTATATTACATTGAACGATTTACATTGACATTTTTAAGGTGTCAGGTTTTCTTTGTATGATTCATTTAACTTGGCTGTCAGGCTGCTGAGACTTCATATTTAAAAAAACGTGCTCTAGTGATACTGGGAGTCATGGACACTGGAGGACAGTGGGTACAAGCTTTTTGTCAAAACACCTCAGGATTTTTTTAATTTTCATTATCTTTTTACTCAAGACTTGCATTATGACACAATCTCAGTATTACAGGTACCAACTTTGTCTTTTTTTTCATGTATTAGTAATCAGTAGTTATCAGGATTATTTTTTTTTTTACTCTCCACAATCTGTGTGTGCCTCCTTACAGCCTTCGCTAGTCTGCCTGGTCTCGTGGAGCACCTATCAGAGAACTACAAGTACTGGAAGAGGTTGGACGAGATGAAGTGTAAGAGCCTGCGTCCTCCCCCTCCTTCATGACCCAATCCTCGTTACCTCCTCTCATCTATTGCTCCGAGCAGGGTAAGCCAGCAAACGCAGCCCTGCAGTGGAACAAATAGTCTCTTCAGCTGTGATTGGATGAGTTCTGTGCCCTTGCTGGTACCCAGGACAGAACCTAAAGCTGGGTTATGGGGAACTCTGAGAGCAGACATCACTGACTGAACAGAGACACTGCTTCCATCTCAAATCACAGCCTCTTTTCTTGTGTGGTTCTACCTGAAGCTGGTGATCTGCCAGTGGAGAACAGGTTGTCATTTGAGGCCTCTTTGCCACTTTATGGCCCGGTTAAGTATTCCTGATAGCACCTCTATGAACTGTGTGGACCTCATGGCTCACCTGACAATCTGTACCATACAGTGTAACACACCAGAAACCTGCACTTTAGCTAATCAAGACATTTCCATTTTTCCTCCCTTTTGCTTTGCTTCACACTTTTATTTTCTGTTTTTATGTTCTTTACCAAAATGTTTTCATTCTGTTCTATTGCGCTAAAAGAAATGTGGTAAATAAGATAGCGATCAAAGACAATGAAAATAAGGGCCTTGAGAGATCTGTTCATGCTTGTCTGTAGAAGTGTGTGTACTCAGAAGTTCCTCTTTATATTGCAAACTCGTGAAGGTACTCAGCTAGAGTTATTAATCAGCAGAATGAGGCACACTTTGACTCGTCTAGGACCAAATTCAAACGTGTCGTATCTACATGGTTGGAAAGATTGAGCTCCAGAGACAGTTAGCAAGGTTTTCTAAATGTCCAGCCACATATACAAAGTGACATAAAAGAAGGGCTGTTTTTGTGGTCGTTGCTGGATTTAAAAGACTGTGTAGCATCATAACAGGTGGTGAAATATCTCTATTATGGTCATTTCCTCATAATATTGTGTACTATGAAAGCAGCCAGTGGAGATCTGCATCGTATCAAAGCTGTTTAAGTTTCTTTAAAAATTAAAAACATAAGATGTTCCGCACATAGCTTTGTGACACTAACTGTAGACATCCGCACCCAAAAATAGAGCAAACCAATCGGACTTGTGAGTATCTGATTAATATAGACGCTTTCTACGTAAAGCTAATCTGACTGTTGTCGTATGGTGCACAAATGTGTCTGAGGTAGAAACAGACATCACAGCAAATCCAGAAACAGTAGCTGCAGAACCAGCATCTGAACACTAATCGGCTCTGGTTCTCACATGGTTTTTGTTAACCCGATTTTTAATTCACCTTTTTGTGGAAGAAATCTGGTTGCACACCGTGTTTAGTTGATCCAGAGTTTCAGACAAAGGCCATAAGATCTTGGGATCTGTAGAATGTGTCTGCCCTCTGCTGGCTCAATGGGGGTGTTGCAGAAGTGATGCATTAACAAATAATGTGCAAAAGAAATTAGTTATTTCCCCACATTGATTGGGAATTTAAAAAAAAAAAAAAAGACAATTCATCAGCATTTAAAAACATTTATAAACTGAACAAGTACCAGTATTTTATTGAGTACTGTATTTTTCAGAGCACTTTTCATTTAAATGTTGATGGGACAGTACTGAAACATGCTTTTACCACAAAGAAACATTAGAAACCGGTTAATAAATGAAGAAAATGTAATCTTCCATCCATAGACTACCTAAGTTGGTGAAACTGTATTTTCACTATTGCCAGTTCTGGCCCCAAGGCTCAATTGAAATGGTTCCAAGTGAAGTAGGAGGACATATTGCTGTGCGTGTACAGCATGTGTGTTAATTCAGGAAATGCACATTACAGGATAAACCAAAGGCACAGAGAGTTTGTTACAGGTGCCTTATGCTTTGGTCGTCTTTACGGAAACAGAACTATTCTTTTGATTTGATTCTTTTAAGTAGCTCCTCCTTTGCTTCTGGAAAAAAGAAAAGCCATACGCATTTAAAAATCTGAATTTGGGTATTGTTGCATCGTTCTCTGTGCTGAAGCTTTGAGTTGAGTGTTAATAGTTCCATCACCACCGTCCCGACGTGTTGATCCTTCCTGTTTTGTAACTGAGATTTTTAAAGACAGAAACTGAATCAGATTATTTGTCAGTGATGGTTTCAGTTCCGGTCACATCCACGTTCAATGTATTCACGATTCTGTGTAATTATTTTATTAATGATCAAGGTCTTAATCGACGCCTTAATCTTGTCTCACTGTTGAGGTCTGCTACTGTTGCAATACACTGTAAACTACCTAATGTAACTGCTGTTCTTGTAAATACTCAGCCAATATATTATTTTTGCTTTGCATTTGACATATTTTGCCTACGTAGCTTTTGTTTGGCTCAAACTAAATTTTAGGTTTTGTTTTATTTTTTTAAACAGTGACTTGAAATGTGGCTCCACCGCTGAATGTTTCAGGACTGCAATCACTGATCAAGAGAAGATATTTTTGCTAGATTTCTATCCACACAAAAATTTAATATTTCATATTAATGTGTCAGACAAACATGCCTTTTCTGTGAGCAGCGATGACTGGAATGTGATATAAATTAGATCAAATGACAGCCTCATTGTGAGTCGACTGAGGCAGAACCAGATTGTATAACTGCTTGTTATGTAAAGATAAGCCTTCATCACTTTTCTGTTTCCTCTCTTGTTCATCTCCGACACTGATGGCCGTGGCTGCGACAACGTGCCAATTCTGTGTTTTGTATAATTTATTAACAGAACAATTACAAAGTGACAATGTTATATACAGTACAAATTATTTTTCAAAGACGTAAAATCGTCATTGGCCACGAGAACTGTAATGTGTGTTCTTGAAAGATTTTACTGCCTCATGCATAGTAGTGACAAAAGCTTTCCGTCTTAAAGCTTACCATGTTTGTTTGAAAAGTTTAATGTATTTTGCTCTTTCTGGATTATGTCTTATTTTGATGTTCTTTGTCAAACACTAATGTGTTGTGAGACAATTAAAGCATTCTTAAAATATGAAATTGTTCCATAAATGGCGAATAGCAAACTTAACTAAATGTTTAACACTTTAGGAAGTGCGCTTATTTGCTTTCTAGCAGAGAGTTATCACTCATTGCAGTGAATTAAGTGTGACATAAACACCGGAAATGGGGAAACGTCTATTCTAGTTCTGTCTGAATGTAATAAAAACCTCACGTACGTCTATGCAAGAGACCAAATAAGCGCATCTCCGAAAGTGTCAGAGTCTCTGAAACAGGCTAATACACAAAACGGTAAGAGGCACAACAATGAGGGCGACAGCAGCTAACAGCATATACACAGTGGACAGTTCCTTAAAGGGTGACTTCAGATTATCAACTTGCTTACTCTGGTTCTAGTTTAGAGAGTGTGGGATTATGAAAACAGCCTCTGCTTCCAGCTGAAACACTCCTACAGATGATGTTCAATGGAGGAGCAGGTTGGTCATAACTACAACAGAATGAGCAACAAGGTGACATAATCTGAACTGGAAAACTCCAGATGTCTTCTCAAGGACCTTTAGAGGGAACATTAATAAATAATGTCCTCCCCAAATTTTAACAATAGAAAGCAACATTAAGAACCAGTGAAGTTACCCTTTAACATATATAAACATGCCTATATTGTTCTAATTAGTTCACATTGTCATAGGTTTGATTCAGTTATGTTTCAGCACTAAACAGGTTGTTTCTCTGATATGAGGTATTTCCTGGGTTTTTCAAATTTAAGTTAAATACTTTTTTAGTCTGAAGTCTAGCAAACATAATCAGTACACGAAACAACAACTACAGTGAATTCCAGTAATCTGTGACACTGATCAACAAGCTCCCACCTCTCTCTCTTTTTTTTTTTTTTAAGGCAGTGGTTTGAGGTTTAAAGGTCAGAGTCCTCCATTCTCCTCCAGTTTCTGAAAAAGTGCCAGGCTGCGGAGGTGGGACTGTCTCTCTCCGTTCTTCCACAGAATCACTAGGTGATCTGTCGAGCATGTGATCAAACCATTCTCCTTTAAGCTCACAAACATCTAAAAAGAAGTGCAGAAAGGACAATTAAAGCACTATTGTGGCACAGATGTGAAGTAGAACAAAAGTTTGTACTGTGAAATCATACCTGGATTGCCCCCGAGTGCCCGATCAGATCACCTGTCAACTTCAGCGTCCTGACGTTGGGGACATCCATGACCTTCTTTGATGCAGGACCAGTCTGTTTGTTTGACCGGCCAAAAGTCCACATCCCAAAGAACCCTGGTTAAACAGATCCAGAGGAAAAAAATGTAAGATAAGATAAGAAAACCCTCTAATAAAGGTTTTCTTATCTTAGAATAAGAACATAAGCAATCAATGTGAGCTTATTCATACTGGTTCTGATCATCAGCCAGGGACAATTGTAATGGTTTAACATTAGTTGATTTTTTTAATCTGTTTTGTGATTCAGTGTTTTGCAGGTGTGCCCTGAACGCCTCCAGTTTTAAAAAACATCAATTCAGAGCAGAAGCACCCAATATTAAATGTGATTTTTACAAAGTCAAATCTGATTAATTGAGTAAACTGTGACTCATCCTAAAATAAGCCTTGAGGCAACAATGATCCAGGGGAAGCAAAGCTGCAAATGCAGATTGTGGTACCAAAACAAAGAGCTTAAAAATGCTAAAACGCTCAGGAGAACTGAAAAGTTGGGGTTTAATTCTCTGCGTGTTGCTCACAATCAATCCCCCCCGGGCATTACATTACTCTGATTTATGTTGTTTTGCAAAAGTTTCAACGAATCTCGACGATGGAGGTGGTAGATGTATGGTTAGCATGTCCAGGAGAGTCACAGGTTGAAATTTGCCATAGTTTTTCTTTGCAGGCACTGCAGTGTTGTCGTCAGAGCTCAGTACACTTTTCGGTCATATACCACATCTGAGCTGCATTACTGCACCTCCACGTTGTCCACTCATCAAAAACTCCAGCTACACACATACAAGGTCTTTAAGCTGATTCATACTTATCACTGGAAGCATCATAGTCCAGTTTTAAAGATGATATAACCACGCAGGGAACTGGAACGCCATCCTACTGACACGCCTGCATGTTTGTACAGAGTACATAAGGTATGTACTTACTGTTTCCTAGTGTTTGTTTGTGTGTGCACTTCACTTCACACCTGAAGATGCTGGTTCAGCAGGCAAAGGCAAGTCTTGGATCTCCCACATCCTCACACAGCCATCTTCAGAGCAGGACATCAGCTCACTGAAGCAGAAGCAGTGTCATAACCATTAGGAACTCTGTGCTCAATTCAAAAGTAATATTTTCTCAGTTGCAACTAGCAAAAATGTAAGTTCATGCTGGTGCACCAATGTCCAGTTTGGGGGTAGATAAATCAGAGGCTTTGCATGATGAGAAAAGCGGGGGGGGGGGGATCACAAGCCAAACCTATCTGCAGTAGTATAGGCAGGATAATTGTAAGAAAAATGTATTACCTGTCAGACAGCAGCACTGTGTGTAAGACATTAGAGTCATGGGCAACCTTCCTGTAGGCCATCACTGTTTTGGTCAGAACACTGTACACATACAGGCCGCTGCCCACAGCTGCAAGGATGAGCTACAAATCACACAGACATGAAGCATGTTACAGAACGCACTGACTAAACCTAAGCACAGTGTTTAATGATGTACAATAGCAGATACAGGCATCCTGTCCTTCTCACCTTTCCATTGGTGGACAGATGCTGAATGGACATTTCACTGGTTTTAGGAGCACCCAATCGGATTTCAGACTGGGCGGAGGATTCCTCCCACAGGATGTGCTCATAGGCCAGGATATTCCAATCAACAGAATCCCACAAGATCAACTCACCCGCATGGGAACCACTCACAAAGAGCCCATCTGACGAAAGAAACATCAACTTGGTTCATATGGATATATATAAACAATTCAATTCTAAGTCAAAATTCGAATACAGACACTTTGATTTTCACTGATAATTCACAACTTCATCAAGGAGACTGACCATTGACGCTGATAAGAGCACGAATCCGGTCCTGGTGGTCAGACAGACAGCGAATTTCAGCCACTGACACAGAGGAATCAGTAGAGACAGTCACCCTGTAGATGACTGAAAGAAGAACACAAAAAAGCACAACACGTTTTATCCCTGGGGGATAGCATAGGGGTAAGATCACTGCCCTCCATGCAGGACACCAGGGTTTGAATCCTATAGAGTCTTCTAAATCTAATATCAAAACAGCTTGTTCCATCTATAAGAGTAGAGATTGGTGAGGTACAACACAAGTGCTACAGCAAGGGGGAGCCAGGGAAGGGGGAGATATCATTCCAAGAATCTTATAAGAGGCTATAGTATCTAGTGTAGTGTTAAGGGAGACCAGGGTCCTTAAGCAAGATGGTATAAGCTTACCCTGCCTATATACCTAATAACTAAATATACTTGTCAAAAGTGGATTGTCATGTCTCTTACCTATCTCTTTATCCATAGCAGCTGCTATGCAGTTCTTAGGCAGCTTTATCAAAGCAGTTATTCCTGCAAAAGGCCAAAACACAATGATTAATCAGCTTCTTGTGCTAACTGCAATTACAATTTCCTTTAGTGCCTCCTCACCAGTGTCACTGTGGTTCTGTCTGTGACACTGCAGCTGAAAGTCTTTGTTCCACACACACAGCTCCTCACCACCAGAGACCCACAAACACAGCTGCTCCAGCACTAGCAAACACTGAGAGAGACACACAGCTGGATCAGAACATTAAATAAAAAGCTGATCTGAAGATGCTGCAGTGAACCTTCATTTATGAAGAAGTTGAAACAATTCAACTTTTTTTCTATTATGAAATTACAAGCTTATGTGTCAAACATTTTAATTAGTATAACTCATTTTGTCTACATGTATTTAACTACATTATGGAATAATGCAATAGTAATAGCAATATCCAAGAAAAACGATCGTGAAGGATCAAGACACTGCATATGTTCTTATATTTCATAGTTATAATAATGAAAATAAACAATAGATCATTAAAAACAAGAATCTGTGCCCTGTTAGTGTACAAGTCAAAGAGGATTGGTAGTAGATCAATAACCTTCACAGACGACTGAAGATCTGAAATGGTCTGAACTCTGTTCCCTGTATCAGGGTCCCATAACTGATAAATAAGATTAAGGAAAATCAAGTTTGGACTATAAACATAACAGTTAATGTGAATTTAAAGTGTTTGCTTTGTTTTTTGTTTTTTTTCTGGTATGAGGATACACTGAGACTCCTGTCGGAGGAGGCTGTGATGAGTGAAATATGCAGCGACAGTCCACTATTACAGTTAAAGGTGGTTATAGCCGTTATTTGCTGGGAATGGCCCCTCAGCTCCTGCAGCCTCTCTCCAGTCTTAAAAAGAAATTGCAATTAGTGCAACTATGTTCTGTGGAAATTCACAACGTGGAGAAATAACAGACTTGAAACATATTACCTCAATATTCCAAACCAAAACAAGGCCATCATCCCCTGCTGAGGCACATCTGTAAAAGATGAGATGAAAGGTTTGAGTTTGAGAACTATGTGTGGCAGAAATGCCTCAGTGGAGGTGTGTGAGCTTGTTAGAAGGTTGACTAGTCAAACACCCTCAGTCAATCACTATCTGTATGAGGAATCATTTCCCGTAGGTTAATCTGCCCTCGAGAAATTTAAAAAAACATCCGTCTTGGGGCTTACCAGCTTCACTTGCCCTTTGACCCTCAGCTATCCACAATGCCTGTTTCTAAAATCAACAGACAGGATGAGCAGACGAAAAAGAAAGAGCTAAAAACGAGAAGAGAGGAACTGTCCAGGATACATTTTCGGACTTCAAAAGCAATCTGGAGAGAATTTTCTGGCCTTTGCCCCCGACTCTGGTCCTGTGTACGGAGAGGACGAGACCCAGAGGAGGGGGTTATTACAGGAGCAGACCAGGCGTAACGCAACCCCCACCAGCTGACACACACACACTCACATATACACTTAGTTCTGTTATAAATCCCAATCTGACCACTTATGCAGACCCACTCTACCATGCGAGAGTGCAGCATGCTTCCACAAAACAGAGCAGAGAGCAGGTGCAAAACCTTTAAATGTGTGTGTGCAGGTGTGTACGGACAGCATTAAAAGGCCTTAGTTATGCTGTCCTGTGCACACACACACAATCACACAGCGGTGATGATTGGGTTCTTGTCATGCTCTGTAAGTTTGCTCTAGTTGAGGATCTCCTGTCAATCACAGAGGGATAGAGGCCGAGAGTAGAGAGGAGAGAGGTTAGAGAGAAAGTGGGAATAAAGGCAGTGGAGGGGGGTTGTGGTCCGCTTACCTGAAGTCATCAATCTGCACCAGAAATCGAACAATGTCAAAATGTCCTTTCAGCACCTGCAGCTCAGTGAACCAGTTTTTGGGCTGATCCTCTCCAATGCACAGCACTGAGTTTTTCTGCAGACATAAGAGGGAAAGTAGTGAGAAGCACAGGCAATGAGAGAGAGGAGGCCACGGAGTGTAAAGCATGGAAAAACTGTGATGGAAACATGAGTACTGTATATCAATTTCAGCTCCTTTAAACTTCTGCTCAACTACTTTGCCGAGGGATATACTTTTTACTGCAGTAGATTTATCTTTCAGCTAGTTTCCTATAAGATTTAGAGTTTTCAATGCTGCAACTTTACTGTTGCAGTTTGATCCACTGATTATTTTCTTATTATTTTTACTTTTGAAGTCTATTTGGCTAGTAACACTTCCATAATACTTTTACCTAAAGCTACAGTATGCAACTTTTTGCAATATTTTTTGTAAAAATCTGCTCTAAAAGCTGCAGAGGTGCTGCAAAGCTTGAGAAGTCTGATTCACAGAAAAAGCACCGGCGTTAGTGCAGATTATTTCAGTAATGTCTGCTGGATTAAAAAGCTTCGCAGACAGTAGAAGATTAACACAAAGGAGTATCGTCATCAATCATCGTATTACTATTTTTATTCCAGTAACGTATCTTCAACTATTGATTTGAAATATCTTATGTGCTATAGGGACAGTATGAGGTTTAAATGGATGTTAATCTGGCTAATAATGGTTTTAATAATAATACTTTTTTATGCTACAGACAATAAACATTTATGTCCTTAGTGATAAAAGAATCGAACATAACCGACACACACAACTGCAAAACAATGTTTACATACAAACATCTGGATCATAAACACTATTACTTCCTATTTCTCACTTTAGTCTTAATTTTGAATGAACTTAAACTCGCAATGGATCTATGGTTGTATTAGTATTAATACCTTAAAGAAGAATCTAAACACTTGTAGTGAATGAAGTAGTGTATATTGTAGTGTGTATTTATGCCTCTGAAATATTCTGAAGTAAAGGTGTTAAAGTACCGTTACAGTTACTGATGAAGCCATTGTTTCTGTGTTAAAGTACCGTTACAATTACAGTTACTGATGAAGCCATGTTTACTGTGTTAAAGTACCGTTACAATTACAGTTACCGATGAAGCCATGTTTACTGTGTTATAGTACCGTTACAGTTACTGATGAAGCCATGTTTACTGTGTTAAAGTACCGTTACAATTACAGTTACCGATGAAGCCATGTTTACTGTGTTATAGTACCGTTACAATTACAGTTACCGATTAAGCCATTTTACTGTGTTAAAGTACCGTTACAGTTACTGATGAAGCCATGTTTACTGTGTTAAAGTACCGTTACAGTTACTGATGAAGCCATGTTTACTGTGTTAAAGTACCGTTACAGTTACAGTTACTGATGAAGCCATATTTACTGTGTTAAAGTACCGTTACAGTTACTGATGAAGCCATGTTTACTGTGTTAAAGTACCGTTACAGTTACTGATGAAGCCATTTTACTGTGTTAAAGTACCGTTACAGTTACTGATGAAGCCATGTTTACTGTGTTAAAGTACCGTTACAGTTACTGATGAAGCCATGTTTACTGTGTTAAAGTACCGTTACAGTTACTGATGAAACCATGTTTACTGTGTTAAAGTACCGTTACAGTTACTGATGAAGCCATGTTTACTGTGTTAAAGTACCGTTACAGTTACTGATGAAGCCATGTTTACTGTGTTAAAGTACTGTTACAGTTACTGATGAAGCCATGTTTACTGTGTTAAAGTACCGTTACTGTTACTGATGAAGCCATGTTTACTGTGTTAAAGTACCGTTACAGTTACTGATGAAGTCATGTTTACTGTGTTAAAGTACCGTTACAGTTACTGATGAAGCCATGTTTACTGTGTTAAAGTACCGTTACAGTTACTGATGAAGTCATGTTTACTGTGTTAAAGTACAGTTACCGTTACTGATGAAGCCATGTTTACTGTGTTAAAGTACCGTTACAGTTACTGATGAAGCCATGTTTACTGTGTTAAAGTACCGTTACAGTTACTGATGAAGCCATGTTTACTGTGTTAAAGTACCGTTACAGTTACTGATGAAGCCATGTTTACTGTGTTAAAGTACCGTTACAGTTACTGATGAAGCCATGTTTACTGTGTTAAAGTACCGTTACAGTTACTGATGAAGCCATGTTTACTGTGTTAAAGTACCGTTACAGTTACTGATGAAGCCATGTTTACTGTGTTAAAGTACCGTTACAGTTACTGATGAAACCATGTTTACTGTGTTAAAGTACCGTTACTGTTACAGTTACTGATGAAGCCATGTTTACTGTGTTAAAGTACCGTTACAGTTACAGTTACTGATGAAGCCATGTTTACTGTGTTAAAGTACCGTTACAGTTACAGTTACAGTTACTGATGAAGCCATGTTTACTGTGTTAAAGTACAGTTACAGTTACTGATGAAGCCATGTTTACTGTGTTAAAGTACCGTTACTGTTACTGATGAAGTCATGTTTACTGTGTTAAAGTACAGTTACAGTTACCGATGAAGCCATGTTTACTGTGTTAAAGTACCGTTACAGTTACTGATGAAGCCATGTTTACTGTGTTAAAGTACCGTTACAGTTACTGATGAAGCCATGTTTACTGTGTTAAAGTACCGTTACAGTTACCGATGAAGTCATGTTTACTGTGTTAAAGTACCGTTACAGTTACCGATAAAGCCATGTTTACTGTGTTAAAGTACCGTTACAGTTACTGATGAAGCCATGTTTACTGTGTTAAAGTACCGTTACAGTTATAGTTACTGATGAAGCCATGTTTACTGTGTTAAAGTACCGTTACAGTTACTGATGAAGCCATGTTTACTGTGTTAAAGTACCGTTACAGTTACTGATGAAGCCATGTTTACTGTGTTAAAGTACCGTTACAGTTACTGATGAAGTCATGTTTACTGTGTTAAAGTACCGTTACAGTTACTGATGAAGTCATGTTTACTGTGTTAAAGTACTGTTACAGTTACTGATGAAGCCATGTTTACTGTGTTAAAGTACCGTTACAGTTACTGATGAAGTCATGTTTACTGTGTTAAAGTACCGTTACAGTTACTGATGAAGCCATGTTTACTGTGTTAAAGTACCGTTACAGTTACAGTTACTGATGAAGTCATGTTTACTGTGTTAAAGTACAGTTACAGTTACTGATGAAGTCATGTTTACTGTGTTAAAGTACAGTTACAGTTACTGATGAAGTCATGTTTACTGTGTTAAAGTACCGTTACAGTTACTGATGAAGCCATGTTTACTGTGTTAAAGTACCGTTACAGTTACAGTTACTGATGAAGCCATGTTTACTGTGTTAAAGTACCGTTACAGTTACTGATGAAGTCATGTTTACTGTGTTAAAGTACCGTTACAGTTACTGATGAAACCATGTTTACTGTGTTAAAGTACCGTTACAATTACAGTTACCGATGAAACCATGTTTACTGTGTTAAAGTACCGTTACAGTTACAGTTACTGATGAAGTCATGTTTACTGTGTTAAAGTACCGTTACAGTTACAGTTACTGATGAAGCCATGTTTACTGTGTTAAAGTACCGTTACAGTTACTGATGAAGCCATGTTTACTGTGTTAAAGTACCGTTACAGTTACAGTTACTGATGAAGTCATGTTTACTGTGTTAAAGTACCGTTACAGTTACAGTTACTGATGAAGTCATGTTTACTGTGTTAAAGTACCGTTACAGTTACTGATGAAGCCATGTTTACTGTGTTAAAGTACCGTTACAGTTACTGATGAAGCCATGTTTACTGTGTTAAAGTACCGTTACAGTTACTGATGAAACCATGTTTACTGTGTTAAAGTACCGTTACAGTTACAGTTACTGATGAAGTCATGTTTACTGTGTTAAAGTACCGTTACAGTTACTGATGAAACCATGTTTACTGTGTTAAAGTACCGTTACAGTTACTGATGAAGTCATGTTTACTGTGTTAAAGTACCGTTACAGTTACTGATGAAGCCATGTTTACTGTGTTAAAGTACCGTTACAGTTAATGATGAAGCCATGTTTACTGTGTTAAAGTACCGTTACAGTTACTGATGAAGCCATGTTTACTGTGTTAAAGTACCGTTACAGTTAATGATGAAGCCATGTTTACTGTGTTAAAGTACCGTTACAGTTAATGATGAAGCCATGTTTACTGTGTTAAAGTACCGTTACAGTTACAGTTACTGATGAAGTCATGTTTACTGTGTTAAAGTACCGTTACAGTTACTGATGAAACCATGTTTACTGTGTTAAAGTACCGTTACAGTTACTGATGAAGCCATGTTTACTGTGTTAAAGTACCGTTACAGTTACTGATGAAGCCATGTTTACTGTGTTAAAGTACCGTTACTGTTACTGATGAAGCCATGTTTACTGTGTTAAAGTACCGTTACTGTTACTGATGAAGCCATGTTTACTGTGTTAAAGTACAGTTACAGTTACTGATGAAGTCATGTTTACTGTGTTAAAGTACCGTTACAGTTACTGATGAAGCCATGTTTACTGTGTTAAAGTACCGTTACAGTTACTGATGAAGCCATGTTTACTGTGTTAAAGTACCGTTACTGTTACTGATGAAACCATGTTTACTGTGTTAAAGTACCGTTACTGTTACTGATGAAGCCATGTTTACTGTGTTAAAGTACCGTTACAGTTACTGATGAAGCCATGTTTACTGTGTTAAAGTACCGTTACAGTTACTGATGAAGCCATGTTTACTGTGTTAAAGTACCGTTACAGTTACTGATGAAGCCATGTTTACTGTGTTAAAGTACCGTTACAGTTACTGATGAAGCCATGTTTACTGTGTTAAAGTACCGTTACTGTTACTGATGAAACCATGTTTACTGTGTTAAAGTACCGTTACTGTTACTGATGAAACCATGTTTACTGTGTTAAAGTACCGTTACAGTTACTGATGAAGCCATGTTTACTGTGTTAAAGTACCGTTACTGTTACTGATGAAACCATGTTTACTGTGTTAAAGTACCGTTACTGTTACTGATGAAGCCATGTTTACTGTGTTAAAGTACCGTTACAGTTACTGATGAAGCCATGTTTACTGTGTTAAAGTACCGTTACAGTTACTGATGAAGCCATGTTTACTGTGTTAAAGTACCGTTACAGTTACAGTTACTGGTGAAGCCATGTTTACTGTGTTAAAGTACCGTTACAGTTACTGATGAAGCCATGTTTACTGTGTTAAAGTACCGTTACAGTTACAGTTACTGGTGAAGCCATGTTTACTGTGTTAAAGTACCGTTACAGTTACTGATGAAGCCATGTTTACTGTGTTAAAGTACAGTTACTGTTAGAGTTACTGATGAAGCCATGTTTACTGTGTTAAAGTACCGTTACAGTTACTGATGAAGCCATGTTTACTGTGTTAAAGTACCGTTACAGTTACTTCTTACCTCCACGGAGCTTTGAGCTTCTCGGCTTCCCAGTATCCAGCGGAACATGACTGATTTTCAGTGGCTAACGTTAGCTAGCAGGAGGAACAGAATGAATCTAATTTATCGGGACATTTCTGTGAGAATGACACCGTTTATTATGTTGTTAACACAAGCTAACAAAAAAACAAGCTAATTTCATTAGCGTCATTAGCGTAAACAGAGAAATCAGAAACGCTTCCGCTTACGGAATTATCATCGTATTTATCTCCCTTAGGCGACTGTTTTCTAATCCGTTATCTTATTGACCGGTTAATTTCATAAGAAATAACACCTGACGCGTTAATACAGTCGTATTTAAGCTACATATCTGAAGAACTGGTGATTTTCAGTCACGATCACAACAAACCATTCATGTGACTCAAACTACGGAAGCCTGCACCAGACACAGTTCATCCAGCTACGATTAATATCATGTTTGAGTTTTACTGTGGGACACAATTTATAAAATAATAAAATAATAAAATAATCTGATCAGGAGGTTCCTGTGGTGTAAGAAGATTTAATAAAGAGCCAATAAAAAGTTTTAAATTAACACATAACAAGTAAAAGGCCTGAATTCCAGCTAAAATCTACACTACTAATGTCACTCTGATGTAGAATATTGTAGTGATATGAAAGGATAAGTTAGTAGTCCTGTAAGAGAGTTCTCAACAGCACATTTTATACTAAAAAGGCAACTTAAAAAAAAGTACAAATCTCAAGAAAGAAAAAGAATATAAATAAATGTTATTATAGCCCAGACAGTTACTACAGCAACATGATAACAACAACTAATATAATTTAAACTTCACAATCATTGAATTACAATAAAATTGTAATTTAAAATCTTGACATGCAAAATAACAAAATCTGTAAAATGTAGTGAAGTAAAAAGTATCATAACAACTACTTCTCAACCCCATCTTCATCATTTATATAAACAGATAGAAGCCGAAATCTCCCTGAACTGTGATTTTAAAAATGGTCAATGGTCATAAATTCCAAGACTTTGTGTGTCAAGCCAAACAAACTGAACTCAGTCCCATGCCAGTATTAACCATACTTTTGAGAAGCAGGACAAGACCACTTTATTAGAAAATAGCAAACATAGTTTATTGGGACAAGCCGTACAACAAATATCTCAAAACACTGTGTTCTATCTAAATGTTTATGTACTCTGTGAAATAAAAAGTAGTACAGCTGAAAACTGACTAATATATTCAAAAATGTTTTGATGCTGTCTCAAAATCATTAATCACCATAAAACGAGACCTATGGTTAAGTGAGAATAACGCATCTTACTGCCCAAATGACCATATGCATCTATTCTTCTTACGCTGCACATGTATCATCCTGCAAAATACAACTGAAGTGACAACAACACTGAGTAGAGTGTGATTTTAATCATCTGTGTGTCTTTCACCTTCTCACAACTAGATGGCAGTATGTAACAATCCCATGAGATCAGAGGGTTCAAAACTCTATTAGCAGAGGAAATGTTTGCCATTTGTTTCACCTTGTGTTTTAGATTCTGATAAGACAGCACCCAATCGCTCATTTTCTTTTCTTTTATGTTTTTAGTGATCTCTGTTACCACATCATCTCGCATCCCCTTGTCTCTTTCCTGCCTTCCACATCTGCATCGATGTTGACCTGCTTTCCCTCCATATATTTTCCTCTACTCTCCATTCTTGAAGAGTAGAGGTTTCTCCTCTGTTACAACACCGACACACACACACACACCCCAGTCACATAGTCACACATCACCCTAACAGTGTCTACTCCTGCTCCCCCGATTGAGACGACACGCAGTGTAGGGCCTGTGACCTTCATGGTGGCTCAGATCTGCGGCTGGCACTGATTTCTGATTTAGTGTCGATCCGCTGCGCTTGTCAGGGGCTGCAAGGTGCTTTCCATGCGGTAATAGAAAAGCTCAAGGGCAGCTAGAGAAAGGAGGAGGGTTAGGGAGAGGGATTGGTTGTGGTGGAGTGAATGGGTTTTAGATGTGAGAGTGGGTGATGCTCTGTTTGTTTAACTACCTCTCAGTTATCTCAATGCATGGGTCAGATATGTAGACTGTAGATAAGTGTTGTGAGTCAGTATATAATTAAAGGTTTGAAGATCCAAGCACAGGTAGCGACACAAATCACAGTATTTGTCAAAATACAGATGTGTCCTGATGATGGTTCTAAATGAAAAATGAGGTGATCATTAAAGTTACTGCAGTCCATCCTGAGCAGGCCATGAATGTGTGTCCAAAACGGCACGTCAATCCATCAGAATAGTTGTTGAGATACTTCTGAACCTGAAGTGGACTTACACAGACTGACACTGCCATCCCTAGAGCCATGAAGTTAGCATGGCTAAAATGAAAGTACAAGAAATGTAAGGCCAGGATACAAGAAATGAGATCGGAAAACACATTATAGGGTGATGATGAGAGAAAAGATGAAGAGAATTTATAAAAACAACATGAGAGGAGCAAGGGAAGGAAACTGAAAGAAATGGTGGTAAGAAAGTGAGTGGGTCTTGAGTGCAGCGGCCTTGGTCTGGAGCAGACGAGATGTCAAATATGACCAATGGCAGGAATCAGCTAAGAGGTGAAGTCATGATGCGATGGTCACCAAAACACTCACAGGACTAAAGACCAAGAGAGAATCAGAGCAAAGAAAAAAAGAACACTCTGCCTGACCGTGCTCCTCTACTGTTGTGCAGGATCTCATCCTCCCATCTCCAGCCGTAAGGAAAACAAATGGTTATGATGATGAAAAAAGAATTAAGCTGTAATTTTACAATAGCTCAACAACAGTATTCAATAACAGGCTCCTTCCTTCACTGTTGAGAGGGGTCTTGTAGAAGAGAGAGGCTCATTCCTGACCAACACACTTCACTGTCCCTCTTCATCACACTTTCACTATGTTCTGCTTTACCCACTGCGTCCTCCACCTCCACATGGGCTCAGCTCTCAGACCTCAGTCCACAGCTAATGATAAACAGGAGCGACATCACCATGAGTTTAGGATGTTAAATATAGTTTAGAGCTCTTCTCCTTAATGCTTAATGCTGCCCAACTAAAGGATCAACAAGAATTTACTAATTCAATCTATGCAAATTATGATGTATTCAGTTCAGTTTAAAGTAGTTAAGTAGTTAATATTAATTTGAACATCTAACCATGGTTAGTAAAGAGACAAAAGTTATAGTGAAAGTAGAAATACAAACATTCATTTCACTTACTCCACAGGCTCTAATTAAAACAAAGATTGTATATCTGATCAGTAAAGATACCTATAGGCTTTATGGCACATAATCCAGTGGATCATGGTCTAAACCTGTGGGAAAGATGCCTCTGTCACTTTGATTTGTCACATGAGTATGACTGTAATTGCTGTGTTTCAGTCATCATAGGTTAATTATCAACCTTGACCTATTATATTCACACATACAGACACTCACACATTTGAAATAAGGCCGTGCAAATATTGCTTTTGCACGAACCTTAAAGTTTAAAACGAGACCAAAAGTACAGCGAGGTAATGCAAAGCTGCCAGTTCTCCTTTACTCTGTACCATCATCATCGCTGTCAGTCTCTCACCCCTCCTTCCCTTTTTCCTCCCCTCCTCATCGCTCTGTCATTTGGTGACCCACTAATGTTCTGTTCATTTTCTCTTATGAATAGATAATGGGCAAAAATCAAATCTCTTCATTTGCATGTAATACAATTAAGACCTTTTCAAACAATGACAAATGGAGGGAGCAGCGAGATGTCAGTCAGCTTCATCGTGAGCAGACAAAGTCGAAGCTCTTCCATTTTAACCAAAATTAATAAAAAACTTCAAATGGGATTTTCTCGCTGACGTGCGGAATAACAATCACAAAGACTCTGCTAGACTCTACCTGTCAAATAAAATTAAAGTTCTCATGAATTTGGATTCCTAACATGGATGTGAAGCTTCCAGCTCACTCCCAAAGCCCCAAACTGACTTCAGAGATCATTTTTCCTCATTGTCTTTTGGTGTTGGGAACATGTTCAGCTCTGGTTTTCAATGCTGAGACTTCTGGCTTAGTTCATTCACATAATATCAATTCCACAGTTCCGTAGGTGCAGGTTAGGGAAAGGTTGTAGTCTTGTTTAAAATTAAATAAACAGGTTGTGCCTGATGTCACTATTCAATAAATAAATGTCATTAATATTGTCTTTTACTTGAGCTTTACGTGGAAATTACAAAACAAAGGTCTTGCATCGCAACAGTAATAAATAACCAAACTGTAAACGTATTGGAACTTGCAGAAAGCTAATAGCTAATCTAGTTTAAGTCTCTAGTCTCGTTGACAGAGCCAACAGCCTCTATGAGCATAAATAATATAATATACACCTACAGCTCACTAATTAACAAGCTCTTTTTATATTTTAGTCTATAGGTTGAAAAACTGTACCATCAACCAGCTGTTGACCTCTGTTTCCACTCTTGATGCTAAGCTAATCTAGCTGCCTGCTGGTTGCTTCCTTGTTAACATGTAAGAAAGGTCAAACTAATATTGTTATTTCATTAAGGTAATTGTAAAATACAAGTACTCTCGTTGTTTTGGTTTCTAATACAGCTGCATAACGAATATTTACAAATCTAAAGTCACTTAATTTCATTCACACACACATTCATACACGAATATAAACATGTGGAGAGAAACACAGTAATCTCATATGCATGGACATAAACACACACATACAGTACATGCATACAACACACACACACACACACACACACACACACACACACACACACACACACACACACACACACACAGGAAAATTAATGAGCTCTCATTCATAATCCAAGATAGAGAGAGCCATATTCACCCTTGGATGGTTTATTGACTGATTTCATTTATTTGTGTGGAATAAATAGGAGGTAAACATTGGCCCGCTCCCACATTTTCCATGACACACTCGTTGCACAGCATTCTGGGAGAAATGATCCCACCAACAGCAGGGTCACTGATTGGCTACCTCGTCAGTGTGTGACAAATTACCCAATGAGAAGCAGGTTACCCATTTCCACAAACTAATTAGCCTGGGTGATAGTGAAACAAATTATTACATTTATGTAATATTATTTCACATCTGTCGCTAGACTACAAAAATCTTTATCCCCATGCTTCTCCAGCCCCTGATCATTTCTTCTTCATGTTTAGAAACACATTCAGACATCACCAAAGCTGCAGCACATGGTGGGTGGAGACGGCATCATTCCTGATGGATTTAAATGTATTTATTAAGACTTTAGAACAGTAGTTCTTAACATGGGTTAGGAAAAATCCATTCACGTTTAAGGTGTTTAATGCACTTTGTTAAAACATTACGCATAAGGTTAGAAGAGAAACATATCAAGACCAACGTGTCACATTAAAAAGAAAAGCAAATGCAGGATTGAACACAACGACTAGTACGTTGTCAGAAGTAGGGAATGTGAACACAGCTCTGTGACCACAAGCAGCACCCAGAGATGATTTACAGTCATTGACAGCACAACATCATCTGTCAGGAGCAAAAATGTGCAACTGGAGGAAACTGGTTGGAAAATCAAGCGAACGTCTCGTGACTTAATGTGCTGCAACGCTTGTTGGCAACAACTCAAACGACTGATGGGTGAGATTCTACGATTTCTACATGACAAGTGGGCAGAACAAGAGGAATACAAGGCCGACACATCTTCAGTTTACTTAGGGAGCACAGTAGAAAGCTTTCTACAGGTGTAATACAGTTTAACATGTTGTTTAACATCTACAGTTCATAAGCACTCACTTCCGCTTAGGACAAAAACACACATGCAGAGGTTTAACCAGTAAATCCACCCCAGGTAGAAATGTACACTTGCAACAGAATCAAGCCCACTGTTGATGTCAACTGTGTTTTCCACCTCTTCAGTTGCATCGGTGTAAATTAAAATGTGTGTATTTTTAAAAAAACAAAAATACACTCACCTTCAGCAGCTGGTGATGCCATCTGTGTTTTTACATGAGAAACAAATTCATCACAGGTAAATTAAACTTCAGCGTTTATATCATGGGACATCCAGGCTGCATCTGACTAAGAAGTAGACATACAGCTAATCTTCTAAAAACAAAACAATCCTGCTCATTCAGTCCTGATTCTGCACTTTTATCTCCTTTATGACTCAAGTTATTTGGCTTCTTTTTGAGATATATGAAGCTGCAAATGCAAATATAACACAACTAGGAAACTGGCGCTGGGTTAGACAAACGAATCATATCTACAGTCACAGTATTCCTCACTACTGTAAACAGTATAATTAACAAAATTATCTCAACTCTGGGGGTTGCACAACACCAAATGACTTTCTCATGTTGTTATATATTATTGTGGGGTTACTATTATGGATGTTTTCACATTAAGAAACATCACAATATCATAATATCGTATCTGACTGGGTCGGGGTTAATTTAGATTATTTCAGGTGTAGCTGTCAGAGAAGTAAAACATACAGATATACCTGAAGATAGGTAAGTTTAACTATTAAGCAGCAGAAAATACTGAAAGTACAAATAGAATATTTGCCAGAACTGTGATATAAAAGAAATAAATTGTATTTTTAAAGATTAAAAATAAAATATTCTTCACTTGTTTTTACTTTTTTGTTCAAATTTCATGTGATTTTTTATTTATATTGCATTTTCACCCTCTTCGCTGTGGAAGTCATCGTCACGTCTTGACTTATTGTAAGAGAACAGAAAATTAGAAGCTAAACATGAATCGCAGATACAGATTTGAAAATAATTTCTAAAGTCATTTAGTTTAAATTGTATTTTTACTGACTCACACTGGGTGCTGCATCACTGGACTGAATGAAAGCTGCAAACAAACTAGATCTAGTGTTTGATAAAGATTCAAAAATGAAGTGGATCTTAACAGTTAAAGCTAAATAAACTAGTTATAAAACAACTAGATTAGCTTGAAATCACAGAGCTGCACAACTGCTCCAAGAAAAGAAGTTTGATTCATGATGTGTCATAATTGAAAATGATTTTTATTTGACCATTTACATTTAATTGATATAAACATGTCCATGAAACAAAATGGTTCAAACATTTAAGAAAGTCATAGTTGATAATAAGCACAGACATAATCTTGGAAACATAAGTTATCACAAACTGACCAAATGGGAACAAGAGTGCTTCCGCTACACAAAACATCCTATATAACAGATTATAGTTAAGTCAGTTTCCATGTTTTCATTTATTGTATTTCCCTTATTTTTTGCCTTGGACAGCACATGCAGTCAAGTCCTTTTCCACGTAGTTCTGATTCACATCAGTTTCCTTCCCTCTGCCAGTGAATCCTTCATGTCTTTTAAACCTCCGGCACGTCCATGTGCATCCCTTTGGCCCTTCAGCGTTGTAAGCTGTGCAGCAGGTCTGAAAAAGGAACCGGTAACCTAGTTTTGTATTTCAAAGTATCCACAGAATTTGTCTTCAAAAACAGTCACTCATCAAGCAAATGCCACTGAAAGCCCTGCAACAACAAAGGTGAGGGCTGCGTGTGCCAAAGAAATAAATAGCCAACAAATGAATAAGTTAATTTAAATAGACAAATAAATAATTGTCATAGGTTAAGTGCGAAATAATATGTTATACTTTAAAACAGAACCAGCCCTATGCTTGATAAAGCCAACAGGCTCGATAAATAGCTTCAGTTTTCCCTCTTGTTTGAGATTTGGGACAAAAAAATGCCAGGTGCACAGCTCTGCACCTGTATCCTGGTTGTATTTTCCTGGACTGGATGAATACGAACTAAATGCAGAAGATCTCTTTGTGAGTGAAAGAAAAACACTTCACGCTGGCACTCATCACTAGGTGAAACTCATGGATACTGTGTGCTCCAGCGCTTTGCGCCGCAGCGAGGCGATGCTTGTCCCTCTCCAGACGTCACTGTCCGGGGAACTACAGAGCTGAGGCGAGCCGGTCACGTTGGTCGGGCCCGACAGGGACGCGGGTACCATCCCGGGGAAAGTGGGCTGGTAGAGGTGTGACTGTAAGCCGGATCCGTTCGACGACATGTTGGATAGACCCATGGAGTTGGGCGGCGGACCGGCGCCGAGGCTGCACTGAGACAAGGACTGCGCCATGGCCTGCTGGCGGCCCAGAGCCGGCGGAAGCTGCAGCTGAGACACGCCGGGCATCCCCGCCGTGGCCCAGCGGGTGTCGTTGGCGTGGAAAGAGCAGAGGCTGTCGCCCATCGCCGCCGCCGCTGCAGCCGCGGACGGGAACTGAGGCAGGCCGTGGTGCGTCGGCAGGAGCGTCCCCGGAGCCCGGAAGACATTGGTGGTCTTCTTGCGCTTCTTCCACTTGGCGCGTCGGTTCTGAAACCAGACCTGCAGAAAGAGACGAAGAGTTAGAGGGGAGCAGGTGTAATGAGTGCTGGAGCACAGACAGGCCAAACAACCAGGGCTGTAAACGCACATTAGAAGGTTCTAACATCATCATAATAACGGGAACAACCAACAATAAATCGGAATTCTGTTTTTCAGCTTCCACCAACTATTTACAGATTTATGAAAGACTATTAATAACGTGGTCACGGAGTTAGTTTGAGTGGGTTAGTAGACGAGCCTCCATTATTAACAAAGTCAAATGTGCAGAGATCTTTCAGCCTGTTGTGTGATAGAGGACACATCTCGATATCATTTGATTTATAATAAACGTGTGAGTGGGAAGTAGACACGTGAGGATTATCAGTTCATGAATTTGTGCCATTTAAATAAATAAAGTTCATAATAAATTCTACTACAAACATCAACATTATGATGTTTTTAATGTGCGACCGTTTTGTTTTTGTGCCAAATGCACATTTTTAAAAACATAATTTGACCCCAAAAGATTTTTTACGGCTTTGGAAGGAGCCATTGAAAACCACACACTCAGATAATAAAGATAATGTTATTGCTGTGACAAATAGGCTGCTGGCAGTCAGACTTTATTCCCGGAGTCCTTGAGCTTCTGTAGCTTTTGCTTGTAAGCGCGCGTCTATGATTAATGTGAAGATTTGGTTGAGAAAGTGAGACGCAGTAATAAGAACGGCGCAATCTCACTCTCCTCCCTCTCGCGTAGCCAGCCGTGAAATCCGGCCTGAAATGCATTACACTTCAAAGGAAAGAAAATGCAATTTCTCATTCCGTTTAAAAAAGACAGAGTGCAGTCTCAGCGAGCCCGGCATTAAGACGCAGGGCGCAGTGACAGGCCCGGCGCCAAACTGGAGCTGGAGCCGCTTCTTATTGCAGCAGATCAGCGTCATTTCACTAATTTGTATTTTATGGAAATATACATAGAGACTGAATTGACCCATGCAGTGATCATAATGATTATAGGCTGTGATTTCACATGTGAGCGACCCAGTTTGCCATTGCTATAGTTAATAAGGCGGTGACACTATTATTCCCTGTGTGCTTGATGGTTTATATTTTGTCGAGGGCAGCAGCACATCGAGAATCAAATACAGCAGCACAGAGTTTAGTGAAGCTGTGGACTGAAGGGATCAGTGTGGAGTCAGTTTAATCTGAGGAGGATTGAACCAGAATGGTCGAACTGTATCATCATTTGGTTCCTTATAGCTGTGATACAAGAGGTGCACACAAAATGTAAATATAATAATAAAATATAACATATTTATATTATAAAGTAACCTGCAAATATTTATCGTTCAATGTAAAACAGAGTAAAAAGATGAGTGGAGCAGGAAAATAATGCGAATAATCCACCTGTAATGACACCGTTCGTGCTGGAGTGTTGTTGTGCTCAGTGTGTGGGTGAAACACACGCACCTGAACGCATCATACAATCCTTAATCAGCTCCATATCTTACATCATCTGATTTAATAAAATAAAATAGGAAAAAGGCTTCATCAGGCGTGGGTCGTGTACAATTCTTATTTGTATTAGATGCAGAGAGTGAAGTTAATCAGTATAATTTAGATTTTATATTTTAATTGACGTGTTTTTTTTTTCAGCTGCACATTGAGTGTGAATAAAAACGATAAAACACTTTTCTTTCTTTCTTTCTTTCTTAAATAACAAGTCGATACCAGTTATTTTGGATGAAGAATTACTTCTCTCTGTGAATCAGGAAAAACAATTTACCTTTCATTGCTAGAGGGAATTTGCTCTTTGTGCGCGTTTCAAATATCAAAACGCAAATTAATTTGAATATAACTGTGGAGTTTAATTTCACTGAGTGCAGTTTTTAATTTGTTTATTTCAAGGCTACAGCAGGTTTGAATAGTTCTTATTTTTGACATGTATTTGTTATAATCACTTATAAAAACATGTTTCGTGGCGTTTTTTAAATCAAAGTTAAATGATTTTTTTTTATTCTTCTATATTTGTTGCTGCTTTCTACGTTTTCCAGCCCAGACTGTGTCCCTGTGTTCGGTTTTAACCATTTGATCCACAGCTGTTTAAGAACCCGGACAGCCCCAGTCGACCTACCTGCACTCTGGACTCCGTGAGACCGATCCTTAGAGCCAGCTCCTCCCGCATGAAGATGTCTGGGTAGTGCGTTTTGGCGAAGCTCCTCTCCAGCTCGTTGAGCTGCGCCGGGGTGAAGCGGGTCCGGTGCCGCTTCTGTTTCTGGGTCTGCTGCCCTCCAGACTGGTTCGGATTGTTGTTGTTGTTGTTGTTCTGCTGCTGCTGTTGCTGCTGCTTCTCTTGCTCTTTGCTGTTCACTTGCACCGGGTTGGATCCTCCGCCGCTGCTGATATCGTCACCGGGAAGCATCGTGGCCCCTTCGACACCATCCGGGCCCGGGCCGAGCTCCCCGGAGTGTCCTGGATCAGGTCCCCCACCGCCGAGTCTGCACTTCAAAGCCTCCCTGTGACCCAGGAGCTCCACCGCGGCATCTTTCATCCCTGCACAGACAACCACAGCTGGTGAGATTTGCACAGTAAACATGTTTTCTACAGGAGGGAAAAAGAACATGGTTAGAAAAAGACAGTGCGAGATTTAAAATCTGTACAAGCACAAGTGAAACATCATGCACAGTCGAAACATGATTTTCGCTGCAGTAGAAAACGATGAGAGAAAAGCTGCACATGCACTGAAGGAAAACACAAATGCAGAAATTAAAAAGCGGTGACTGCAGCTCTTTGACAGAGACAGCATGCACATTACAATCTGCTCCTTAAATACTCTTAATTCAATTCGAGCCCACTGATATCTTAGGAAATTGTTAAATCAAATTACGCAGTAATATAATAATAATAATTACTTTTCCAATGAATTAAGCCAGTTTGAGTCACTTCAGTCGCATTAAGATGATATAAGAAGCAAATTGACAATTTTCAGAGCTTGATTTAAGATTAGAAGTGCCTCCAGCTTACAGTAGAGTTGAAGACCGGAGTTTGGTGATGATAACTCACCGAGGCGAGCATCCAGGAGGTCGGCATGAGATAGCATTGCGCACCGCTCCAGGGCGAAATGCTATTCCAAAAAAATCTCTATGACTTTAACCTATTTAAGAAATATATATAGACTAAATGAAAGCAAATTCGGTTTGTGGTTAAAAGGGAGGTTCGTTGCATTATAATGTAGTTTAGAGAAATGGGGAGGCGCTTAACAACGGAATGAACCCATGAGCTTCTCCAAACGAGGACCAATCAGAGTTGAAGCCTGAGGTATGTCAGCTTTAGCCCGAGACCCCGGCACCTCTCCACCTCCTCCGCCCCTCCATCCTCTCACATCCACAAGTTCATTCCTCCTCATTCCTGTAATTGGCTTTGATTTCTCCTCCAAATTACATCCAATAAAATAACCTGATTTAATATCTGTGTGAAAGCTTCGACCCGCTCAAGAAATGTTGGATCACCACAATATTTGTTTAATTGCGCGTGCTGTTCTGCGCTCGTTTTCATAGCAAGTCGCTGGAACAAGAACTGGACTAGTTCATATGAGGAAGAACCACATGGCTGCGTAAACAGACGCCACGTTCAGTGGGTAATATGGTCAGAGACCGACTCGGGTCTAAAATATAAAACTACATTCATCGTTACTGCTCAGTGTTATTTTGAATCTCCTTGTGACACTAAATGCCTCTTGGACACCAACTGAACCTCTTCTAATATCTTTGATTTCCCAGTCAGCCAAACAACAAACTTTATACAATTCTAACCAGGCTAATTTTCAAGGCCATTAGGCTTTTATGTAATTAGAGATAAATCTATACGCCTTTACTGCAAATATCAGCGTAGGATCAGTATAAATTAGTGGTAATTTACTAGTATTTAGGCCCAACTGTCAAGAAGGGAGGGACTTGTTGTAAATGATGTGAGCAAATTAATTCGGCGGAAAGAGGAGGGAGTTTAACATGAGCTGTGGATGCTCGGTCCATACACACTGTGGGTAACATGACAGAATAAATAAACATTAATGTTTGGATGAGGCTCCGTTTTTATAATCTGCACAAATGAACGTTATTTATTTTCTATCAGACAAGAAAAAGTAAAAAAGAAAATCAAGCATAAATTAGACTCTTTGTGGGTGAATAAACCACCATTAGACTCAATTAGCACAACAGCTTTGTCACACACACACACACACACACACACACACACACACACACATACACACACACCAGTCTGCCAAATATTTAAGCACAAAAAAAATCAGACAGGCTTTAGACAGATGTCGGAGAGCTGATTTATTTATTGTGCGCTGAAAAAAAGTGGCACAAAGGAGGCGTCCGAGCGTGAAGCTGCTTTTCTTCATCCACCAGGCTTCAATTGCCTCTGCTCATCTTTTATTTGTCTGCAATCTGGTGGCACCGCGGACGGACCGACCGACCAGGAGGGAGGGATGGATGGATGGACCGGAGTGGTGTCCGGGAGTCTGTTGCGGACGCACCGGGATGCGGAGGAGGTTTCATCTTTGCGCTGATGTCTGCGTCTTTCTTCAGAGGAGGATCAGAAGAGGATGCGCAACTGGAGAAATGTGCCGCGTCCTCTTCTTTGCAGAGGCTCTACTGTTTTTGAGAACCGAACTTGAGAAACATCTCAGGAGGGTTTAGACTTGAACTGTAGCGTTGCTGATGCAGAGTATTCAGTATCTTGAGGTAAAGCCCAGCATGCGCTCACAGGCTTGTTTAATTTGACAGATTTATAAACAGATGTTTAACAATTTATACAATTGTTGCTACTTGGTTTAATAATCATGCGTAAAAGAGGTGGTATTTTATTACAGCTTCTTTCTTTGTACAGATTTTCGTGGCGCGCAGAGGCCGATGAGGATCATTTAAAAGCATCACATTGCGAGATGATGGATTGCGCCCTTCGTTTTATGGCTTTTCAATAGCTCTGAGTTTTTATAGCTGTACAAACAAAAGTGAATGACTCCTCTAGTAGCTGCAGGTCATATTTAACCCAAACATGAGAGCGGGGATGATGAGATGTCAGGCAGCATGAGATATTTGTTCCAGGAGGTCCAGAAACAGCAAAAAGAAATAATTGAATTTTAATATTTGGTTTAATCTGTGTCCTATTTATATATTTCTACATTTTATTTTAGCCAAATAAACACTTTTATTAGTGTGTTACTGCTGGATACACACACTTCCTGTAATACAATTAAATCTTAAATAGCCTAATAATTGATTCTTTTATATGAACTCATTTCCTGCTCTCCTTAAAGTGGCTGTTCTTATTACACGGAGTTTTTTAAATTCAGCTTTTTCATCGTTTCACTTGGAGCTTGTCGTTTTGCTGATTGGGGTAAACAAGGGCCAAACCACAGTTTGCTACACCTCTACCCAGATTCCACTAACGTGTTCACATCAATCTTTTCCATGATATGAATAAAAATAGACAAACAAATTCGCCTCCTGCGAGTTAATGCGGTGCATCTGACTGGAAAGTAGACATTTTCACGCGCTGTGGAGATGAGGAGTGACTTTTAATAATAAAACTGCAAAAAAATAAAAATATAATTCACCTGTAAACGGGCTGTTTTTGCCTCTTGTGTGTTTGTAAGTGATGGACGCACAGTTGGTGGCTGCCGGGGCTCGAACCCGTGACCTCCTGCGTCCAGTCCAGCCTCTCCAAACCACACGGCCCTCCTTGATCCCTCCTTTGCAGTCTGTTTTCGCTTAATTACAGATTTCTGAGGAGAAAAACAATCGATCTTCCAGCGCACAAGCCCCGAGTTTAACAAATGAGATTCTTGTTTCATGCAGCTGATTTGGTGACAGTCAGAGGGATTAGGAGTAATAAGTTACAGCGGCTGCCGCTGATGCTGCAACTCAGCTGCAAGCAGAGGACTCTGCTCTGCATCCAGGCAGCTGCACAAGTTGGACGTGGACAGAGTTTAGCAAAAAATCTGTGCACCTCTCTGTAATTTTTAAACTTATTTTTAAACTAATTCGATCTATTGTACAAGTAATTTAAGTAAAATACCAACAAGATCAGAGGGTAAGTTTGATTTGTTGCACTTAGTCTACTGTAAATGTGAAATACTGATGTAAATAAATGTTAGGCTCCTATTGATGATGCATAAACAGATGAATAAATACAGTTTGCCCATCATCTAAACACTAAGTTCCTGTACTACAATGTATTTCTTATTTTATTTTATTGTTGCCTAGAGCGCAACACCCCCTTTAAATAATGTGCAACCTGCAGGGAGGAAGAATGAACTATTAAAATATCCCCTCATATGTCATTAGACTGGAAATGGCCGGTCACCCTGCTCTTTGGCCATTTACAAGAGAGAATTCAGGTGATGTGTGAACTGAAGAGGTTCAATCAGTCAGTTAAATGTTTAAGAAATGAACAGTATGTAAAGTATTAACTGTGCCACTATATTCTGAACCACTTAATGAATACAGTGCTTCAGTAGTATTTCTATTTAATCCTCATACTGTACTTTTACACTTCACATTTAGATTTTTCAGAATAATAGGTCACAGTCTGCTGCCTGACAGCTGCTTTTATTTGGATAATTGATTTATAATTTGCTGACGCACAGCCTGACTTACAGGTAAAACGCAGGGCGCAGGGCTCAGAGGAGCGTATCTGCACACGGTTGTTCTCAGGATGTGAACACTTCTCATGCAGCAGCCTGCAGCAGCCTGCGCGGCTCCTGTGGTCACATCAACCCAGGTGCTGCGCCCCGCTGGCGCATCTCATGCCTCAATTAGCGCCGCTGCCCTCTGTACGGACTCGATTAGGCCGTGATTTATCCGAAAGAAATATAATTATAGCTCCAAATAAAATAATCAGCATTGAAGAGCGATTTCCTTAACGAGATGGAGCGGGGTAGATGTCACGGAGTAGCAGCGCCTCATTAGGGCGATAATGAGACTTTGGGGTGATCCCGATAATTATCGAAATCTGTAAAATAAGGATCAAGTCAAATGTAACCTTAATTTGTCTGCCAATTGAGTTCATTTATTAGTATGACTATTTAGGAAGGACTTTCTCAGCCTTAATGTGAGGTGTCGTTATTTTAAGGAGCAGATGAGGAGCAGGGACATGAGACAGGCCCGTGTTGTCATTCATGGCCAGAACCATCATCTGTCATTAGACTGACAGCGTTTCCCAGTGTGTAGGTATCAAGACACAATCCATGTTACTGCTGTTAACAGGAATACGACCAGGTGATTACACTGAAATTTAAAATGATCAGCAAATTAATCGACCACCTAATTCTTTTTGATAAATGTTTAACAAGCAATAATACCTGATTCACTACAGGTTCAGCTTCTTCAATGTGATATGTGCTGACTTCAGCTGTTTTAAACATTAGTATTTAATATGTAGTAAAATAAACTTTTTATAGATTAAAGAATAAACATATTAAAACCAGTTATATCTCACAGCTGTGACATTTATATCAAGTACAGAGTTATCTGTAGTTTAATAAATCAAACAGTGTTTAACTCCAGAAAAGACAAAAGACCAGAGTGTGTGTGTTTAATCATAAGTTTAAAGTGTGTGTTAGTATGACAAATAAAAACGTAAGAAAACCCCCCACTGCTCTACTGTAATAAACCAAATTCTTTTCTCATTCTTGTGGGATTTTACACACAGGAGGGGTATGATCAAATGTGGTGGCACGTTAACAGTAAACTGTAGAAATAATTACATCAAGAATGGAAACTGAGCTGAATGGATTCAGTTTTCCTCCATGGTTCCAAACAAGGCCTGACAAAAGGAATGGACATTAAAGCAAGTGAATCTCACAGTGAGAACAGACACACATCAGAAATTATCCTTCAAGCTTCACCGAGTCCAATACGTTTCTAGCCTCTTTGTACTCCTCTGATTCGGCCAATTCCTCTTCAGTTTCCTGGAAAGACACAAACACATACACTGTTTTTGGTCTTTTTGTAGCTGTGGAAAAACTCAAAACAAATTGCTGCCGACTTCTTTATAAATCCACCAACTTTCTTTGGTAACTTGTGTTTGATGTTCAGCGTCATTAGAAAACTTAATGTCTACGGTGACTTTTAAGTCCGGATCTACATTTAGCAGTTCAGGGTTGAGCTGAGGGATAACATCATCTTTAATGAGGTGTGTGAGTTCCTGTGGTGGTTGTTGCAGTGACAGCGCTGCTAAAGAAATGTGATGAGCATGTGCATATGGACGTCTATCTAAACCAAGAGGAAAAAGCATGAGAGATGGAGAAGGAGACATGTTGCTAATTCCAGGTTAGCTCCCCCTGCCTAACATCCAGCTCTCATGTGAGAGCTGCCTGCATTAATTGAGATAACCCTGAGACACGCATGCTTATGTTTGCTTCTCATCATACTGATGTAGCTCCTGAGGGGATTAGCAAACAGTGGCCGTACAAACCTGAACATAACAAAATGTTCAGCTCACAGAAATCACAAAAAAGCCATTTTCATACAGCTGGTGAGACTAGTTAAACTACAATCTGGAAAGTCAAGTTACATTTCTCCCAGTTTCGTGTTAGTTCATGACGATCTGGAGGTAAACAGCAGAAATAACGTGTTCACTTAAAGTGATTCACCAGGTGGACATTTATCACATAACTGACCAAAGCAACTTTTGCCCACTAACACGTTTCCCCACTAAATCACGGCCTTGTAATGTCAACATACTAAGATGCTAATGTTTACCATGTTCATTATCTTAGTTTGGGCTCTTAGCATGCTAACATTTGCTAATCAGCACTAAACATAAGGTTGACATTAGTATTTTACAGAATAAACTGATCTAAAGTTTATTTAAGTTTTGTCGTGTTGTGATTTTTCACACTTCCTGTTAACGGTGACTTGAAGTGAAACCTACCAGTAACTGAAGCAAATCTGCGTGTGCTACGGCCAGACGGCGGTGACAGTCTGGGATCATCATTCTGGACTCCTGCAACACCTCCATCTGAAACCACAACAGTGTTATCACCACCTTGATTATTTCAGAATCCCCCCACCACAGATGTGTTATTATTTTTTTTTTTATTACCCGTCGTCAGAAAAGAATCAACACATATTTTCCACAAGTACATGCACGTTCATTCACAGCATTTTGTTGTAGCCTTGTTGCCGACAATAATGTGCCAGGTGTCCCACAAATACTGTGCTGTGGTTGACATCTCCCAACAAGCCAGTGGTATGAAAAATGTTATTGAGTTATCGATCGCACGGGGAGTTGGGGCAGCAGGGGACCACCTCGATCTGCCTGCACACCTGGATGAATGAAGAAACCCTGAACCGAAGGCACCGTGATCAGGCGTAAAGAGGTATTACTACGCCTGGAGCGAAACGGTGTTGCAGCTTGGGGAACTTTCACAGCCATGGCTAATGTGGAATTCCCCCAGCTGGCACCCTAAAGAGCAGAGAAGTTGGCTAACACTGTCAGACACACTCACTCATGACAGATGCTTCCTCACCTAACACTTTGTCGAGCTGGAAAGCCGAAACGTGGACACAGTCACAGACATGTATGCCGCACAGCAACGCGCACCAACAGGCACTCGGGTGAACTCATACACAGGCAGACATATTGAAAGGCAGTAGACAACTAGTCGAGCTGGTTGGCATCTAGATGTGACAAGGTGAACCAGACTAAGCAGAGGAATGCTGAAACAGAGAAAAGTCACGGTGCCCTCCCAGTTCAGTGGAATGATCCCATCAGTGCTGGATAAAGACGACACTTACAGTGTATTGATTCCATTAAAATAAAAACCTCAAATCCATCCTGCCTCAGACCTCTCATCTCCAACCATAATCCATCTGGCCCCCCAATCTCCACATTTAACACCGGCCAAGCCTGCAGCTCAGCCCGAGCCGCCATACTTTGAATGAACAAACAAAACAAAACACACACAGAATTTTAATGTTATCAGTAAATATAATCAGACGTGGAGTCTGGGCTTCAGGTTGTGGGGATACAGTTGTGTATTTCATGTCAGTGACAGAAGGTTTTAGTGCTGTTGTGTGTTGTATGTTTGGGAACATGGAAGTATGTGGACCCAGCATGTTTACGTCAAATATAACACTTGTTTTGCTTGGTGGTTTTAGCATTGTTCTGAGTTTCTTTGCCTGTGTTAAACATTTTAAATCATCTCTGAAATGTGTCACACATGTTGAAGCGCCAACGTGCTCACAATTGCTAACATACAGATGTCTGGTAGGTGTAACATTTACGTTATGCTAGTTTAGCATTTTAGCATGCTAACATTTGTACATTAACAATTAGCACCATAAATAATGAGGCTGATGAATCTGTTAATATTTGCAGGTACTGGACAGACACACATTTCCGGATGATGACTATATATGAATTATAATTCATCCCGAGCAGCTAGGGGGGTCACGGTTCTGAAACTGAAACTAAAGCGACAACATGTTCCACGTTCTCTTGATGAAAAAAGAACCCCTGTCCCAAATTTCACGTCCCCATAACAATTGTGTAAAAAGTGTGCTGCAGGAATGAGTCGAGTGGATAAGTTGGTAGAGCAGTTGTCCACAAACATCGGGGTCACCGAGTCGATTTCTGGCTGCACATTAAACGTAGCAACTATCCAACCATCAGATTTGAAAACATTATATGTTTAGAAACTTGCAGAAACTTAAAAAGTCTCCACAATCAGATAAAGTTCGTCTTTAAGATGTCATTAATACATCAGCAGTGCTTAACATAAAAGTTCAAACCTTCACTTAAGAGCACTGCTGCAGGCGTGGTGAGAGAGAACAGAGAGCAGGATGTGGGCCAGTGATCCGTCGAGGACGCTAAATTACCAGCATGTGTCAGTGATCATCAAACTCCTCTAAAGTAACATAATTACATCTGCATCAAGCAAATTACAAAATCACTTATGATTCTCCTCTCAAAACTAATTCTTCATTATCACTGTGGACTGACCTCATTATGTGAACGAGAGGCTACTCAAGTCATCAAGATACAATTCACTTCCTAACAATGAGCGAGTAAAAACCCTTTACTTACTATGGGAACAGTTGGTGGACAACGCAAAGGTTTTCAAATTAACACATATAATTGCTGTAGAGAATCAAAGAAGGGAAACGCGGGGTCCACAAACCTGTTTTTTGATGACATAATCGTCACCTGCTTCTGCTTTCAGCTTCTCAACCTTCTCCTCCTGCTGCTTTGCCTCGGTTATGTAGGCAATCTCCTCCTTTGCCAGCCTGCAGAGAAGAGGAAGAAGGGGAATAAATAAAGTTTATAGTTGACGGCAGCGAAACAGTGTTGTTCCATCAAACATGAAACGTAAATGCACAGCCTCCCAGACAGATAATATAAGCTGAACCATTAAAGGCGGGCTGTGATGGTCACCTTATCCAGACAATGCCATCTGTCTTCATTCACTCTAACGTTTCTCTGACTGAGGGGACACAGCGAGATCATCTCCCGCAGGATGGCAAGATACACACCTCAACAACAACGACTGAACACATCATTCCTCGTCACTGCTGCAGGCATCACAGAATACTGGTACTCAAGTGGAGATCAGCCTTAAATCACATTTGAATATGAAATTCAACATTCATGTTTTGCTGCGATCTAAAAATCAACTTAGGAAAATTACTCACATGAAAAATGTTTAATAGTATTGATGCAGCAGCAGCAGCTTATCACTCTGTTCCACTCTATAGATGTAGATCGGCATAAAGAGCACTCTGTATCAGTAACACCCAGGATTTTATAATAATTATACTGTAAAAAGTCAACACAGAAATAGTAATTTAGCCTTGAATATAACTACTACTCCCCTCTCTGAATCTGGCTGAACTACCTTTTGTGACGTTGCGGCTAATTTGTGTTTTTCGAGGCGGTTTTACAATTAACTCAAAAAAAAAAAAATGGCTCCAAATGTTAATAAAGTGAACATATAAAAGTAGAAATATTTTTCTAAAGATCTAGATGCAGAAGAAGAAAGCTGTAAACACTCACACATTATCACTTCTCCAGGGACTGTGGTAAATTTTTTTATACATATTTACGACTTGGCGATACTCCATGAAGGCTCCTCCAGGCCAGATGTCAAATTATTACCAGTACTATTATAAAACAATATGATAAAAGAACTTCCACCAACTCCAATGCAAATAGTGAGTTCTTCAGCTGCTAAATGTTCCACTGTGATCACCACTTACCACCACTAATCTCACTACTGAAGGTGATGTACAGTGAATTTCTGGAAACCAGATTCATAATAATGTTTATATAACATAAAAAATAAAAAGAAATATATCTAGATGAGGAAAAAATCTAATTAAGCACAAGCGTATGACTAATTAATATGCAGAAGGTACTTTTGTTTGAATGCATCGGTTAGAAGTGTCGACTAGAAACCAGGAGTTTCCAGTATTTTCTTCTCTGAAAATACTACAATTCCTAAAACTTCACATTTTTACATAGGTTCAGATTTTTAAATTTGCAGTCGTATAAAACAGTTTAATAATTACTTGATATGTAAATTGATCAGAAACAACAAATAAAAAATTTAAATGGTTGGCGATTAATATTATAAGAATCCACTCAGTAAGTCGACTAATTGCTTCTGCAGTAATTTAATCTGATCTCCAATCCAACATATATTATGAAAACATGACCTATGACAATAATGAGCTTGAACGTATAAAAATGGTCACAGACTATTTTCCCTTCAAGATCCACAATTTCTTTGAGCTTGATTAATGTCATTAAGCACACTGCCTTCATTTTGATAGTGAAGCAAAACTAAATATTTAATTTACGCTAAGTTACAAATACACAAATGAAGAAAATTGAATATAACTTCCAACATCGTGCTCCCTTTAACAGTTTCTCCTGTGTTGTACAAACATGCAGCAGCCAGACAAAACCAAAACCTTTTGCTCGCTTATATTAGCTCCCATTCCTCCAACACACTCATGCACACACACACACACACACACACACACACACACACACACACACACACACACACACACACACACACACACACACACACACACACACACACACACACACACACACACACTACTAGTCCTTTTTAGAGATTAATTGATCATCAATTTAGCTCCTAATTTGGACCAAGTCAGGTGGTAAATGGGCCTCTTTTCCTTGATTGTTAGTGAAAATAGGCTTGAGTACATTGATAAATTTTGATTATTTATCAATTACAGGCCAAATGGAACTAAATCTATTAAACAGATTCCGACCCTGATTGGGATAATGGAGTTTGAAAATACAGCTATTGATAATGATTTCCCAACTAACAGTCTTTTTCCGTCTGTGCCTGCTTGTCAGAATGACAACACAAATTTTATTTTTCATAAAATCAGCTGCGTGTGCGTAAGTGAGTGATCCTTCATTAATCAGTCACATTACTGGAGACCCTTCCCTTCGTGTTCGCTGCTCCTTGCTTATCCAAGGAAGCCAACAGCACTCTGTCAAATTTTACATCAATTACCTCTCATTCTAATACAGTTCCATCAAGAAGCTTTTAAACAGCCACCATATGCAATCTCTGCTCCTGCCTTCCTCTCTCATGCTTGATGCAGAATGAGTGATGTCACCTGCTTAGAGTCAAAGAAGGTGGCAAAGAGAGGAGAAAAGATGGAGAAAGGAAGGCTGGAATAATTTGAATAAAACTGAAGGACAGTCTAATAACAAAATGTCCATTCCTCCCCTTCGAGTCCTGATGTTAATTTCTTATTTCTCACAGACTTGGAGCGCTGTGTGAATGAGGGGTGGGGTCGGGGCTGGTTTTAAATAGACCTGCCACCTCAGGCTTAATGGAAAAGGCAGCTCTCTGGAAAATAGAAAAAAAAGGGAATTAGAGCCAGCCGACACACACATTCGGCCGCCTCTTCTAGCACTGTATTTTTGAGCCACGATGTAGTCTGTGCTGGGACCGGAATGACAAAGGCAAATTACTGTTGTCATTTTATTAAGGGCATCCGCCTCGCTAGGGCAGAAAGGCACTGACTGGAATGTGCAAAAGCCACTGGAAATAGGCCTGGCTAAAAGAGCAGGCAGGTTTCCTCTAAACTCCAATATATAAAAGGGAGGAAGGAGTGAGGAGAGAAAAAGGGAGGTGGAAGGACACAGCAGAAAGACGGGGAGAGACGAGATTATGAAGAAACAGAAAGCAATGACAGCCTCTACATTTACACCTATCTCCTCTTCATGTTCAGAAAGTACACTGAAAAATACAAGTATATGTTTTGGAGGAGCACTGGCTGATAGAGTGCACTACTGGTACTTATAGACTGTTGTTTTCCTGCTGTGGACACTGTAACACAGATGGAAATCCAGCCTCTATCATTAGCACCTCAGGGAGCCTCTCAGTAATCTGACCCTCATCAAAACACAATCGATAACACATTACACAAACGCCATTGACAGGAGGGGATTAGAGGTCTCAGACTATCACACAGACTACTATTGTGATCCCATTATCTCAACACACCTAATAATATCTACAGTATTTTCTATTTCAGCACATGGGCCAGTGTATAAATTTAGATGTGAGCTCTGAATGGATGTTAAATCTATTAATAAGCTTGCTTGAATTTGATGAGAATCACAAAGATCCTACATCAAATGCCCTGTGTATCTAAATTTAGATGTAATGTTTCCCACACACAGAATTTATTTGGTTACATGTTTGACTTTTCTGTTTGCCATTTGTTTGCAGGAGAACTGCTCCATTTAACAGGAAAGTACTGTAAATTCAATGTCAAATGTCAAGTATTTTTCAAGAAAATCAAACTGCATTTCCTTTATCATATAATTGAAAATGTTTAAATTAACCAGGGTCATAGTTGGATTCCAGAATTGAAGGAGTGACAACTCTAACTAGACTTAGAAATCAGATAACAGCTCCCAATGTAAGTCAAAAAAATTAAAAGGACGTGTGGTTAAATGCGATAAAACTAGACTGGACTCATGAAATGATTGTGTTTGTGGTGCACACTTCATATGAGGACTGGTTTAATATGCAACACAGCAAGATGACATTTTTGGTAAGGTTATGCAGCCTGAGGTGACTCATGTTTGCCTCTAATTTTCTTTTGTTTCACCTCCAGATAAGACAATGTTGAAATCATCACGTAGGCTGTCAAAGGGTCTATAAAAATAAGATATTCAGTTTCCTCAAATGGAGGACTAAGAAAATCAGAAAATACACCACTGAAAGAAGCTGAAACAAGAGAATTTTGTTTTTTCTTTTAACAATCAAAATAATTATTATCAATGCCAATGAACTAATGAATTGCTGAATCTCTGGAGGTTGAGTGCCCATATAAAGGTCTGCAATTAATTCTTCACTTGATTTAAGAATAGTTTAGTAGTGCACGTGTGTTATTATGGTCATTATTCCAGGAAGACCATTGTCAACAGACTGGAAATATTTTTCTTTAAAAGGAGTTTTCAGCTACAAAAAGAGTTCTTCATGCCTGTTTCTGGGTGCTTTCTGGGGGATTACTGGGTTGCATCACACTGTATAGTTATACCTAATAAAGTGGAAAGGGAGCTCTAATCTCGACATTATATAAAGAGACAAAGGACACTGTGCCAGACGAAATCCACAGAAGATGCTGCAACAACCTATCTGCCAAGTATCGAGTAGTCAGTAGTCCCTTTAATTTTAGTGTCAACGACTTTTCAGATTCGTTGACACATGCAGTTGTGTCCATAGTGACAATAAACTTACAGACTTAGGTTCACACCCATGTTGTGACCTGCCATCTAACGTTAGGCCATATTAGCACTAACAATACAGTTCAAGGACATTCCCGTTGTTGTATGATGACTGCAGGTATTCACGACATCGCCACAAACGTCATCAATAAACCAGGTGGTAGAAAATCTTGTTGTATACAAACACAACCCCAGTTACACTGCTGTTTATCTGAAGTTAGCCAAAATACTGCTGTTGTCATTGTGAGCATCTCTGCAGCTAGTTTAGGTTTCTTTTAAATCTACAAACACTGAGTGAATATAATTTAATGTGCAGTTGTTAGCTGCTTATTTCTCTCATTACTATAAACGACATTTGGTGAACAATACAGCATGTGTTACTTTAAAGATGAGCTAAGAGGCAATTTGTTATTAGCTGCTAGCTAACGAGCAAACAGCCTCCAACGTCAACTAGCTATCGCTTAGCTTGGATGTCAACTACAGTGCGACGTCCCATGAGGGAACTTGTATTATTGAACCAGACGTTTTAGCCCGTCACTGCCAAACAACAGCGAACTGTAGCTTGTGCAAACAAAAGAAAACTGCCTGGATATCGAATCGATGGCCGCAGACAAACACGCTCCATGCGCGGTTTGGTTTAATGTCCACTCAGCTAAGCTAACTAGCTAGCTAGCTACGCTTAGCCTCACACAAACTTCACTGGCTTGGTAATATATCTGTTACTGAAACGAAAAGCCGTTCTTACCTTTTAACGATGCCTGTCTTTATCTTAATTTGCCGTATTCTTGGATCTGCCATGGTTGTAGTTATATAATTTGGACCACACTGTTGTGACTGAATGAGCTGAAGCTAACGTGTGCAGGTGGAAGTCAGGGATAACAAGCTGCTCGCAGATGAATCGATCTGTTGGAGTAGATTATCGAGTGCGTGGATCAGAATGACAGGTCCAGTAGGGAAAACAGTTCTGGGAATAAACTCGTCTGTTCTTTGCTCAGTATTTAATCACATTTATCCTGCACTTACCGTTGCACAGTGGTGGAAAAAACAAATACTGAGATATGTTATTTAAATAAAATAAATATTGCAATGTAAAAATAGTCTGTGCCAAAAAAAATTTACTGCACTGAAAATATTACACATGTAGGAAAAAGTTTATTGTCAACAAAAATGTAGCTCCTTATTGTATAAAACATGTAAGTACTCAATGTATTAAAAGTTGATAGTTGTAAATGTAGAGGCTGTCACTGATGAGGGTAAATGATTGTTTGTTTATGTTTATTTGGGTGTGTTGTATGTTTGTAATGTTCTGTTTCTCACCTTCCTAAATATCCCATAATAAAGTTACAGCACTGAATTTAAACCGTTGCTTGATGATGATCTGATCTAAAATATCTCCAAAGTGAGAGCCCAGTCTTTCAGCAGTCCCCACTAATGAAATATCTACTCTCTGGAATACACTTACATGTTGCTTATTAGATCACATTTAGATCTATCTGTAGGCCCCTGTTGTTTTAGTATTACTTTGCCTTTCACATTTAATTTCAACAAGCATTGAACTTCATAAACAGACAAATATTTGACACTCTGTTTAAGTTGATCCTTCACAAACCTCAGACTGAGCCCATTTCTTTATTTACACAGTATATCACTTAAGCTAAACAATTGACATGGCTGCATTACAAAGACAGCACGTTCAATAAAATTTGAATCTTTGTGCATCTGATATTGATTTATGTGATCTACCAAGAAAGACCAAATTTCATAGTATTCTTCAGGGCTTTTTGTGTGTAAAAAATACATTTTTATTATTATCAGCACTGTTTCTCCACATTTCTCCTGCTTCAGCAGAACTTTATGATATACAACCATCAATTAATTATTTACAGTATGTTAAAATACAACTTAAAATCTTAATAGCTCAGTATAACAGATCGTAACAGTTAAATCTACAAATTGTGGGCAGAGATGTTGATGTAAGAATGGTGAAAATGTACACCTGAAACTAAATCCTGTAGGATGCAAAGTTTTCCAAAGCGGAATTAGATTATACATAAAACTGGCAAACTGCTTGTAATTTTAAATACAACATCAGTGTCACAAATGAATTAAAACCTAAAGCTACGTATTGTGTATTTTGGTGTATTTCAAACTTAGTCAGAGGTCAGTAACCCTGGTCGAGATGCAGCCCTACTTGTTCTAACTATCCCAACATTAAAGTGCTGCTAACACATAGAACATAATACAGTGATCTGGAGCAGAGAATTACATGGAATTGAGCTAATGGTTTTCTACAGTAGCAACTTGATTTATACTGAAACTTCAATGAGAGATGTGATGTCATCATTTCAGTCTAGTTTTCTGATCAGAGCCTGATGTAAACACACAGTGGCGTGTCAGATCAGACTTCAGATATAGGTTACCTGCTGGTTCTGCCCATCCACACACAGAAGACACCATCAAACACTATACTATACTTATACTTCAGTACACTGCACGTCATCATGCACTCACTTATTCCATAAAGAACATTGAATTATATTAATCTTATAAGGATTTATTACCAAATACTCCTCAGTACTCCAACAATGAGTAGACCAGCTGGTAGAGTAAGGGGTTACATTTCTTACTAACATGCAATTATAGAGAGCTGCTATTAATTTATATTTTGCCAAGGACAGGTTAACATGGGAGGGTAGAAACCAGTCAATTCTCTCTACAATTTTAAAGAATTGACAATTGCAACATAGAATAATAATGTATTAAAACGATATCTGCTCTTCTAATAACTACATTTTTCTGCTCTCCTGCAGTGGAATATAAAGAGGTTTCTGTGGGCTGGATCCAGGCCTGCATGCAGTGCAGCAGCAGAGAAATCCTATATATTTGGCATGTGATTGCATCTGTGGTGGGAAAACCCTGGGCTCTTTCCCTGCAGCTTCATGGCCGTTGATTATTGGTATTTTCCGAGTTTTCCAAACTAATAAGTGGCACTATCAAGCATTTGGAAACGTCGGGAGACTACAGACGGGCTGCTAGGCTTAATTGATATTGAGCGAGGCACTGGTAGGCGCGGACGGGGCCGCTGCTGGGTAATTTGCAGTTTAATCAGCGTTTGTAATGAGAGCCGCTGATTAGCGCAGGGTGGAAATAAAAGAGAGTTACAAGGAACGTCTGTCAGAGTCCGGTGATAATTCACGACTAATTGTAATGATTAGAGCAAACTGGATGACTTTGGAGTTATAATGCGTTGCCTCGCCAGTGTGTGCGTGTGTACGTGTGCGCACTTGTGGTCTTTATGTGTGCGCTTGTGTGTTTACACGCCATTTATGTTGCTAAAAATCAGATATCAATTCACTTTGGCAATTTTCTCCATCAGAAATAGTGCAACGCATTGGCGCGCTCGTGTGTGCGTAATGGTGTGGGCGCGAGAGACACAGAGGCTGAAATTCACAGACATTTGATTATCAAACAAAACAGCTCGTTTATAACTGGGGAGGGGGGGAAATCATAGATGGACTCTGCAGTGGTGAGGGCGAGATGTATTCCTAGAGACGTGCCTCGGCCACTGCTGGAATAGCAAATGTGAAATTAGTGAGAAATGTGCGCATGAACGCCGCCGCTCAATTAGCGAGAAGAAGAGGAGGCGAGAAAATCAGCTGGTACTCTGAGCTGTAGATTTGCCAGGAGAGAGCACGCAGCAGCCTTCTGTCTTCTCTCTCTCTGTGAAGCTTTATGTGATTTCCTCTGAATTATAATAAAGTTGCGGAAATAACATGTTTGATGACAACGACAGAGAAGAGTTTTTAATATTAGATGTTTTTCTGGTTGTATTTCTTATACTTGGAGAGGCAGCACTGTGCCAGAGAAGATTATCAACAATTATTAACAATCCTGAATAGTCAGAGTGGAAAATATTTATATTTCTTTATTTGAAAGCAGTTCCAATGAAATTTTTTATTCAGACTCAGGTACACTTCTCCTGGAAACAGTGCTTCCTGCTGAAAAATTAAATTATGACTTTTTATTTTTAGTTGTCCTAAATGAACAAGTGGTGGAGGAAGAATTAGCATCCTTTACTTTAGTAGTGCAAGATAAAAACATTCTCAGTTACATGTGAATGAGTTAAATCAAAACATCTAGGTGTGTACTTAGTAGTAAAAGTACAAAGAACTGTAAAAAATAAGTATTATTAAATAAATTAATGAGTAAAATACTTTAGTATATTTTGTAATTGCTGCTGTAACAATGTGTAAGTATTATTTTATTGGTGTAGATGGTCACAGTGAAGCTAACTTATAGTATTTTATACAGTGCAGCATGAGATCAGTATTTATTTTTATACAATCTGATAACTGGAGCTCTCTGATTAACATTGTAACGTAAAAACTAGGGTATTTTCAATGAAATGTGATTAAGCAGAAATAAAAAGTACAATGGAAACGATAGAAGTACCTCAAAATCATTGGATGTACTTAGTTTCAATAATTTCCTTTACTGATCAAACAGGCAGGAGTTAAAAAGAAAACCAGTAGGAAATGCTGAGCTGAAATTTACAGGAATTCATGGATTACTAATGAAAGAAATCAAGAAAACAAGTTGGAATAAAAACACAGACTGTAGATTTTTATACATGAGGCTCCCAGACCTGTTTTGTGGTATTAAAATGCATAAGGGCTCCGCAGGCACAGCAACAGCAGCAGCACAGATCTGGTATCAGGTGTGATGTGCCACTAAAGTGACCTTCTTCATCTGATCTTCTGCTCTGTGACGCAGGGAGACGAAGCTGGACAGGCCAGCAGGACAGCCCGCGATCGATTCTCCAGTGAGAGGTTATCTATACGTGGTATTTTAATGTCGCAGAGTCAGGCCAAATTGATAGTGATAAATATTTGCCGGAAGATTAGGTGAGGGGAGTGTGTCGAGGGCGCTCTATATCAGACCTGTAACCCCCGACAGAGCTGTTCCTCTCTGTGTCGGATTAGCCCCATCCATCCAGTGTCAATGGCTGTCTTGTTGGAAAAATCAGTGAGTAAACACGTCTGACAGAGAGGGAGAGCAGAGTGTGTGCGTGGGGGGGGGGGGGTTAGGTAGTAGATAGCCAGCTGATTACTCATACAAATAGCCTCCAAACTCTACCTGGTCCCTCCAAAATACGTTTTCTCTCTGTTCTGTTCTGTTCAGCTCCTCTTCTCTACTTGCACATATTTACTCCCCCCTGCTGTCTCCAAGGATCCCCCCCCTCCTCATCCTGCTGTTCCCACTTTGTCCCCCATCAATCACTGCAGCATTGTGTCCTGGATGTTACACAGAGTGACTTAATATCCCCTCCTTCATCTCTATTCACTCCCAAAATCATTCGCCATGAGGGTCCAGTGCTGCAGCCATGTGGGTGAAAATGTGTGTCTCCAAAACATGCTAATGGGGAAGTAAACAAAAAATAAAACATGTGTTTCAGGAATTAACACTCTCTCTGCTTAAAGACGAGTTTGGACATTTGGAAAAATATTCTTTGCTGCTTTCTTGCTGAGAGTTAGATGAAACCAGGAGATGGTTAGCCTAGCATGCCGACAGGAAACAGCCAGTCTGGCTCTGTCTGACTGGACACGTTGGTCACTGTTTAGGTTATCAAGACAAATTGTGTCAGACTGTATTAAACATAACAATATCACTACAAGTAAAAGCACTTAATCTGCAGAATGTCTCATTTCATTATAATATACAGTGTGCAAATCACATTAATGTCTATGCTGATGGGTAGATTGTGAATTTCCCTCTGAGGCTCAACACAGTTTTATCTAAACCTCAAAACATACATCATAATTTAGTTGATGATTTAATTTTTATTATTACTAGAAAATTCAATAAAAGATTTTAGTTCAATCTTTCCATCTAAAATGTCTGAAGTAGCATATAATTTAAAAAAGTCTAATAAATTCTAATTAAAATAAAAATTCTCTCAGTGACACATCATAATGGGACGTGACTAAACTGCTCTGTTTTGTACACACATGTTTTTTACTTATCCAGTTTGGGGTCATTGTACAGATTGAAAAGCCTTCTGAGGAACTTGATTTATTGATTGTTTTGGGTTTTTTCTTAATTTGTATGTACTTTACTTTATTTTTGTAATTTGCTCTAAGATCTCTTGCAAAAGAGAGATTAAGAGATTTCCTGATTAAATAAACCTTAACTGACTATTGTACCTGTCCTCAGGTAAGTGTCCTTAATTATGATCTATCATCGTTAATTAGGGCTTCAATTTTTGGTGGCCAGGTTTTATTACCTATGCCAGTGAGCACTCTTTATGCTAAGCTAAGCTAACCATCTGCTCTAACCTGAAATTCATGTTAAAAGGTTTAAAAACTACATTTATGAAGATAAATAAATTCATATTAGCCACATTTAAACAACAAATAAAAAACAGTTTCTGGATGTAATCTAAGAAAAGTAAAAATTAGCTTCTAGATTTCTGCAGAACTAACATTTGCCTCTTTTAAATTTCTAGGAACAGCCTTTGAGCCTTTTTTTTTTTTTTGCCCTCTGTGTAAAATGAAGACATCACATCTCCAACACCGTCCCCGCTTTTTATGAAGGGTGCCTGACAAATAGGGCCTCCCCGCTACGCTTCGGTGGCCACCTTCATTCTGCACTGGGCTTGTTTACATAGCACTAGGACCATTTCCACGGATTAAACAAATCACTGCCCGAGGGGGACATCCATAATCCGCTAACGGGTCACCAGCGAGACAGTTATAAATGCCTGTGTCTAGTTTTAGGGGTAGAATAGATGTCCGTGTCCAAAGATGACCTTCCCTGAATGCAGCACCCACCACTGCCTGCAGTTTATTAGGGGAGGGGGAAAAACAGCAAGAACAAGAAGAAAGAAAGGCTTTTGTCAGCAAAATGTTTTATTAAATTGTTATTAAATGGCTCATTTGAACAAAAAAAAAGTGTATTTCTGGATTCAGCTCCACTGCAGAATGAGGACTGAAGCTTGGTGATGAGAGTCCATCACCTTCTATCAGTTTATATCACTCTCTGAAAGACTTTGTGACACCTGCAGTAATAGTGAGAGACGTTTTTTTTTTCTTCCTACAAATAGATAGGACAGTGAAGAAGATCAGTAAAATACTGTGTGGATCTTGGACCAATTTACTTCATCATTCCCTATTACAGACTTATGAATTGTTCAAATTTGATAACAAGCACTCAATTCACTTTATTATGTAAGTTAAATTAGACTTTGCAGAAAGAATAGTTGCTGTGGCATTCAGTGGCTCCTTGAATAATATGCAATTTGTGTGAGAATTTGTTGTATCTGTCACAAATATTCACAATTAGCGGCGGTAATTATTTGATAGTTTCTGCAATTATGGCTTAAACGGTTAAATTTGGAACTGTGTGGATCCCTAATTGGCCTAAATGCGATATTTTGCATATTTGCATAATGAGGAAATTGGTAGAAAATTGTGTTCATTCATTTGTGAAAAATCCTATGAATTTTATGAATTTGAAAGGTCTGTTCCTGCAGTCTGTGACTTTGCCGGCTGCTCCCTGAGGAGCACAGTGGAAAGTGGCACAGGCAGTGGGCCAAATGGAGGAGATTTGGAAGAGGGAGAGCGAGGGAAAGGTGCAAAGGTTTTGATAATTAGAAAACTTTATATTCATAGTCAGGGGCCAGTGAGAGTTTAAGTTGTGGAGCCTGATTTTTGTCATGATAACAGAAATGCTGTTAGATGTTAGTGAAAGATGCTTCAGATGATTTGAGGTTCAATTAAGCTGGTGTGACTCAGAGGTTAGTGAGAAATGTTGGTTGACTTGTGACATTAGCAGCAATAATAAAAGCATTTCCAGAAGTGGAACACCTGCAGACAAGAGCGACATATCTACTTAGATCTTAACTAAATTTAAACACCATTCACACCTTTAATTCGCTTAATACATGCCCCCAGGGATCAGGTAACAGCTTCCATGAAAGTACAGGAATCATATATTTAGTACTGCTTTTCTTTGTGTTTAACATATGTTTCTGGTGATATTCAATATTTTTCTTCTCAACAAATGTAATAAAAAAAGACTAAAACTAACAATAAATTGACGTTGAGAAAGATGATCGCCTGTGCAGCGTTACAGTATGAAAACAGAAGGTCAGAAACATTTCTGTACAATTTACAACTACTAAAACTTATTGTTCTTTAAATAATCTGCTGCCTGAAACTGTTCTTCCACCGTTGCAGTAATGATGTAGTGGCAGAATAACAGCGGTGACTACAAGATTAAATTCGTTGAGTGATTTCTCTTAAATATGTTCAGCTCATGTTTTAAATTCTTACAATTGAAAATACCAGAAACAATAATATGGAGATAGTAATAAACTATAATCTATTGTGCAATTAACAAACTTCATAAAAATGTTAAAACAAAGAAAACAAGCTGACTTAATTTCTCTGTATTTATCAAAGGTTAGATGTTATTATGATTTTTGCTGCTTTAATAAAAACACCTACACAAAAATGACATTTGAAGCCCAAGTTCAAAATACTTTGATTAAAAGTTTATTCTGTTCAGGTGAATTGTTCCAGATTTTAGTAGACGGAAGTGTTCTGTTGCTGTTAGAATGAGAGAAGCTGTCTGTCATCTGCAGTTTATAAAACCCCATTGTATTAAATGTTATCTTACAGGTACCAGCAGATTTGTTTACATACATTAAAATAAAAGCTGTTTATATTGTACAGAAAACCACAGCTGCTCATAAAGTCTCACTGTAAGTTTTTGTCGGTGTGCATCTTCGTTGTCATTGAGCCAAATTGCGAAAGAGCTGCTGATGGTTAAAAACTGAACTTTTATTATTATTTTCTGTTGTAGTGTGAGGGTGAGTAAAGGTTCCTGACAGACTGACAAAACCCAGAATATAAGAAAAAACAATTAAAGGAAACATCTTGTGCAGAAAATCTTGATCTATTTCACTGTCAAACCTATTAAATGCATGAGGGTGACTGAAAAATAAGATTAAAAATAAATCATAAACAGCAAAATAAAATGTGATCGAACATGCCAACGCCAGCTTCTTTGACTTTGCAACAAAATATGTTAGTGAGTTCACTTACTTACCTATTTTCTCCACAGCGGCAAGACAGACTGGGTTTCTTTTTACAATTTCCACTATAACAGAAATCTAATTTTGGCTGAAAAACACACTAATAAGAGAGTTTCCTCCTGCACAATGAGCATCTTCTGTGTTATAAGCAGATATGTTGATATTGAACGCGTATTTCTCTATAGGATGTGTGTATTTCAGTATTCTGTTCAGGATAATATCATGATACTGTCTCCTCTAACTTCGATTGGATTATTTTCATCTTAATGAGAATCTGGTTGTTTATGTTTTGTGTTTTGAGGATCATCCACATTAATTACAATTTGACAGATCCAATTAAAACTGTAGGCCCATAATGATGTGATGGGGTTGCCACCAGGGGAGCAGCCTCAAAACAAACAGCACTAGTTTAATGTAAAGGTTGAGGGGCTGGAGCACAGAGCCTTGAAGAGGAGGCACAAGCCTATTTTCCCATATAGTGGCTCCTCTCTGCCATTCCCCAGAACCTCATAAAGCTCATAGACAATAATGATCCTGCCATAGACTGTAATGATCCTGCCATTTCATGGGGTATTACACTATAATGATGATAGTCCTCGACATTTGCATCCCATCCAGCCTTTAGCTCTGAGCTGCACCTCCATCTTACCTGGCACGGGTAATTTATAGAGCAAAGGCGTGAATAAGCCGCTCTGGAATAATACAAGCCACACTTAGAGTCAACCGCAGAGATTTATTACAGGAGTGTAAACCCAAAAGGCAAATAGAATTGGCCTGCTCGGGAGTGTGTGTCCATGTGTGTTTGTGGTCGGTGTTCAAGAATGAAGACATCCATGAAAACCTGCCAATGACAGCACATAAAGGATGATGGGGAGGTGCGTGTGAGACCTGGGAGGGGAGGAGGCGGGACGTAGCTGTGGTTGAATCATAAAAATACCTCAAAAAAAAAGAGTGAGCGACAGAGAGAGGAGAGAGAGAATGGAAGGAAAAGCAAAAGTCCAACATAAATACATCCTTTGCTCGAGAAATCTTTCACCACTATTCTTTACAAACAGAGAGACACGTGCAACACAAAGACGACACACGGCGAAACACACACAATCACTGGAAGGAGGGGAAAAAAACAACAACCCCGTGCGTATTTTACTCTGAGAGTTAATGGGAATAAAATACCTTGGTGGATGAGTGCAGATGTGTTTGATACAAATAGTCATTTTCCTATTTGCTGCCTCATTGAGCATGATGAATGATGGGAGTCAGGGAGGCGGCGTGATGAATGGCAGCACCTTGGCTCCATTGCATGCCCTATTGATTCTCCTTCTTTATTACTCCTACAACCCAGCTGGCTGCTCCTGCCCTCCCTACACTCTCTCCTCTACACTGAGGGGAGAGGAGGGGGGTCTTCTTCCTACTGTAAGGCCACACCTCTTACAGGAAGGCTGCTGGTGTGTGTGTGTGTGTTAACATGCAAGTGTACATGCACAATGTGTGTGTGTGTGTGTGTGTGTGTGTGTGTGTGTGTGTGTGTGTGTGTGTGTGTGCTCACAGGCTGCTGGGATTTCATGGATAAGATAAAAATATAATTTCTAATTAGAGCCCAAAAGTCTCAGATGGGGACGTGTCTGGGAGCAGACAGAGGAGGCAACACGAGAAAGAAAGTGAGATTAAAAAGTGACTAGAGGGAACATACATGTGAACTTTCCACCGCTATACCAGGGGACTCAAATACAGGAGCAGTCGGAAAAGGACTGGATGTTATTTCCAATTAAAAGTGTATTTGTACTAAATTTTAAGTAATGACTGAAGCTTCATTACAGCCGTGCTTAAGTTCTTTTTATTTTCATTTCAGGAAAGATCAACTTCAAAAAACCTAAATTATTCTCATCTCATGAAAAACAACCAGTAGGAGGATTAGTTTTAGGTTTTATTTCTCATTATCTGACGACGTAAGAGCTGCACTTGACTTGTTTAAGAGCGTTTAGGAGCTGTGTCACATTTATTTGAAGAGTTTGAAGTAAAACAAATCAAACTAAGTGGATATGTGTATGTTTGATATATAATATATATTATTAATAATACACATAAGAGTAAAAAAGAGTATTCACACCTGTTTGAGTACATTCACTTGAATCCAGTTTGTCCAGAATTGTTGTTGGTTTTGTCTTTTTGGTTTGTTGACAAATAGAAATCTGGTTCTTTGGTAGGCGCTTCGTGAACTGTATATTTTCAGACACACCTGTGTGGGGTATTTTGTAGGTTTTTCTGAGTGAGAGGTAAAACACATAAAGCCATTCGAGTGTCAGCCACTCTGACTTGTGCTTTGAGAAGATCAGAAAACACATCATCATGCCAGAAACTGTAATCCCAGTCCCTGTGGCTCTGTCAAAACAAAGGCCTGTTCATCCATCCGTCCTCTCATCTGAGTCCACATCTGAGGGACTGGGCTACAGTCCTGTGAGGTAAGGATGTATGACTGTGTTGTCACTGGTCTGTCTCTATGACAAGAGCTCATTCCAGCTTAGCATGACATCACTGACCAATGGGATGACACATTAGAAGATTAGATAAAGGCCATGTCAGGAAGACACACTGTAGTTGTTCCAGTCCAGACTCTTTAGCATCCCGCTGAAGTCAAGCATGAAGAAGTCATGCTGATTTCATTAGGCACTGGTTGCAGAGCATGTGAAACTACTACTACTACTACGTATTTTTATATGCATCCATGCATCCTACTTTTAAGCAGGGTCAGTAAATCTAATCCCTGATTTGAAAAATAATCCCTATTGAAAATATTAGAAAATCTCTGATGAATTCAATTTCGATTTATTTCCTAAATGGACCAGGAAGAGATAAAACTGATCCCAACCAATAATATGCAAACACATATCACCCTCTGAGGCACACAGACACTGTCGCATCCACACATGGTTGCTCTCACACACACAGGACCATCTACACACAACCATCTTCCTCTCAGCATGGCCTGTGCGAAGCTTCCCAAACTAAATTACAAATGTTTCAGTGGATTGGAGTTGCAGGACATAATGAAGCAGTGCAGCACGCTGAGAGGTAATTACCCAGCAGCACTCCTGCCGTTCTGCAGCCCTTCTGAGGTGAGAGAGAAGATGAATAGCCAAAGTACAAAACCACTGACCCCTCAAAAGTTTAATTTACTATCTCCCCCTTCTATCTCCCTCCCCCTGGTTTTGGGGAGCTTGGAAGAGGTAATCATCTAGGGACAGTTTTGGTGGTTTGATGAATGGTGTGTGTGGCTTTGGTGCTCGTACACACATGCACACCTATTTATCTGCTCCGGCCTAAACCCAGCAGAGCAGGGCTAGAGATGTGCAGCATGCTGAGCCTTATTGAGTCACCAGGGCTAGCCGAACACCGAGACAGGCCAAAGGAGGAGGAGGATGAGGAGGGCGAGGTGGGGGTTTGGAGGGATGGAGCGATAGAAAGAGGACAGACTGCCTGGCTGGGAGACGTGGAGCCAATCAATTTTTCCCTCCAGCCTATCAGTCATGTCCTCTCACTCTGTCCGTTTCTGCTGATGACACACTTTCTCTGCCCATGGGCCCATTTCCAGGCCAAGAGCGAAAAATAAAGTCTAGGTGTGTGTATTTGTCTTGAACGCGCATGTTTGTGTGTGTGTCAGTCACAGACGGAGAGAGCGGAAGAGCACACACACACCTGGAGGTTGTCCAAGGGGAGCGGTATTGAAGACGGCGGCTTCTGTCAAAGTTTCCTCTCCCAGGAGTGCGAGCAAAGACTGAGGAGCAGGGAAGGGAAAGCAGAGCTGGGGCCCCCTCAGGTGAGCCCGACTCAGCCTCCTCTCCCAGGCGTGCCAGCGAAGGTGGCAGGATCCAAAGCCTTGTCAATGCATAATGCATTAGAGGCCTCCGTCTACTGACAGCCCCCTCTGCCGCCTTCCACTCCAACAGCCTGCCCACTAATCAAAAACGACACATCCCAATGTCCAGACATACACACACGCACACGCTTGCACACCCAAACAGACACGCACACAGGCAGAAATTTACTAATCAAAAAGTGTATTTCCTAGAGGCTGACTCCCAAGAGAAATCCAGCTGGAAGAAATTGGAATAATTTATTAGCTTACAAGTTTTCGTTGACAGTTAGCCCAAGGCTATTTATCTCAGTAATAGAGAACGTCTCCAATGTGGCAAAATTGACCAAATCAAACAGCTTTGATCAGAAAATGAATCTGGCAAGGCTGTCTGTCTCTGGGTGTCCCAGGAGGTGAGCGGGAAACAAACAAAACTGAGAGACACAGAGTGAGACTGAGAGAGAAAGAGAGAGATTATTTAACAAGTGACCACAGGAGGGGAAACAAAAGACGCAGTGAAGGATCGGTTCACATACTGCAAATGAAATCTCACTATAAATTATTATTAATCCAACAAACAGGGGCTGGTGAGATTTCTAATGCAGGATGTTGCTGGATAAATAATGTGACAACATCAAAGCATCAACAGTGTGTTGAATGTACAGTCTTTCTTCGTTGAGTTTGAGTTGTCCTGCTTTTTCATATTACTGCAATAGAACAGAATAACTAATTCAGTTTGTCAGCTACAAAAAAACAATGAAGTGGGAAAAACAAAGACAACCATCCGACGGAAAACGCTCCATCCACACTGTACATCAGAGCTGCTCCCCTGCTTTTATACGTATTTGGAAATGTTTCAATTCAGCTGCACAATTCCCATCTGCAATCTGTGAACTCCTGAAAGGATTTCTAAGCCAAATGTGATTCCACTCCTTCACAGTATATCTCTGTCACTCTGTCTCAGTGACAAAGACACTGAGGCGAGCTGTAAAACATGCTTTTGACATGATCCCCAGGCATGCCTCTCGCAGCGAGGGACACATTCATTTGTCGACAAGACTGACAGACAGTTCAAAGGGTCGTCAGGCTGACACCGAGAGGGGACAGTAAACACACCACAACCGTCTCAATTAGCAGCGGGGCCTTTGATTCACAGCCGTCACACAGAGATCCCGGAGATAGGTCTCATTATGTTAAATGCATGTCAATCACACACGCCTCAGGGCAACAACATGGAGGAAGAGGAGGAGGTGGAGTGATAGAGATGGTGGTAGAAAGCTACACCGTCATGTGTGAGCTTAAAAAAAGAAAAATCTGAGTTTGAAAAAAAAATAATCACATAAGTTTCAGTCAATAGAAAACTCAACTCGCAGTCTGTGTTCTGACCTCGCAGCCGAACGGAGAAGTTTATAGTACAACAACAAATTCTCTCCATCAGTGGAGAGCTGCACGGTAAAGAAACAATGATTGGATCACGGTGGGAAATTTCTCCATAGACTGGCATTAGCATTGACCCTCGTACCTCCCTCCCTCCTCTTCCTCCCCTCCACCTGTTCTGCTCCACACCTCCTCCCTCTCCTCGTCCTCTCCAATCTATCCGCCTAATGAATTTTTACCTGGCACAGACTGTTTTAAACTCCATTTGGACTTGTGCCTACAATTACCTCCTCAGAGTCTCCAAAGTAACTGCGCACAGCCTAATTAGTATGCATTATCAATTAACAAACTTAATAGCTGGCAGATTGATTGGGTCCTCTGTAGGGGGGGGCAGGGAGAGCTGAAGCGAAACACAAAATGAAAAATCATCTCCCTCTGCATTTCTCATTTCTCTTGCACACAGATTCCTGTTTGTATTTTAATATGGGAGCAGTTACATAACGTGAATGCAACATATGGTGATATTTGTGATGTGCATCTTTTATCGTCTTTAAAAAAAAGAATTATATTTTAATTAAATTAAAATACATGCTACATTTACATATTGATGTAATACAAACAGTATTGTAGAGTGGGAAGAAGTATTCAGATGTTGGGCTGGTATTAAAAACCCAATAATATAGGCGTGAACACTGGAGTGTCATCAGCAAAATATATTTACAGTATCAGAACTAACAGTATATAGGTGGAGTTCATTTTAACTACTTACAGTTTAAACTATAATTAAATGTAATATTTTGTGTGTGAAATCTTTGTCTACATATTGTCTAATAATATAAAATGACAGCTTCAAATGCAGTAAGTAGTATGAGCTTTACTGCAGTATAAAAAATTATCTATTACAAACAAGTCTTAAGTAAAGTCTTGCATTAAAAATAGTGTTATGTTTCCATGATGCATTCACTTGTCTGTGTTAAATTTCATCAGGGTCACTTTAAATACTTCAAATGATTTTTGTTAATTAATTAATATCATCTAAGGTTTAGTAAATAAAGGCATAATATAGACAATGTTTATTCCAAATAAAAGTAGAATGTAATGTAAAGAAAGAAAAATATAATAGTGAATATTAAACTGCTCTATTACAATTGCTAGTTTATAAAAGTAAAATATATTTTATTATTTATTAGTATATAAATATAGCTCATTCCACCTTTTCACACTGTATGTGCAGTATATGTATATCTATTATTCGTTATGTCCTTTCACACCACAAACACGAGACAGTAAAGAAAACTTCCAGTGATTCAGTGTTTGGAGCACTATAAGGAAGAAAGGCAGATGATGGAAGCCGCGGTACTGAAAAATGAAAAACAGACTCAGCTTCCCAGGAGGCGTAAGCAGCAGCCACGGGAGGCATGTTAGGCAAAAGAAAACCAATTTGTCAGGGAGATGAAAGTGATAGTTAAAGCAAGCATTCATTTTCTGGACATTGACGTTGCCATTAAATTGTGCTGTCTGACATAAAAGTCGCTGAATTGAGAGGAATGCCTGCATTTTTCTCTCTCCTCCTAACTAATGCCACCTGTTTCCTGTTTCACTAAAACCTTTTCTAAGATTGCTGTGAAGAAATTAAACTGATCACCTGCTGTGTTTTCTGGTCTGGACACATCTGGACCATTATGTTCATTTAATCTTATTATTCTGGTGCAATTTGGTGACATTATCCCGTTCATCCGTGTTAAAGTCCTTAACTTGAGAGCAGCTACTTAACACTCTACCAAGTCCACACTATTCCTCCAATGTGTGACTTATGAGAGAGAATAATCCACGTTAATGTTGCTCTTTATCTACAGCACTAATGCCTGAATAACGCTCATAAACACGTTACCAAAACATGTTTGACGGAGCCGTTTTAGATGCAAATTGGTCCATACATTCTCAGCTTTAAGTGCACTGTCCGTGGTGCTAAAGAAATGAACGCTGCACTGATTCTCCTCGTGCACATTGTAATGAATTTCACCTGATTCCACTGATTTGATTAGAAAAAACTTGCTTATTTACATAAATATCAATAAGAAGACATTAAGATAATTACTCGCCCTATTGGCCACAAACTTTATATGCTTGAAAATATACTTTATTTTCATTAGGACGCATGAAATGCAGTCATTAGTGCATTAATCAAGGCCACTACAAACAATTATCTGGGTTAGTTTCTCAGTTATCCTGTAATGGGTCATTGTTGTGATGGAATCAACACCGCAGTGAGACTAATTTCTACACAGGGCCACTTAGGGCAGAACAAAGGGCATGAATTCCTACAGCAAGAGAATGAACAAATAGAATAATGTTTGGTCTCTTATTGGGGGGGTTCTATGGTAGAAACGGTTTCTCAGCACATCAGTGGAGCCCAGAGGATAAAAAAAAAACAAAAAACAATCCATTACCTGCTGCAAACACCAGTTGTCCAGATAGTTCATAGCGCCGTAATACAGCAGCAGAAATGTGCTGTAAATGCGGGGAAGCAGCGAAATTGAGGAGTCACATACAATGAGCGTCACCTCGAGGGGGCCAGTGGCCTTAAGGTGGTGGAGGGGGGAGTTGAGGGGGAAAGTGCTGCAGCAACTTTGAAGAAATCCTGTAACTGCATCTATTTTGATCATTGATTCAACGCCTCAGTCAAGCAAACACTGGATTCTCGTCTGGTTTGTCTCTCAAACGTGAGGATCTGCTGACATTAACGTTAACAAGTTGGTAAATTATAAAAAGCCTTTTTTCAGCATATCAATGAAATAATGATTAATAATGAAACAGTCGTTCCTTCTTTACAAATCAAATATTTATTGTTATGGTGTATTATTGAGATCTGTATTATCACATCTCCTGCTCGGCCAAATCTTCTCTTATTATATTTAGTTGTCTTTGTTTGGTAGTTTCTAGTTTTAAAGCCCAGTAAAGACAACAAAACGCAGCAGTGGGAGAAGTATCGAGGGTAAAAGCAGCATCACCACACTGTGAATAGATTCTATTTGTAGTATAAATGTACTTCAGTCAACAGTCAGTACTCTTTAGGTAGTATAATGGCTCCTGTCAGTGTTTTACTGGATTAGTGATAGAATTGTTATATTCAGGTTTCACTGAAGTTACATTTAAATTGCATATTGATGCAATTTAATAAAGTATAGTAGAAGTACAGGTAGCTTTAATAATAATAAAAAAAGTGACTTGTTTATATAAATAAAAATATTTAACTATGATGAATCAGGAATGGTGTAAATCAGTCAGTCAAGGATGAACCCACAGGTCTCTGTCCAGTTTATCTCTTCAAGTTGTGTCTAGTCGACTGAGGATGTTTAAAAAGCTCCAGTGGGTCATTAGGATGTGATTTGAAGAACTAAATAATCATCTGATGGTTTCTGTAAAGGTTCATGAACAGCAGTAGTTTCTGCTACCAAACACAAACCTACAGTAAAAGAAGCAGAAGCAACATTTGACTATGAACAAACGTGAAGCATCAAAGCATCTGTCAGAGCCAGAGAGACTGGGGGGGGGGGGCAGATTACACACAAGGGCATGTGCTCCAGTCTTGTGGATGCATGAGGCTCCTTCATCGTCAGGTTCTCTCTCTCTCTCTTCTCTGCACTGATGTATATTTCGTTGTCCGCCGGCTTAATTTTGATTTATAGTCCGTCCATAAATTAGAAAAATATGTTTTAGAATTCCATCCCGCAGAAAAAGCGGCCCGTGATGTCAGGGGATTGGGTGATATTTAAGATGTCAGAAATACATATTGGATTAGTGCGCTTTGTTCCCCCGCAACAGCAGGTGTTTAATCACAGCTGATGGCTGCAGCGAAATGCGTTAGGACAGGCCGGGCACCAAAAAACTGGAGCTGCGTTCCCATTGCGATAAATCATACGGCCCAATGTTGTTCCACTCACACTCTGATCCCCCCCCCCCCCGCGCACGCAAACTTGCAGCCGTGTTTAGCACATCACGCGTTGGCCACGCGCTTCTCACACCTTTGCACCTGCGGGTTAAATCAATTGATCAGCAGTGTAATTGAAGCAATAGTCCATTATCGGAGCCTGATGAGATGACAGTGAAACAATTACGCACTAATATTAATTTAGACCCGATTATTTGGCCTAATCAGGATTTACACAACAACACGCTGCTTCATAATTTGCTTTATAAAACCTTTTTTTTTCTTTTGGTGGCAGTAATAAGTGAGGTATGCTGTCATTTCCTCATATTAGCACGGATGAGCAGTTGGGGACAAACTAGGGGTCTTTAAAGTCTGGATGACATAGATGAATGTGATCCATCATAAAGCTTCAAGAAAACACTAATAATCATTTATTTTTGTTGCTATTAGTGCTTGTTTTGGTTGTTACATGCGCGCACCTCTCCATGATTCCACTTTAAACCCATCACATCGCCGCCATCATGCGCATCTTTAACGTGATTACTGTACCGGGGTGTCCGTGGCCCAGCTGAAACCGGGATCCGCCGAAATGGATGAGAAGTGGGGGCCCACGGGGGCTACAGGGAGGGAGAGGGAGACGTTTAGGAGAGCAAACATTTTCAAGGTCACCCGGTGAACTGGAACCAGGGAGGAGAGATGCATGGAGAAAATAGTGCGTTTTGACACCAGCGCGCCTTTTGATTAAAAGGCAAAGTAATGGGTTTAAACACACGCACCCAGAATGCCGCCAGACTCTGTTGGCTTTTCCCCTGCAAATTACTTAACGGTGCAGTGATGGAAATAAGGTTGTAATGTTTGGTAATGGAAAAGAAAGCCTATATATTCTTTTTTCTGGTCTTCTTGTTTTCTGACATACACAAAATAAATTGCCCGAGCTAATAACCATGGCGCACGGGATTTTTTCCCCCTCTGTGTGGGAAGTGGAGCGCGTTCCTTTTTGCTTTTCATTTTAAATTCGTTACCATGAACAATAATGGTGAAAATGACGACACATCAATCTTGTAATGTAACAGTAAGAGTTGTGGCCTGGACTTGAAAGAGGGTTAAAGAAGAAAACAGCAGAAGAAAGAGAAGGACGAACAAGAAAAGTTGCAGCTCGTGTTCATGGGAGAGCTGCGTGTGTGTAAACCTGCAGAGTGGAGGAACCTGCAGAGCAGAACAGAGAGGAAGATGATTTAATGCTGGCTGCGTGGGGAGAACAACCTAAGCACATTAGCTTCCAGAGAAAAGTGCTAATCATGCATGCTCGCCAGTGGGAATACCGCCTGGTAAAACGAACCCGCTAAGTATAGGTTTTATTGGACATGGAAATTCAGTAATCAGAGCAGCTCGACAAAGAGAGCAGGGATCCAGCGAGGGCCCTCAGAGGCCCCTGGATGTCTCTGCGTCTTTCTGTCCGTCTGCGGTGGTTTATCCTGGAACCACCTCTTCAGTGAGTCTCTTAATTCCTCTCTAATTCCGCGTGTCAGGGCCGTGTGTCCCCGCTGTCCCGCCCAGTGGTCCTCGGGTCCTTTGTTGCCCCGTTTTCAACTCTCCCCAGCTTTACTCAGCTCAATGACACACGGCAAATTGCATTTAATAAATTAGCTTAATGGATTGGACGATCGGTTAGCGGGCACAGTGTTTCCTCCGGTTAAGCAAAACATTTATATCCCACAATCTCTCTCTGTCTCTCTCTCTGTCTCTCTCTCACACACACACACACACACACACACACTGCAGGGATGTAAACGTGTGCGTAACGGGATCATGTGCTGTAATTTTATTTTGCTGATTCTGATTCTGAAATCAGTCTAATTCAACAGCCTCCTTTAAACTCTGCGTCATTTTACCCCGTGCGTAAAGGTGATAGCACAACATTTTAGCCATAATTCCCCACCATCATCATCATCATCATCATCACCAGGAGAACCATCCTCCTATCTTGAAGCCAGACTGACTGCGCGCGGTTAAATGTCATGACATCTCCTCCCTCCCTCCCTCCCTCCCAGCCAGAGCAATCCTTTATGGCCTCTGCATGTTTGGTTGCGCAAAACAATCTCATCGGACATTATTGATGTTACAGATGTTATAGTAATCAAATTATCGGCCTGTGAAGGGCCCCTCTGTCACCGCGCCGTGTGATGAATTATAGTAAAGGTCAGAGCCTGCCGGTGCTTTATGGAGGGTTTGGACGGTAACGCTCAGGTGAGCGCCTCCAGGGCCGGCGGGGCTCACACACACATATTCGTGCAGGTTAAGGGGTTCTTGCACCACTGGGGAGGTAGGCTAGAGACGGGGGGGTCACTTTTTTCATAACACAACTTTGCCTTTTGCATTTACAGGTAGTGGGAGCTCAACTTCCCATGACGCTCAGCGAAAAGTGGAAGTGATAAAAGAGGCGCTCTGTGGTGCAATTAGAGCTAATTAGAACTATTTTTACTTACTGACTCCATTCAGCTGTTGATATAGATATAAATATTTCTATTTAAGTCAAGTTGCATTTGTCACTGAGCTTATTGTCAAACATTTATCTGCATTTGTTAAATGCCGCTGGTTGTATGGACACTGTAATGGAGGTTTTGCTGTTTTCTGACAATTCACTGATAAACTTTGATTTATTAATTGATAAATGTGTGAACAGACCAATAAAGGATGATAAAAAATATGTTAATCTCTTAACATTTCAGTGTTTTTCCATTTGTGATGAATTATAATCTCCATACGACACAACCCAGATTCTACACATGTGGCTCCAAAAGGAATTTTATGACCCACAAATCCCAAGATATTTAATAAATGACTTCAAATAATAGACTATACTCAGTTTGTCAGTTCTTCTAAACATGGCATAAGAACTGTTCTTTGACTTTTTTTTGTTCTTTGACTCTCTATTTTTCAGCCTGATGCTTACATCAGCTCCTTCATACATAAATAAAGTTTATTATATTATATGATGAACTGCATATCTCACCTTTGCAGAACAAAAACTGATCATACTCAGAGTATTTATCAGATTTATAATCCCAGGGGATTACAGTTGGTAACCATCCAGAGGCAAAGCAGCGATTAAATAAACATTTCACAAAGGATAGGTGTTATATTTGACCCCTCCACAGACTCACATGTGAGTGTTAGAAGCCTAAAGTGTGTCTAAATGAGTTCAGAGTTCTCCTGGATCCATGCTTTTTTACAAAGGATGGAAACTGGCTGCTTTGCTGTCAGTCCAGGACGCATTAATCCAGACGCAATTAGGTGTCAGAGCGCTGCTGCTCTCAGTTTGATGATAGCCTTGGGCTGAGCACGGCGGAGAGAGCCCTAATCAGGAGAGTAAACTCCGCTATATTTCAATTTGGGAGGGCGCTCTTCCGCTCCGGGGGGCTGTGGCACCGGTGATAAATAAAACGCCCATTTACTCCCCCGCTCGCCTACCACAGACATCCAAACTGCACTCGCCACCAGGCCCGTAATCATAGCCCGCATTTGGACGCCGCACATAAATCACACAATTGGAAACGCCATGATTAGAGATGCCAAACTCCAACAAATGCAGCGTGTAACCTTGTCAGACTGCGAGCTGATATGAAATCATCTTCAATGAGAAATTAAACTAAATGGAACAATTGACACTTATCCAAAATATTCACTCCTTTATGAAGTTAAAGCAGCATTACGAAACGGTTTATGTGAAGCAGAAACTCAAACAGTTGTAATCTTAAACTAACAAGATTACAGCCTCCTCTCGTGTAATCCCTCAGTATTATGACACATCTGTTATTAACACGGGGGACAAAGGTGACTGCACAAGTGGAGCGGCCTTTAAATTCCTTTCAAATGTTAACCAGCATGTTCCTGAAGCCGGTTAAAGTGTTAATTGGCTGATTGAGTCCATTTATCTAATCCCTCATTTCACCGCTGCCCTCAAACCCTTCACACCGCCAGTGGATTTGGGTGAAGTGCTGCACACGATCTCTATTCAAATATTTCCATATGACAACTGCTCACAGACCACTCCAATTAAAGGCCAGTCACTTTCTATTTAAGCTGCCTCAAAAGATCGCCGCCGTGTGCGTGGTGCAAACAAAAGGATCTTTCCAAAGCATTTAACTCCCCAAAAGTGACTCGGGCAGACCCGGGATCCGCCCCCTCAAAGGCCATCTCAGGGGATTAGATGCTGGATTTGGGAAGAAGAATTGGGGCTGCAACACTGGCTTCCCCCCGTTTCTTTTCTCTCTCGGCTAAAGAGGGTTCTGTCTGTGCGTGTTCAGCACCGTGGAAATGAGATGCGCATTTAAATCTGGGAGAGGGGTCCACCGCCTGTGGCCGTGCGCTGCCAGGAAACCTGCCCGCCCCGCCGGCCGGCCCGCGGTTAATTAAGCGGCCTTCAGAGCTGCGGGAGAAGGAGAGGCCGGGTCTGACGGTCTCTACATCTGTGGTTTCCAGAAAACTCATCCAGTCCCCCCAGAGCGCAAGGGAGGATTATAAATAGCAAATTAGCATTCAGATGAGTTCCCGGTGCGTCATGGCGCAGCGCTGCAGAGCGAGACAGAGCAAGAGTTAAAGATTATTTTAACAATTTAGTGTGTGGCAGTGGTATGCAGATCATCTACACAATTACCAACACTTCAAACAGTGTTAGCAACTCAAAGATTACTTAAGCAAAAGTATAAAAGTACTGAGAAAATGTTTCTGAAGCACCACAGGTGAGTTTATTCTACCTGTCACACAGAGTCTGTGAAATAACATTTTCTTCAAAGGTTTGAATGTTAAACATTAAAAACATGTCTTTGGCTCTGAACTTTACCTTCAGACATCTGTAATGTGTCAAGCTGAGCTTCACAAAACTAAAAGTTTGAAACAACATTACATTTTATTTCCCTGTGAACTTGGAAGTCATTGGAGCAGGGGTCAAATAAAAAGCAGCATAAAATGGGAATACCCAATTAAAGGACAGTAAGTGAGTAAATGTCTTTAATTACTCTTCACGGCTTGGTCTAAGGAAACCACTAATAAAAAACACTGCAACAGAGAAGTACAGTGGAGGGAGAATTATGATTTGGGCCTGCACAGCTTTGCCACATGATGGGGAATGAATTGCCAAGTTTATCAAGACGTGGAGCAGGATAAGGTCGGGGTGGCTGTCTTATTAGTTTAAGCACATTTTGACTTTGATGAAGATCATAATCATAATAATCAGTGCAGAAAAACAGTTAATCTCATATGTTTCACTTACTTTTTAAAAGCAGCTGCACTTTGCACAGCTCCAGGAGGGAAATGCTGCTGAAACACTGATGCACGAATGATGTCAGCTTTATCTGGAAACCACTTTTCTGCTGAACCAGCATTTCATCTTCTGATGCTGTGAAGTCCTATTTAAGTTGGAATTCAAGATGAATCCTGAATAAATGTGTCTGTAAGTGAAGGATCTGAGTTTGTGCAGTATGAAGACATTTAAATCCTGGAACCCACCAACGTTTAGTATTAAAGCTTGATAAGTGGCTTAATGACGATGAATTAACTCTGACTAACCAGCATCTCTAACATCACTAAATCCACTGTTTGACCTTTTGGTGACACTGTGTTTGAAATCTGAGCCGATTCTCCAAAGTGTGGATTTAAAAAATAAATGTTTCTAAATGTATTTATTATATAAAGTGTTTGTGTCACTGTGACCATCAAGCACTAAAAATATACACATTTGTGAATTAATTATTTTCTGTATTGGAAACATTCAATTTAAATCCTTTGAACTGACGAACAAGATGACTTTTCCACCTTTGATGACACTTAAAAATTACCTGAAAGATTCATTTTGAGAATTTGTTTATGAATCATTTGTCAGAAAACAGTGAAAAATCCTGATTTCTTATAATTAATGTCCTAAAGTGACGTCTTTCAGTGTCTCATTTCATCAACAGTCCAAAAGCAAACTTTACTTTCACATGTGATAAAGAAAACTAGCAAATATTCATAATTCTTATTATATAAAAAATGAATAAATCAATGATCCTGTTGATCAACTCCCTGCAGCTGCAGCTTAAAACTTGTCTCCTCAGTACAACTTAGAACAGTGACCATATGTAGCAGCACCCAACTCAAACCTACAACTAGATTTGACAGATTGAGCCCAAATTATCTATTATTATTATTATTGTTGTTACAGCAGAAATCTACAGTTCTGATCATCTGCGGATCACATTAACAGTTTGATCTATGTTAAAATGTTTTATTACAGTTTTACCAAGAGTCAGAGAAGGTGTCTTCAACATTGTGATGTTTAAGAGCTGGAATCATCACAATTTGGGAATTTTTATCTGTTATAAAACCTCTGTTGATTGCATAATCAGTTAATTGACTAATAACTGCAGCTGCAATTAGCATCAATCATTAGAGGAACATGAATGAAAAGAGACTCGTTCAAGCACAAAGTAGAAGCAGCACATCAGCAGATATGAAAAAGAAGAAGAAGGTAGATCCAATTTTCTAAAAGTAAATTCCTTGAATGAACAAAACATGCATTCAAAACATCAACACACAAACACGTAGAGGCACTTCTCTGATTTCCAGACTCCACTCTGGGCTTTTATAATGATTGAGAGGATGGAGGTTGATGCAGATGCAAAGTGTTTGCAGGCAGAGAGGCCTGGCAGGCACTCTGCTCTCTGCGCTTTATTGTGTGCTCGCTGTCACATACAGGTCTTCATTAGGAGCGTCTAGAGACTTGGTGAGGGGCTTTTGTGTGTGTGAATCACTGTGGTTTATGTGTCTTTTGCACCACTAATATGCCACAATGTCAGATGGAGTCTGTTTTAGAGCAAGCCTTTATGGGGGAAAATTGGTGGCAGATAGGACAGCGGAGCACTTTAACAGCACTCACCTTCTCCTCACCCCTTTTAACTTATTAACTTATATTAACTCATTTTAACCTGTCAACAGCCATGCATCTGTATCGCAAATAAATCAAAGCAGTGGCTGCAGAGGAGTGTGCATCTCGGTGCAAAATGTGTTTACCTCCGTGAATCCACATGCTCGCGCTTTTTACCTCCTTGTCACTATTAATGAAGCCAATCTCCATTTTGACTGTGTGATCACTTTTTAATGCATGTGAGTGGTTTTTAAAGTGCAATCAAATGCTAATTAAGGGCTGGTGAGTTTTTTTTTTTTTTCTTTAGCAGCTGACCATAAATGCTTTTTCCTTGTGTTTTCTTTTGTGCATGCTTTCACTTACAAGAAACATAAGCATGAGTCGATTGTTAAATGCACCTGCACGACGGCCCTCTGTGCCTTTTTTTTTTTTTAAAGGAAACAAAAATGGAAGGTAAACAATGTAATGAAAGCACAGCCTTTCAAAGAATCTGCACTGATTAGTTTTGCCTTGCTCTTTGAGTGACGGTGCAAACTAGATCACTGCATGAACCTACAGTGCAAAGTCAGCCATTTAAAGATATTTATGATGTTACTTTTAAAGTCATTTCAATATGAACTTTTGTCTCACATGAGATTGAAGGAACAATGTCCCACGATTCATAAAGTCTTGGTTTTTAGGTCTATATGAGCCAGAGAATAAAATAAAGGTGTGTTTTAGTAAGTACCCAGTAACCTGCCAGAAAGATCTCCTTCATCTCCTCTGGACTGTAGATTGATAAATGTGGGACACCAAAAAGGAAAGTGAAAAATCAAATCAGCAGAGCTGAATGTGTCTGTCCCCCTAATGAGTCACTGATTGAACATTTCAGCGGGGAAACATGTAGTCATTAGTCTCCATGCTCCAAAGAAGCATTTAAAAGAAAGTTCAGTAGAGGAAAAAAAATCTAATTACAATACAGGAGACACAGGAATAGCTGTGAAGCATCAATTTAAGTATAATCACCACAATTACTGCTCCCACGGGTCCGCTGGAGTTACACAGTGATTGTTTTGGGGGAAGAAATTATATTTGCGTGGATGTGACACCTTTTTCTTAGAAGTCATGTATCTTCCCATCATCGCCCAGGTCCTGGTTGTAACTAGTGTGTTTAGAAATTCAATGGTCCATCATGTTGTGTTCCCAGATTATTAACTGTGTTAGCAACTTGTGAAATGATCAGCTCAAGAAAAAGAAATAAAATTTGTCATCTATTTACGGAGCCTTTAACAATCACAGTGTGCCTGCAAGTGCAATGATGCATTACACATTTTCTTTAAACACTTTAAAAACAGCAAGTTCAATATTCAAATGTGTTTTTCCACTTATCCTCAAGTAGTTTGTAGTCATGAAGAGTAATGGAATAATTGTAATAATCTATTCAACAACATAATATTACTCATGAAATGAAAAGCAAAGACAAAGTGAGCAAAGAGTGAAATAAATCTGTTCCTGAAAAATGTTTTACAGCTGTTAACGGCTCCAATCAGACCTAGTTTATACTGGGGGGTAGTAGCTAAACTATCTTTATATCCATAGAGAGGTTGAAGGAGTCATTTAAGTAATTCAGGTGAATCATGTCAGTATAACCATTAGAACTTCACTGTGGTTAAAAGAAAAGAAGCTAATATAGTTAAACAGCTGTATGTAAATGTAGATTTAATATTATAATTATTACAGGATGAAATCCAGAACTTAACACAGACGCTTTGATCGTCTGTGGCTTCCTGTCAGATGAACGAGCGGCTGATCGGAGACGTGCTAGTTAATGAGAAGTTGCTCTCAGTGCTAAGGTCAGACAGGCGTTTCCTCAGCTGGGATCCTCTGCTGCACCGCCCCACCCCACCCCAACATCCCCTCCATCCACTCACTGCTCTCTTCAAACAGAGACCGTGATAAGACCAACCGAACAGGCCCATCATGTCACTGTGCTGCAGTTCAGAGAGGGAATGAAATCAAGCTGTCACTGCGCAGCAATGCTGAGGGAGAGGTGAAGGGGAAGAGAGGCAGCCCCCTGTTCTCTTCCTTCCCTCCCCAGAGTCCATTATAGCAGGTGCCAACACTGCAAGATGGATCACACCCACACACAGACACACACAGTCACAAACCCTTGTGAATCTATTAGAGAGAACACCTTATAAAAAAAGAATCCCACCCAATACTAGATTTATTTGAACTCTTCCCCAGGCCCTATAACGAATTCCACACAGCCTTCAGAGGACTAAAACAAACTTCTTTGAAACTTTCCCCTTCCTGTTTCTGCAGCTATGAATTCCTCCACAGTCGGACTCCTGTGCAAAGCTACCACGGGCTGAACTGTTTTATTTTCAGTGATTCAAAATGGCACAAAAAATGCAAATTGTGCAGCAGCTTTGGATCTTTTTTACTCTGTGCTCACCTTTAAAGCACCTTGCTAGCATGCTAACAGTGTAAATGTTGAGTGATATAAGCTCTTTTCTTCCTCAAATCCTGTATCAGCCTGAATGTAGGACTGGATGTGGACATAACCATGATTCTGCAAGACACCACCACACGATTCACGCTTACATTTTGACTGTGATTGCAGCTGTAAAACAGCAGCTCTGTCTGTTAATAACATTCACATTACGGTGATTGAAGTGAGATAAACGTTATTATACATCTATTTGTCTCTACGTTGTTAAATTAGTTGCTTCTTAGAGTAAAAAACTTAATGATTCTTTTAAAAGCTAATTAATCACAATCAGCAAACACGTGTTGAGGTCCCGTCACTCAAATATATTGATGCTCTTTTGCTTAGTTTATGCTCATAATTCTTTTATGGTACCACCATGTGGTATAGTTTGGGTACCATCAGCCTGCTAGTGGTAAAAGTAACATGCTATCGGCTTTGGGTTTCAGTATCCCACTGATATGTGCTGTTCTGTCTTCAATGTGAAGTAACTGCAAAATATGTGCAAATATGTCTGAAAAACTCAACGTCTGCGGTTCTCGATGACGTTTGGGGAAAAAAAAGCAAGAGAGGAGTGTGTGTCTGGCAGGCCTGATGCAGTGCTCGTGTGTGTGTAATGGGAACAGCTGGCTGAGGGAATGAGTACAGAGGGAGAGGTGATGGATGCGAGTGGAGCTCCTGTGACAGATGAGCTAACAGGTGTTCACCACAGCCCTCAGAGAGATGCTATTTATGAGCCGGAAAAGACAGCCAGATGCAAAGCACGCTACGCCACCGGCCTAGTCGGTGCTAAAACACATCACGTACATCTGCACAACTTTACTCAACAAGGAGCAGCTCAGAAGAACTGTCTTTAGGCAGCGGATCAAATTTAGTTTGCTAAAAGCATCTTCACTCACCAGTTGAGCAAAAGCTTTTTCATCACTCTGTCAGCACAATGTATTTTAATCCACAACATTAAAATACGTGTGCACAGCTAGAAAGCCCTGGATCCTGCCTCCTCAGTATCTCTTTGTAGTACTGTTAGCTGTGCAACCAAACAAACTGTTAAGACTGACTCTTTCTGAAAATTAATGGCATTAATAAAGACTCATTTGTTTAAAAATAATGATTTAAAATGGGGCCTAATATCTTCCCCCGTTAGTTGAGGTTAACGGCAGCTTAAGCTTCAGTTTGTGCCTCATGTCTTGTCTCATATTTTACTCAAATCAGTTCATTTGTTTAACAATATCCTGTAGCAACGGTGTAAAATCCAGATGCTTTAATTAACACTAAGATATTTTAAGAATCCTCAAAAACTTATATCTTAATGAAAAAATATTCTGTCAAATTTGAACCCACGCAGCCAAAACTAACAAAATGAAAACATGAATTAGTTGAAAGGATTTATTAGAATTAACGTGAGCCTAATGTTTACTCTGTTATCTACAGTAGATTTACATTTTCCTGTCAGGTGATGACGAGCTCATTATTTTAAGTTAGGACTACAAGTCAGGACAACTTGTTTATACATTTCACACTAAAAACAAAACATTTTTAACTGAAATAGCTTGAAAATATCAAACTAATATTAGCAGATGCAACTTAATTCTTCTGGCTCCATCCTCAACTATACGTCAGCAGGTGGAGTGACATATTTATCAAAATCATGATGTGATGAGTACATGGTGTGTGCCTCAGCCTGCCAATTAGCAGAACTCCTCATTAATGGCTGTGTTTCAGCTGTATTAGCATAAATCACAGCACAGAGATGTTGGAGTTGTCACTAAATACACCAAAATCAGAGTGTTAATATCAGCAACACACAAATAAAAAATAGGTTTGTTTTAATAGATTCTTTTTTTATTGTTCAGCCAAAGCGATACAGATGAAAAGACCTCGTCGATTCACGTCTAATCTAGATGTCCTGTTTTCTAATTAACGTTATTTTCAAATAGAAGGCACTTGAACAAATGTGATTTTGGGGCAGTTTAAATGTTGGAATGTAAAACGACGACAGGCACAGAGACTAGTCCGGTGTTAAGGTTTCTAATTTTAATCATTGTGTTTAGAGGAAGTGTGGAGAAATGATCCTCTTCTGCTTTTCTTGGCACTAATCAGTGGGAACACAGGCATCACTGGGAAATACAGTCGAGCTTGATGCTTTAAAATTCCTACTAGACTTATAAAAACACAGAAGCATAGAAAATTTGGCCTGTAGCACTGTGCATGGGGCAGCAGTGTCGTTTATCTCCCAAACATCTGTACGTAATAATCATTGGTAACTGTCACCACTAAGAGCAGTGACCAGTTTTCGTGATGGAGGTGTGTCATGTTTAAGATGCCACCTAAAGGACAAGGTGGAACGAACACAATCGGTTAAGGGCAGTGTGACAGGTACTATTACTTCTTCTGTGTGTTTTAAAGGGGATTGTTGCTGCATTCAAGACCTTCACAAAGTTATTCCCATGATTCAGGACAACCCTTTCCAAAGAAAATAAGAAACACTGCACGAGTGCTCGTCTATTGTTTCCAGTTCATTCTCTTCGACTACTGCATTTTGGATAAAAGTGCCACGTATCTGCAAGTACTACTCCACTTGTCCCAAACCAAAGAAATAAAATCAGTGAAATCTTTAATTAAGTGTTGCTCCCCTTTACCTTTACTAAAGGAAGTTCAGAGGAGAAGGAGGGGGGGGGCTCTATGCCTGTGTGAGGGCTTGTTTGAGGTCTCGCAGCAACATGGAGGCCACAACGCTCTTCTCTGTGTTGATGGTCAGAAGGGCAGTGGAGTCCTTCAACTCCAGCGATACCAAAACCAGGGCTCCGCTGCTAACTGTGCGCCCAGCAAACCTGCAAGAGAACAACAACAAATGGGTAAGTGTCACTAAACCACCACCACAGACCGGCAAAAAGCAGGGACCGGTCAAAAACAAGCACTCAGCTACACTAAAGGAGAAAGTTTAGAAAGGCTCGACCTTGTGTTAATATCATCTGATGGATAAAAAAAAAAAGAATGACGTGTGGAAACAAAGTGCTGAGGCTGCAGGCGAGTCTGGTGAAGGCTTTAACATGAGAACATCTGATGCTATTTGAAGACAAAAATTAATGCACACGATATTTTTCTTGCAGAAAAAGACTGATTTGCACATTGGGCCAGAACAATGTGATTATTTGTGCTCAATTGTAAGTTTACATTAGTATATTACATTTATGTCTGCAATAATATTGAAATAGTCGTTTGATAAAGGTTTTTAATTGTTACTACCAAACCAACAGACTTAAAGACTGCACTATATATAAAATAAGACAAATTTAAAGCTTAACTTAACATTTTTCTACCACCTTAAAAATGACACAGAGTTATTCACTTAACTCACATTACACCCTAAACCCATAAATCCTCACATTAGAAAATCCTCCAACACCTCAAACCTTGTAATTACCCTAAATTAATGAGTGAGACAAAGAAGCAAAATGATGTGACAGGAACTATAGAGAGCAGAGCAACAGACAGTCCATTATCCAGCTGACTAGAGGGTGAGACACGCCCTTCGTGCCAGTCAAACAGAATTTAGCCGGTGTTTATGGACTGTGGGTGTCTATGAGCGTGTGGGAGCACTGGGACCAGTATGGGGGGATGCCCCGGCCCCCAGCTCCCTCTGGGCCATCAGGAGGATTCACAGTCCCCTGTTTCCTTGGATACTGTCCCTGCAGACCTGGGGAAAATCTGGGCTCACATGGTTCCCATTGAGAGTGCTAACAAGAGGCAGAAAGGGGCTATGACCCAGTGTGACCCTCTTTGAGGGCGACAGAGCTGAGCTGGGCCCCCACTCCTGCTCCCCTCTCGCCTCTCTGCATCTCTGAGTCTAACTACCAGCCATCTGCCTCCATTTAGCACTACATCCCTGCAACAAAGACCACCCGTGGCAGCCCGCTTAGGCCTGACAAACAGCCTACAAAGAGCCCCACTTAGGCCTGACCGAAGCCTGTGAACAGCCCCCTCAGGACGGCCTGTGGACAGGCACCGTCACTGAAACCCTGCAACTTCGTACTGAGCAGCGGGAGCAACTAGCACGTCCACCAATTAGCACACGCACACTAAAGACGGGAAGGGAGCATGCATGCACAATGAAATGGTGTGTCTGGGTGTGTCTCTGGGGAGCTGCTAAATTACCATCAACAGAGGAGAGGGAGTTTATCAGAGAGCTCTCAGGGAGGAGAGAGAGAGTCCTCCTCAGGCTTAATTAAAATATTAGCTACTTCAGCAGGAAACACAAGCCATTCAAGGAGAGGATTAATTTCTGCCTAAAATACCAACCTCTTGCTTCGTTTCTCACTTCTTTAAATAATTCAGGGGACTATAGAATAAACCAAATTACTAATTGTGGGAATCCAGGATCTTGTTTACAGTCACACTCAATTCTAACCTTAAAAATAAACCATCAAAATAAATTATTTATGCAAAAAGATTTTTCTCACCCAATTCACAATCCCAAACATATGTAGATGCACATTCTTGTCCCTCATCCGGTTCCCTCCACCCTAGCCTTGCCCCCACTATCAGCAGCCTAAGGTGTCTATGTGGTCCCTGTGGCTTTGCTAATGGATTTAGGATATAAATCTATCATTTACTCAGCCAGTTAACACTACCCCGAGGCTGCTTTCATTTCGTCTCAGGAGACGCTGCCGTGGGCTTTTGTTTAAGTGAGGCAATGAGAGTGAGTGAAAGAAACAAGAGTGTGATTTGATTGTGTTTTTGCTTTGAATATTCTCACTTTGCCGTTTGTGCTTGTGTGCACATTCAGGTGCAAAGACCGGCTCTACGCCACATCCAGATCTAACACAATCAATGCATTTTTAAGGACGAGAAGGGAAAGATTAAGAACAAGCGGGCCTTAAACGGGTCATTGGTATTCTCCTGCACTCTTCACACACTGGGCTAAACACTGGATTAATTGCAGTGTATGGAAAGAAAAGAAAAGCATAACCCCTGGACTTAAAGCAGGCGGATTGGCATCGATCGGCAGGGCTGCAGCTAAGCATCACTCTCCAATTATCTGTGATTCTCCTCAGTGGAGAGAGCCTGTGTGTGCCATCTGCCTCCTCCTCCACCCTGCCACTGCAAACACAAAGTGGGCTTCACCTTTACATTCACCCTCATGCAGAGAAGACACAGGCTAAAGAGGAATCAGCTCAGCAACGAAAAATGCAGGATTTAAACCCACAGCGAGTCCACCACACCTTCTGTATCTTAAGCAAACATCCAACCATGTTTGATTCTCTGGTAAAAAGGTGGCTGGACATGAAAAATAAATGACTAAACTGCAGCACAAAGCCAACTGTGTGGTGGCTGCAGCTGGATGCTATTGTTTCTGGTTCTTGGCCAGGTGCACAAGTGGAGGAGTGTCCTTCAACTGAGTGGTCAGTGAGGCCAGGCCAGAGCCTAGCAAGCAGGCTCAGACCAGGCAGATGGCCAGAGCTATTAGCCCCAATTAGAACCAGAAACCCTCCACGCATCTCCTGAGCTCGGCCATACGGACACACCACAGCGCTGCCCTCGGAGGGCAGAGGGGCATGCTGGTGTAAAAGTGAGGAGAGGACAAACACAACAGAGAGTCTGTAGAAGAAGAAAACTGACAAGATGTGGAGAAGGGCGAAGAATTAAACTCAGCGAGGAATGAGTGTTACCTACACCGGAGTTAAACGTAGTCATATAAATGTGACTGCATGTATCTTCTTTGTTCCCCGCTATTAACAATCTCTGCATCAGTTCGATTGTAAACTTTGTATATATGTGAAGATAGATTAAACGCCACAGTGTCTGCTAAAGCAATCTATAATGCAGAGCCCAGACGTTTAATTAGTCAGGTTATAAATGATAGTCAATTATATTCTAAATGAAAACAAAAATTCAGCTTCACTGAAAAGGGGAAAATTTAGTGTTTAGAGAAACATAATTTAATTATATCAAATTGTAAAGTAAAGAAAAAACCATAGCTTATAAATCAAGGGGTTCAGTTTTTGTTTTTTTATTTTGAAAATTAGGCTCTAAGCAGAGGGATTGGCACCGCATGCAAAATTCGATCAAATTTGCTTTCAAACAGACTGAAAAATAGATCACATTTATTCTATTCCGCCTGTTTAGACATAAACAAGAACAGCATTTTCTACATTTGCTTTCCTGCTTGATTTATTGCTATCCTCCTTTCCAGCAATCAATTTCTGTGTTTCAGTGGCATCCCCCCTCTGCTCGGCCTTGACGCCTGTTTGGGAAAAGCAGTGCTGCACCCTGCTGATAAACAAAGGCAGTGCAGAGGTGCAGAGGGGGAAGGCAGGATGTTGCTTTGTTAAACACAAACTGTGTTAACTCAAAACTGCAGCTTGTGAGGTCAGTTTAAGGCTCATATCATACGTGTTTTGAACATTATGTTTCTGAGGCTGCATCATTTCTGCATTAAAGTCTCACTGTTGCAAAGTTAAAGACGCTTTTCACATTTAAAGCTGAGTAACCTCCACAATGAGCTCGCTGTGCAGGATCGACCGGTCTGCTCTGTGGCCATGTTATTCAGACGCACCGATGCGGTTACTGATATAATTATAAAATACTTAATAAATAAAATGCAGCTATTACAAGTGCTGAATCTGTTTCATATATATGTAAATGAAATATTCCAGTGCATCTGACATTTAAATATCATCACTGACGTTGGCGATTTATGATTCAAAATTTTATTTAGATTATGCATGATCATCGTGTAAATTGATTATGAAGAATAAGTTCCTAGTTCAAAAGGTCTGAGTTTGGATCCAATGGTATATGTTTTATTGACATGTGATAAAGTTAAGTAAAATAAAAAAATGACAAAAGACCGGACGACAACACAAATAAACCAAAGCAGCAGTGTGGTAGGAAAAATAATCGTCATTACTGATCAGTGTCTTGATTAATCAATTCATTGCTTGGTGTAGAGAATTTCAGCATATTGTTAAAAACGGAGACCATAATTTCCCAAAGCCCAGTGTGACAGAATCCTCTGTTCAGTTATGTCTGACCAATTATAAACCAAAAACTCAAATGTATTCAGTTTAGCATAAAACAGCAGCAAAAAAGCTAAAACATTTTTATATTCTAGAAGCTGAAATTAGCAATTTATCGTTTTAAAATAACTGAATGAAGCCAAGTTTCTCAATGAGTCAGATATCTGTTAATTCTGCCAGTTAAGTTTGAGCAGAATGAGGATTTTGGAAGCGAGGACCTGCATCCTCTCCAAGGACAGTGTGGAAGAGCTGGTCCTCAAAGGGAGGAGAGTGTCTTCATAATGATAAAATTACATGTTCACATTGGGAGGCTGGCGTCCTCTTTAGGCGTCACAGAAACAGGAGAGAGATTGATGGAACAGAGTCATTTGAGCTATTGGTTATTCTGAATGAAGTATGGGCTTATTGGATGCAGGACTCTCCCACTGGCTAACATTGATTTCCACTCACTCTTTCAGCTCTGTGCCCTTGTGCAAATGTGAAAATGCCTCCTGCTTAATTTTTTTCCCACTCTGACTTCCTTCACTGTCCCCTTGTGTTTTCCACATTGTTCCTCTATTCCAGTGCAAATCTATACAGAAATTGTTACCAACAGATGAGACAGAGACGTGGAGGTATGTCTGCATGAAGCGAGGTAACAAAAGGAGAGACAGACGGAGCTGAGCAGGAGGGGGACACAGCATGGTGCAGAGGGATGGAGTGAAAGACAAAGAGGAAGTGAAAGAGAGACAGAGGTGTGGAGGGAGAGACAGATGGGAGTGCAGGGATGAAATGAAAGAGAGACAGAGCAGGAAACAGAGGCAGAGAGGGAGGTGTAATTATCTATCAGGTGTTCGGGTGTGCGTGACAGAGGAGGAAGCTCATTAGCACACTCTGTGTACACCAATTACACAGCCAGGCTTCTCAGGGCATTCCCCTGGCATGTCTGTGTGAGGCTGAGCGGGGACACTTTCACTCCCTGATACCAACATAAACACCCCCTACAACTAGCCCACGTGAAACACAATTATAACCGGCACATGTAGCCTTTAAAGCTGGTCGTATCACTCCCAGACAGAAGAAACCGTCTCCAGTTTTAAATTTGCAACTGGACACTTGTCATTTATTGTTATCACACTCAAACCTGTAATATTTCTATACTGGAGCCCGTTTGGATCTTTTAAATACTGTTATTTTCAAACCACTACGTCAAAATGCAGAGTGGAAATTATAATTATTTATATTTAACTTGATTATTAGACCAGGAATAGTTTCCACAAATCACCCAACTTCAGGTTTTGGGGTGAGCTCAAACAAACTTTTATGAGCGGAGGTGGAAGTTACGTATCAGTCACCAGGCAGGTGTTCCCGTCCTGTAAAAACCATGAAGACGTCTGTTTTCCATAAATTAAGCGAAGCTTCAAACCAAAACATGCACTTTAATATTAAGAATCATTTGACCTGCGTGTATCTCTGAACGTCTCACCTGTGGAAGTCGTTTTGACTGGATGAAACCACTCCTACGTTGGCCACGGACAGGACCTGCTTTCTGATGGTCTGGCTGGACGTGTTCGCTGTTGCCATGGTAATGGTTGCCGAGGTCTCATTCATGCCCAGGAGTTTACCTGAGAGGATTTGATTCAACATATTTGTCCGGTTTAACTCAGAAGTAAGGATATTATTATCACCAGGAACACATTTACAATTTTAAAAAGTGTTTAACATCTATATATTTATGTGGAACGACTGATTCTGTTGTTCGATGTATTTTACTTAGCAGCAGCTGCATGTCACAGAAGAAAACCAAAATATGAGTAGAAACAGGACACAAAATGAAATTCTGCAGGACTTACTCGGAGCCAACAGGCCAGAAAACTCAGTGTCATTTTTGAGTTAGAGCTGGACTTCGGGGCTCATGTGAGGTTTGTCTCTTTATCATCCCAAAACTACAGCTAAAGTACCACTGCTCTTTCTGAGTGACACAGATGGACTTATCCACGCTCGACTACTGTAGTGCTCTTACTGCACCAAAAACAGTCAAAGCTACAAATAATTCACTATCTGCTGGTTTGAGTTCTTACTAGAAACAAGGACATTAACAGATAGCACCTGATTTACAGTCATTGCATTGGTTGCCTGTCAGTTTTAGTATTTATTTTAAATTCTTTTTATTCTTCATGATCTTGCACCAGCTGATTTGACTGACATGCTTCCAATATGAGAACAGCTTCAGCCTCTCAAGTCTTTTAGTAGCTTTTATTTCTGTTTATTCATTTTCATTTCTGTTTATCGTTTAGTTTCTCCCTCCAAGTGTTTTTCTCATAGTGTTTTTTTAGTGTTCTCGAGCCATTACGCAAAGTATTGGAACATTTTTCTGATCAGTATTAAAATCTTTGGAGTGGAGCATGTATACTGGACAATAGCTGTATGGTGTAGCTGTAATTTTGTTACGGCCTCATCTTTTAAAATGAATAAAGCTGTACAAAATGTGCCATATAAATAAGCTTTAATGGATTGATTGTTCAAAAATGTATTTAACCTGTTTTAGATGATGGATGGTGATGGAACAAGATTAAATAAATTCTGATTATCACTAAAAAAGGGGAGTAGCTCAACAATAAAACGGTGCCTCTTAATAATGCAAATAGAGTTGGAAGAAAAAAAGACTTGCTTGGAAGCAAAGGGTCAGTTCATGTGCACTTAGTACTGAGCAAGATTTGAAAAGAAAGAATGGAGATAAATATGCACGAGTTAGGTGAAATAAAAGATATGCAAATATAATGAAAACCTGTTAACTGGAAGAATTAACTTCACACAATCAAATAAAAGGAGCAATTTCCTAAAGAGAAAAATCAAGTTGTTCTACTCTGTTCAGTTCCCTTTTTATCTGAGTGCAAGGTGTTTTTTCAGCAAAGCTCAAAGCACAGTGAAACACAATAAATTAAGGCAGAAGTAGCATTTAGCAGGCACTTAAGAGCCCACTGTCAATGGCTTAGATATGCTCTCAGCTCTGATTGGCTGTCACAGCATGTAGCTCCACAAGTGTGTGTGGTTGGTCTTTGTATGTTTGTGTAAGAAATCCCACTAAGTGCTTTATAAGAGGCAGCGAGTTGCCTTAATTACAAAGGAGTGGAAGTGTTTATTAGACAGGCTACTAGGGGGTTATTTCATTTTATAAATATGATAACGCATGTATAATAAAGAATATTCTACTTTTTCACTAAGACCTGCAGTGAAATAGTTATTAGGTCGGTAAAAAGTGTTTAAGCTGCACCAATTTAACACCACTATCTGGCATTGTTAAAACTACATTTGTTGCATTGAACACAGGCACAACAGTTCATTATAAAGCTTAATTTATGTTTAGTGAGTCTAGGTGATGCAAGTGGCCTAAGCTAGTACATGTGTGCAGGTGTGATTGTGTTGAACTACAATACCAAACTGTTGTTTTTGTGTCCTATGGCACTGAATTTGACTTTAGATACTGAGCAGCAGTTACTTTTACTGACAACTACTGCGATGCTACAAAGTGGACAAAAGATTTACAACATCAGAAGGAACCTATGGGCTCTGGGCATGTGGAGAGCTGCAGACCTGGGGTGTAAGTTATAATAGACATTGTTTGTTTTCCATGGGACTTGCTGAAAATAATAAGAATATAAGCATCTTATCTTCTAATCATGTTTTCACTACTTGTTGACAGTCCATTGGGCAAATAACAAAAAATGATTTCTATCTGAGAACAATCGGAAACAGAAATGTTATTTACTCACAACAGAAAAGCTAATAAGTTTTCCACTGTTGCTGATCTGACTGTACACTAAATAAAAAGCAGTACTTTATTAGTCAAGCACTTACTGAAGATGTTACCTTTTATCAATTCTGCAATTGGTGGCTGCCATTTTCTGGCTAGTAAACCAACATGTTCAATCATGATAACACAAATTTGGCATAATCAAATTTGTATTTTCTGATGTTTACAATGATCTTCCTGTGGTTTAAGCTTCAAACATGAAGGAAAAGTGTCTCTTTTGCACTTAAGCTGATTCAACTCACTTTGCTCCTTGCAGAAGTCTGGCTCTGTCATGGTGCTGGGCATTAATAGCTCTCCTACAGCAGGCTGGATGGACACGTTGAATTGGTCCTCCTTGGTGCTGAAGAAGAAAACAATAGTATAGGAATAAGAATGACTTATTTGGTGGTATCTTGATTAGGATTTGTTGCAAGATAGAAATAAGACCAATCCCGACACCCTAATCTGAATGATTCTAACTATAGAGTGTTTTGCGCGCTTGTATGTATTTATGCTGAGTTTGTGTATTAAATGTTTTGTCTTGCAAACCACGCTCTGTGAATGGCATTTTGGGCCGGATTGATTCCCCCTTCCTGAACAGATTTTCTGATAAGGTTATTGATCGGGTGAGCAGCGGTGCCAATGGCATTCAGCAGGTTGATTTGGGCTGAGGCTGATTACTGGAGGAATAATTGTTATCCAAGTGAACTGGGATCAATTGTGGCTGATGTTTCACCTGGGAGGGCTGGCACAGAGCAGGTAGGAAAAGAAGAATTAACAAAGAACAGACGAGGGAGGAAAAAAGGTAAGACATGATGCAAATGAATGTTAGAGAATAAGACATAGGAGGGAGATGTAATGAGGCTGAAGACACAGAATGAGAGGAGTAGAAAAAATAAAAAGATGTACAGCTAAAGGTCTGAGGGGGGAAAAATACGCCCGACTTGATATGAGTGGATGTCAGGTTGTCTTACCACAACTGGAAGTTGGCTGCTTGTGTCGAGTCGCTGAAGTCAATACCCATGGAAACTGTCACCGAGGCCTCTGGCTCCAGCAGCTCTGAGAGTGGAAAAGGAGAAAAGGAAGAGTGAGTGACAAGGGCACAGTGTGCAGGGGGGGTGATGGAGCAAAGGGAGAGAAGGGGGAGGTGGAGGGGAGGACAGCAGCAGAGTGGAACAGACAAGCATCCACACCACTTGTGTTTTCACTTCACAAAGCAAGGCCACCGTGTGTGAGAAATCTATCCTTCAATCTCATTCCCCACACCTCTTCTAGCCTCGGAGAGGAAAAAAAAAAAAAAAACACATGAAGGACTAGCATATTTCCAAAACAACAGGCTTGTCAAAGAGAGCATCAGCATCAAGAGAGATGAGATGAGGGAGACCGACAGAGCAGGCGAAAAGGGAGCAAGAAACAGAGAGTTAAGCAAAGCCACAAAGGCTGAACAGAGAGCCTGGACAGCTGCACGAGAGGAGGAGGAGGAGCAGGGGGAGGTTAAGGATGAGAGGAACACAGACAGACAGAAACATCCTCCTCTCTTCCCCAGTCGGCCTGTTTCTCTCTCCGTGGAGCAGGGCTATTTTACTGTATAACTCTTTCCACAGACAGAAGAGCAGAGCGGAGGCTCCAGAGAAAACGCTGCTGCAAACAGAGCCATCATGAACTAACTTCCAATCCAGCTTTCACAGCTTCTCCAACAGCCTTTTTCTGGTGTTTACCTTCATTTCTTTTTCCCATCTCAGTTTTCCTCTCCTTAGTCTTCAGTTAACACAGGATTAACAATTTAGAAAGTGGTCAGACAATCCAACATGCTCACTTTAATCAGATTAGCTCCACCATTTGACCATTTGAGGTAAAACTAAAAGTGAGTGCACCAATATTTCCAGTAATAATTGTTGCATCATTTCTCAAAGGTGTGTGCACAATCACTGCAAATAAAAGTTAACAAGGCTTAGTTTCTAAGCTGGGCTGACCAAATCAGAAATATTCTATGAACTATATAAAACAAACTTTATTGTTGTTGTTTTTAAATAATAATTATTATTATATATTATAACAATTATTAAAGAAGAGAAATTCCACTACTAACATTTTTCTTAGCCAATTAGTTGTTGATTGATTTAGGATCACGTCAGTGGCCAATAACAAATACTCAGTTTAAACTGTTAAACTACAAAAATACACAACTGTTCACATGGAGACGAGCAGCAGTGGAAAGTAAAGTATCCTGTAGAGTCAACATGCAATAACTTTGATCAACCCTCCATGTATTTTCTATTTTCTATCACACATAAAACACCACCACATAAAGCTTTGTCTGTATTCATCCTCTGCAACTTATCCACATCCAACTCCAAACTCCCCCTCACGTCAGCCAGACTCAATCGATCCAAATTACCCACTGTTTGCCTGCTTGAGTTCCTTCAATGCCCAATCAATCCCATGCAATTGACAGTTTTAATGTGCTCCACTGCACATCACTTCTGTGTGTGTGGGTTTGTGCATGAAAAAGAAAATCTTGAGGGAGCTCTCTTTTCAGTCTATGTTATACTGAGTATAGCGATCATAGAACTGTGTGACAAGAAATATGGAGATAGTGGATGTTTGCGTGTCCTGATCAATACCAATCAACAGGGATTAGCTCAAGTAATATTGGCTGTTTTCATATTGGGGGAATGGGGCATGGCTATTTGCTGATGTGATAGCAGACAGGCTTAAAGGCTTTTGATAACATAATGATCATTTAATAGCTGCTGAAAAAACAATCATGGCATGAGTAGAACGGCCTAACTGCTAACATATTACAAACTTTGTCTGCATGCACAATTTAGTGGATGAATTCGTTGTTGGTTAGCACAACATGTGTGGCACTCATACTCACCAATGGTGTTAAAGCAGTGAATATTAAGGCTTGCAGGGTTTCGACCGCCTATGTGGATCTCCTCCAGGCTGTGGTCAGAGCTGTTGGTCAGTGTCACCTGTACCGCCACCATGCTGGGCTGGTACAAACATGGCTGCCGGGGGAAGTGGTATTTAGCTGAGAGACCTTTTCCTGTCATATGGTGCAGCAGCTCGTAGGTTTTCACGGGGCCGAAAGAGGGAGTGGTGACCTAGGACACACACACAAAAAAAAGGGGACAACCACTGATTGATGTTCAGTTGTGTGCAAACATTGCAAATAAGTCAGGCACAGGGGTTATAGAAAGAGAGAATTAGAGAAATAAACTGGTTGATCTATAAACATCTCAGCACTAAGAGCAGGAGAACAGAGGGAAAATAAGAAAAACAGGACATGATGAGGAGCTCAGAACTCTCTATATCAACACAACATCCAGGGACGCCTTGATTATTACAATGCAAATGCACCTACACAAGAGAGCAGACTAATACAAGAATCTCCGGTCCTGCCATCACCTATATTCATGCAATTCATTGTGTCCAATCAGCAGGCAGAATGCAGCACTTCTGAGTGGAGTGGGATCGAGGGTTGGCTAATAAACCCCACCACCACCACCACTCCCTTTATTAACTCTGTGGAGTAAAGAGGAGCCCATTTAAGAAACGTCCCAATCAGCCCAGCTAGATGGAAATGGGCTGCATGCTCAGTCAAAGCGGGCTGAATAAAAACAACCTCTAATGAATAGAAACACAAGTGGCTGCATGGGCCAAACCTGCGATTCGCAGACCTTTTAGAAGGAGCTTTTACCTTTGCAGACAGGAAATTGCATTACCTTTGAGAGATGTGGAAAAGAAAGGAGGTGGAGGTGGTGGTGTATTCTTTCCCCCTGAAAATTGTTACTTAGAGGAATATTGTTCACACTTGCTGGTGTTGAGTTTTTCACTTGATGGTGGCACCTGTCAGCTCTTGTCAAAAAGATAGGATGGCTGACATGCTAGATACACAGCACTGTCAAATGGGAGTATTTTCAAATAAAGCATGTGGACTTTAAACACACCTCTACTGCATCTATATCAACCATACACCATACTTAATGTCGTCACAACAGCAAAACAACTGTGAGTAGTTTCCTCAAACTTGCGTAAAACTCAAATGGGTCCCTCTTTCTTGAGCGATAACAGTATAATCGATAAAAACTAACAAATAAAACTCAAAGAAGAGAAATAAAGTGGAGGAGAAACGTTCTATAAGAAAAAAACAAGTAGTAGAAAAACAGATGCTGTAAATAAGATTCTTAAACGATTAAACAAGGTGTTCAAACTAATTAAGCTAATTGAATATGACTAAAAATATGATGCATAGAAACACAGTGGAAAACATGCAGGCGTGAGAGGTGTCGGTATAGATAGTTTTAGTGCTTGTGTGTTCTGACCCGGGAGAGAAACTTGAGAAACTTGTCGTGTAGCTTGTGAGGATGAAGAATTAGTTTGACATACAACAAGAACTGCTGAGATGGGTTTCGATGTGTTCACTTTAGAGAGCGAGACCGGTCAGCAGAAGTCAAACACTCACTGTACTGTCACTGCAATGTAGCAGCAAGACGTTAGTTAACTTATGTACAAGATTAGATATACTTAAACAGAAAAGACAAGTCCCTACAAATAATCATCATGATACAGTGGTCTTTTTCTCTGAGGCTATCTGATGTACAGTCTCACACAGTTCAGGAATCATATCTGCCAGTGTCACAAATCAGATTCAGACTAAACGTTTTGATCAACAACACCATCTTCCCCATGACAGACTAGCAGCGTCTCATGTGCCCCGACCGCCCCAAATGCCTGTAAAGGAGGTCAAGTAAACATTTGTTGCTGTGCTGTAACGCTACAAGCGCCCTCGCGAGCGCCCGTCACGCCACTGCCAGCCTGCAAATTTATTGGGCCACTTTTGAATGTGTCAGAGCAGTCGCTGTCGATAAAGCTGGCCGTAATGTTTGCCACCCCATCACAACGGAGATTTACCTCCCTGACACATCCTGCTTCAAGGTCCTCGGTGTCGCCTCAACCCCCCCAACGGGCGGCAGCGACAGAAAAGAGTAGTGGAGGCTGGACGGGGGCTTCAAACTGCTTATTATCACCAATTTGACACAGTGGACAGTTAAAGGCGGACACAAGTGCCCACACGAGCCCCTTCACCTTTCCATCCACTGTTGTCCATAACACCTCAAGTGTAAATAAGAGAAGGAGCAATGTAACCTTGACTTCTCTGTCAATCTCGGCCTCAGTGTTTTTTTTCTTTGGCTCTGACTCCTATTCTCCATCCTGGACAGGAAGGAGGGAGGTGACAATGAGGGAGGAAGTTGATTGAGAGGCTCCATTATGCATCAACTTAAAGGAAGCTCCTGTGATGGATGACACAGACACCAGTCACCTTCAGAGCCCGGACGCCACGCTCCCAACATCCTCTCTGGCAAATGACCTGAAAATCCCGCTGACATATTCAAAAGGGCTAAGCGGGGCCGGGCAGCCTCGTTCCGCGTGCAGAAGAAGACCAATTTAGAAGAAAAGGGCGTGGGGAGTACAGAGATGTATGGGCATATATTGAAAATCCATTTCTGTTTTTTTAGACACAATCTGCCTCCAAGACCAGGGACAGGATTTCATTATGCTCTACAAGAGTTGTGAGGATTAAGGTAAAGGGACATGTGTTTGACTTTAGGGCCTAATTGTTCTCTTCAGTCAGAAGATGACAATTAATTGAGGGGCGTCAGAAAGACCTTGACTTCAAATTGAATTAAATAAATCTTACTACAGCCGACTAAAACTACTATAATGTAGCAAGAAGTCTCTGCAGCGCATTTAAACAGAGGTTAGTTCATTTATGCCAATTTGTCAGTAAATTAGATTTTCTAAAATGATTTATTTTTTTTAACATTGCCAATAATAAGACCGTTATTCAGAAACAGTGTCCTTCATCAAGCTTCACAAAGTATTTCTAACAAACTGCCAACGCTATGTAAAGTAACTAGGGATGCAACTAACTATATATTTTTCAATTACTCTGCTGATTATTTTATCAATTAAGTGTTTGATCTATAACATATTAGAAGTACAGAGCAATCTGTGTTATCCTATTGTAAAACCCAAAGATATTCAAGTTACTATTGTCCAAATCCAGACTGACTCAATTAAATACTGTTACTGAACACACAAAATATTCATCTAATGCAAATTAGACCACAAATTATTTTAAGTTTTGATAAATATAACCAAACTTTTACATATGATTTACAGTATTTTGATCCTTGTTGTTCTTAAATCTCTACCTTTGCTGGAAAGCGGAGGTGGAGAAAGGTTCATGAACACAATAATAGCGACTCCACAGAAAAAAAACTAGTGTTTCAGTGGAAAACACTAAATGATTGAGTCCTACAATCTAATTTTCTCAAGCAAAGAAAAACAAAACTGTTTTGAATTTTACTAGAATCTTGATTATTTTCATGATTTTGTCTCATTTGAGACAAACTATCATGCTTATTACACAGAAAATTAAACAAGCTCATTCCTACTTCACAGACAGATTTGTTTTACTTTGCACTTTTAAAGAGGGAAACTACAACTCTGATGGAATTTGGACTTTTATTTTAGGTGCGATTTAATAGTTTTGTTTAGCAGAATCCTTTGGGCCCCCTCTCATTGGGATGAAACAAACTATAACAATGGCCATCTTTTCTGCTCAGGATAAAATTCCTATAGACAAATTATAGTAGAGACAGAAAAAAGTCACTCCCATATGTACTAAAACCAGTTAATGCTACAACAGCTGCATTAACACACAAATATTTCCCAAACTGCACACTGGATGCACACGCCACAGAAGTAACTGGCTATTTTCATGTGAGCATTTATTGCTATTTAAGAGGCAATCTCTGCAGTTTGAGTGGCAGCAGGAGGTTTGGAGGGCAGGAGCTTCTATATTCGTGGCGCTCTGGGTCCTTTTGCTGATTCATAATTAGACGTGAACCCAGAGCGCCCACTACGGGGAGGTCAGAGAGGTGAGGAGGGAGACGAGCGAGGAGGAGGGGGTGAGCTGGCGCCCGCCTGATGGACACCAAATGAACAAATTATGATGGCCCCCTCTGGGCGTGATGGGGTCAAATGCCCTGTGCCCCGCCGCTGACAGTTCAATTTCCCCCCAACGCAGCCCCATTCGCTGGCTGCTAATTATGAATGAAAAGTTATCAGCCTCAGCCACCCCGCCGCACACACGGACAGCAGTCGGAAGAGGTTTGGGATGGGGTGGAGGGGGTGGGGGATTTAAGAGGCATTTGTGAGAGATCCTAATGTCAAAATGTTATTAGAGAGAGCGGTAGCATGCAGAAACTGGGGAGAGGAGGAGGAGACAGAAGAGGAGGTGGGTCAAAGACAGTGACCAGGGTTAATCTAAATGTCTTTGATAACCATGCAGTAATTCTCTAAAAGGACCAGAGCGCTCAGCTGAGACAGACTCACTGCCTCTGTGGGCAGATTGCTGAGAAATAGAAATGACACAGGGGCCAGAGTGTGTGCGAGTGTGTGTGTGTGTGTGTGTATATGTGTGAGAGAGCTGATATGGAAGTGTGTGCATGCATTGGGAGGGGCGTGTGTGAATAAAGGTGAGGTTATTTACCCATGTCTATGAATCCTGATGCCCATCATGTATTTATGCATAGAATTGACTCTAAATCAGATGTTGATGTGCAAAAAGTTCCCTGTTCTAATCTGCATTTCTATTCTCCATTACTCGCTGGCCTTCACCTGAGGAGGAGAGTGACTAACAGGACTCGCGCTGCATAAATGCTGGCCTGAGAGCAGCTGTCAATCATACTGAGTGACAGGCGGCAGCACTGAAAGGCAGACTCAGAATATAGAGTAACACCACAAAGCTACGTATCACACCAGATCTAGGACAGTGTGAAAGATGCACATTCATCCACAAAGGTTTGTCATAGACAAGTTAAAACAAATAATTTTAATTAGCCACTACTGTGGTCCTACACTACTTTATACTCTGAATAAAGTTAAAATAAAATGCAACAGTGAAACAGTCTACTGGTGAAAAGCTATTTTGAATAATATAAATTAACTTCATGATGAAAGCAACACTTTATTTAATATCTTCCAACAGCAGGGTTGCTACAGATCTGCCTTTGAAACATAAAATATATACAGCAACAGCAGAAAAAATGGTCTGGACATTCATTTTCCTCCCGGGGGAAGAAAAGACAAGATACAAAATACACTGAACGTGCAGAGCTGCTCACATACTGAGGAGAGAAAGGAGCCGTCACACTAGGAAAGGTCAACCATCAGATATACACAACACAGAGACACAAGGGACGCAACATCTGACAGAGAGAGATGGAAGGTGACAGAGAGGAGGAGAGAGATAAGAGAGTGAGAGAGAGGGGAAAGAGAGGCGTGGGTGGACTTATAGATGAGACACAGAAATAGAGTTCAAGGGTGTGGAAGAGCAAAAGACAGCAAGGGTGAAAAAGACAGACTATGAGAGATACAGGAAACAGGGACAGCAGTTGCATAAAAGGTCAATAGTTGGCGTCTGGAGCAGAAATGTTCCACAAGGGAGAGATGCTCATTTCACCATCTCATATACTTCTCTGCTGTTCTGTCAGTGTCAGAGAGGAGCAATTGACTCTCAACCCACACTGATGAGGAAATGCCAAGGTGTGTGTCTCTAATGCAGACACACGCACAAGTGCACTAACCTGTATGGTGGAGGACACATTGGAGAGAGACAGGCCTTCAAGGTCGGACAGCAGGCTCGAGGAGAGGAAGGCAGGCTTTGGTGCACTCGTGGGTGCAGGAGTAACTAAAGTTAAAAGAAAAATGTAAGTTTATTAATGCCACAATCAAGCAGTGGAAGCATTACTTTATTTGTTGATATAGTTTCTGGGATTGCCACTGACTAAAAGACAGGTCACACACTGAAAACGCATTATTCTAGCACTACATATTGAGATGTAGCGGCCTTTACTCAAGGTAGCAAACAGTGTTGGAGGGCAACCTTCTCAACAGAACCAGTCCTGTTGGAACAGAGGGAAATTAAAGTATTATAACTGGATGATGAGGTAAACTCACAGTCATCTAGATCCAGCAGAGAAACTTCCTTCTTGGACTTCACTTCCACCTGAAAAACAAAACACAGCAACAAGGAAGAAGAGAATGTAAATAAAGAGGACCGGGCAGAAAAATGACAACTCGAAGCAAAAGTAGTGAAATTCTGTTTTTCAGCGTGTGAAATGTTTCAATTTCGCTGACGGTGGCTCATAACGTACGACACACACACACACATCTCAAAACACATACACTTTTATATGTAACATGTCTGGAATTTTCTGGAATGGCTACTCATGCTCACTGTCGTGTCACGGCCCATACACAGCAGCTCGCACATCTAAGTCTCGCTTGTCAGGTGTTGACTTGTGGGAATTACAACACGAGTACTTTTATCACCCTTTCTCCACAGCCTCCTAACCAACCAAGGCTCCATTCACATCACATAAGGAGCCATAAAATTTCACTCTGCATACTGCAGGCTGAGAAGATGGGAAAAAAACAACAGGACAGAGGAGACGGCGAGGAATGAGAGTGAAAACAAACAATAAAGTTAGAGGCCGTATCTTATCAGATCTTCTCTGATTGACGCTAGATGGTGGTAATAGAGACGGAAACCTTGTTAGTAAATGGAGGTCTGAAAGCGCACGAGAGAGAGAGAGAGAGAGAGAGAGAGAGAGAGAGAGAGAGAGAGAGAGGTGCATGGAAGGAGGGGGAGATAGAGATGCATAATTCATAGGCCATGCCCAAATGACAAACTGTATGAAATGAGAATTTCATAGTGCAGAAAAGAAAAGGGGAGAGCGAGAAATAATGTGATCAGCATAACAGGTAAGAAAAGGAAGGTGAGAGTCGGAGAAGGTGGCAAATCAAAAATAAAGCCAATAAGATGGAAGCTAAATTATATCCAACATTTTAACTTGTGATTTTTCTCACTGCATACTGTATGTACCTGAAGGACAGGTCTCTGAGAAGAAACGTGTTTATAAGGAGAGTTAAGAGAGTTAAAGAAAGCAGGGTCAAAACTACAGTTTCCTTACTGTCCAACTTACAATATCTAATTCTACACTGGCTTCATACAGCATAGATACACGACAGAGTTTCTTTAATAAGGATCAATGTTTTCTTTTGTTTGACCTATGATCAAACAGAGTGTGTGGGACACACTAAAATCATATCATTTGCTTTGATGTATGATATGATACGATAAAATCATTGATAAAAGGATGATATAGTCTTAATAATCTCCATGCCGTTAGGTCGGACAAATTGCACGAGCCATTAAAATAAAGTATAACATATGTAAAGATGCCTAAAGTAGTTTCTCCCATTAAGTCATTTGTTCATGCTACACACAACAAACCGTAATGTCACCTTGGGTTTGGACTTGACTTGGCTCTTCTTCTTCTTCTGCACTGTCGGGGAATCTGAGTCAGAGTCGTCCTCGGAGTCCGTCTCAGAGCCGGAGGAGCTTTCAACTGAAGAGCTGCTAGCCTGGGCTACAGGTCCGTTACCATTTTCATCGGAGTCGCTGAAACATATGAAGCAGCACAAAAGGGCCTCAGACATTAGATCAATGCAAGCAGTAGAATACATGTCTGAAACAACAGTACTACATGTGCTTCCATGTACTAATACTACACGCACTCTCAGGCAAAGCAAACTTAGTGAAAAGTGTTTTTCTTTTCCATTCAAACTGAAAGCTCGAGCTTGGCTCGGTCAGAACAACGAAGATCAATCTGTTTTTGTTTGTGAAGTTAATTCAATGTTGCAGTCACTCAAAAAGATTTTTTCCATCTTTCTCCCCTCTCTTTCACTTGCTCTGTCCCTCTTCAATTTGTCCTGATAATGAGTGTTTACTCCGCCTGCCTGGGATTTTCAGCCGTTAAATTAATGGGGGAATTGTGACGGTAACTGGCTTTTTAACTTGGGCGATGATGAAAAGCCAGTATTAATTTGGCCTACAGATTTCATTTGCTGCGAACAGGAAAAAGTGATATAAATCACTGTGGGCCTGATTAGGCCCTGCCTGAAATGACTGGGCCATAATGAGGGCATTATGCTGTGTTTGTTGTGGAAGCACTGGGGTGAGTTGCTCTAATTACTGTGTGTATGTGTGTGCGTGTGTGCACGTGTTTGCGTGTGTTTGAGCACTGGGGTGAGTTGCTCTAATTATACTCTCTAATGGAGAGAACAGGGTCAGCCGGCGGCCTGTCACACAGCGAAATCAGGTACGTTCTGTGTGAGCTTGTGTGTCTGTGAGCAAATGAAGTAGAGTGCATAAGAAACTAAATTTGCCGGCGCGTAAGAAAGTGTGCGTGAGCATATTCAGTAGTAATGACTCAAATCTCATTCACTGGTAACACCAGGCTGCTAAATGGCCAATCAAAAGTCATTATCCATTAGCCATGTAAATGTGGGTTACGCTACTGGAGGAAAATTCTCCTTGATTAGCTTGTTAATGGAACTCACACTAATGATATTCCAGCACCTCGGCCAGCCTCAGTGTGTGTATGTGTGTGTGAGAGAGAGAGACACTGGGGAACGTGTACCAGTATTTACAGTACACTGGAAAAGGTGTGCAATGCATTTAATGTTGTTACTCTAGGTTTCATAACCATTTGTATTGACCTTCATCTTGTTTTGGGGGAGTTTGTGAAGGTATCACAGGGTGTTCACATTCAACATTCTCTACAGTTTCATACTTTTCAGGGGAAACAGGTTTAAACTGGATGAAGTGAAAATGTTCAGGGAAGAACTGATCAAACTGAGCGGTGGGTGGTATCGTGCCAGCAGGTGGTTTGTCACACAGATTATAAAAATGACTTAAGTTCTGAACAGATGGAGGTTGATCTTATTGATGCAGCAACACTCTCATCACATTTGTTGTCGACTACAAGTCTGATGCTTCTCACAAACACACACCTGTGTAATTAGCCGAGCGAGAAAGAAAGAAAAAGGTGACATCTGGACAACAAATACTCGGAGAAGAAAAATGATGCTTTCAGAGTCTGACAGACGGGAGGGATTTCACTGTACCTGTCAGCAACAGTTGGCTTGTTTTTCTTCTGTGGCGCCTTCTTAGTCTTTTTCTTCTTTTTCTGTTCTGATTCAGATTCACTGGAGCTCTCTTCAGATTCACTTGAACTCTTTCCAGAATCACTAGAGGTCTTCTCCGACTCTTCACTGCTTTCCTCCTCGCTTTCACTGCCCGACTCTGCACAGAGATTCATTTAACATGTAAACACAACACTCATTAATTAAGGTTCTATATACTACAATATTTATATTTATATTTACTCCACATCTTCGGTGATCCCAATTCAGCAGATTTACATTCTGCAAATTACCGTTCGGTAGTTACTGACAAAGTCCTGCCAGTTCCAAACTGCTGACATTCACAGGAAACAATGCAGCATGCAAGTCAATGACACCGTTTGGCTGCACACCACCAACTCCTCAGTAAGGTAACTAACTCCTGTTTGTGTGCGTGTATGTCCAAACCTGCTCACACCACGTGCAGCACCATATCAGATTGTGGTTACTCCTTATTGGTGGTTAGTGTTGGTTGGTGTTAGTTTGTTTGGCTACACTGATAAACCAGTTGAACCTCTGTTAAACATCAGATAAGTAGGCACTCAACAAGTGTTAGCTTTTGTATTTACTTTCTTATACCACCAATAAGTGCAGGTGTTGCCAAATCCACCTGAGCTCAAATCTTTAAAAGGATTTTAACTTTAAACCATCGTAACCATGACACACATACAAACCTTCACCACTGCTGCTGCTGCTGCTGCTGCTGCTGCTGTCTTCACTGCCACTGTCAGATGCGTCCTCTTCTTTCTCATCTTCATCATCAGAGTAGAACTTTTCTGATTTTGGCTGCTTGGCTTTCCCAACTGATGGCACCCACTCTTTCACCTAAACAGACAGTGCAGAAGAATGAAGGCAAATTATGTCACAACAGTGAGGATTAAAAATTTTAGGAAGTTCTGTCTTAGTAATTATGTTATTTTATGCAAAAATATGCAAAGCCTGCATCTTATTATTTACTGGCTGCATGCAAATGCTGGCGGTCTTCATACATATGACACAAAGAGACGTGATGGCAGGACACAGCAACGCAACAGCAAAGTGTTGATTAAATTACTTCCTATGTAAACAAACACATGTAAACACAACGGGCAATATCGAGTCCGGCAAATGTCCATGTAATGCATGACAGGTCCATAAGGTATTTATCACAACAGTAGTTCTTTGTGAAGAAAACTCAAAATTCAGCAATTGTACTGTCAACAAAAACATATTTTTGGGACTAACCAGCCCTGTGTTAGCACCCACTGCAGATATACTGGAAATGAACACTCGCCTCTTTATCACTTTAGAAAGATGTTCTTGAATTAGTCAATTAAGCAAAACGGTACAGTAATTAATGAATTCTGCATTGTTTTGTTATCTTTTCTGTTAATTTAAGAATAAAGTTTGTTGACACAACTGCTTGTGTTAAGATTCAATTTTGTTTTATTAGAATACCCATTAGCTGCCACAAAGGAACAATGATAAAGTCTGAGCTGGTTGTGAGAAGAAAAAGGATCAATAACACTCACTGAAAACACTTATAACTCTTACAACAGGGCACAACAAAGTTCTAGTCTGGGAGCTGAATGGAATAGAGGGTGCATGTTAATTTCTCCAACATCAACGGATTCAACAAAACACAGCATTTATGCATCTAACAAACATGTCACTCAGTGAAAGCTTCACTTATCGACAGCAGTCAATTGTCTATTCACAGCTTGACTGTTGACGTATTAGAAGTAATAAAATAGTGCACCCTGTGTCATCACCAAATTACCGATCTGTCACTAGTCAAACGAAGAAGCAGGATTAACAGATGGTTATGTCAATTTATCCATATTTATTGTTATTAATTTGTTTTTAATGCTGTAACAACAGTATTTTTCCGTTGCTGCTCTATTGGACTCAGTATCCAGAGGCAGCTAAGGCCCTAAAGAGACATGAAAAGGTAATGGACACATATCACTCATGAATGTTTGCATCGTCTGCCTCCAGATGATCCTGCTACTTAATTTAGTTAGTAATGTTGAACAAGTGCTTGCGAGCGGTGACAGTCGTGACCCCTGATGTTATGTTGACAAGAATAAGCCTTTTAAAGGATGGTAATTTATTATAAACTCTTAGCACTTTGCCCTTTAACTCATTTAATATATCGGTATCTCTCAGTTAAGTTAGTCTCTGTAATGTAAACAACATCTAAAATATAATAAAAGCATCATAATGAGAGCTTCCTTATGGGAACATAACGCCATCAAAATCGCTTTATCGTGATTTATAATGAATTACTAAACTACAGCGGTGAATACCAATGAATTTCACCACTACAGACAACACATTTTCTGGATTTAAAGCATAGCATCACATCATAATGTCAGTTTTTATGTCTAAACGGTGAGGAAACCACAGCGTTGTGTTATTAATGTTTACAGAATGACACATTTCTCATTATATCTGACAGAGCTGGTGAAGTAAAGAGAAGACTAATTAATTAGAGGAAATTTGGTTTGTATAAAGCGTAACTAAAAGTGTGCGAGGAAGATAGAGTTCTTACTGGCTCAACGACCTCCACATTCCTCACACATGGGTCTGGGGCAACAACGGGCCAGTCCGAGAGCTCCTGGTATCCACCGACTTTAGTATTGAGACTGTGAGAGAGGGTCCCCAGTTGGTAACGGTCTCGATCTGAAAGTAGAGGAAAAGTAAGTGAAGCAAAATGTGATCAGAGTGATGAAAAGAAAAAGGGAGAAAAATCAAAGTGATGGAAAATAAAATAACAGATAAGGATCCTCTTCTCCATCACACATATACATTTGATACAGCTTCCTGTGTCTGAGTGCACACATATAGACTCAGTTGAAGATAATCAGTGTCAGTGCCGTAGGAGGCATGCTCTAAAAACTGTGCTTTGCTAGCAAAAAAAAAGAGAAAGACTTTATTTGTGAATATTAAGAATGATAAAGACTGTTAATGGTTTCCATAAACATCTAGTAGGTGCAAACTGGCTTTGAATTTTAATGTTGTAGGAGGGGGTTTTGTCCCTTTTGTCAAGGATGGAGTGAGAGAGAAGAGACAGTGAAATGAGGGAGATCCCCCCCCCCCATCTCTGTGTCTGAAAAAGGTTAGCATTAGCTCAATAATTTACCCATCTCATTTGTCCAAGGTAAAGGGATGTGACCTAACCGCCCTTCAGAGAGACAGACACACTAGAATAATAAAACTACTACCTGATTCCACTTTGCATACTACTGGAAATGGAGCCACAATATGTGATTTAAAGGTCCAGTTAGTATGTATTCAGTGATTCACTGATGAATATTATTATTTAGAGGATTTAATAGGTTTCAAAATATGGAGATAGGTTGATGTTATAAATGCATGAAGTACCTTTGAAGGCAGACTCAAGGACTGGGGCTGGTTTGGAAGCCAGTAAAATGCGTCTGGCATACTTGTTGAGGGACCCGCTCTTCTCACTGGGAACTATCAGCTGCCTTATGAAGCGAGTCCGGTCTCTGATATCATAGTTTTGGTCGTATTTGCCGAGGTTCAGGATATACTGGGTCAGAAGCTTGGTCTGGAGGCACAGAGACACATAAGGAACAAGAGAAACAACAAGTCAGTTTATAGTTCATAAAGGAAACGTTAGGCATTCTGAGAAATACCCTTATTTGTTTTATGCCGAGAGCTAGATGAGTAGGTCTCCACTGCTTCTGTTCTTCATCTTAACCTTCATCTTAACCTAAGCTAACCGCCCTCAGACTGATAAGTAAAAATTATTCCACTGGCACAAAAAAGGAAGAAACTGCACTTGCACTTTGCTGACAGGAGGGCAGAATTATAAACCGAATCCTCTACAGCACTGTCTTTGTCCATCTCTCTCGCCTTCTCCATGTTCCCCAACACACTACAAGGCGCAAGAGGTTTAACGATGTTCTCATTTGCAGAGGCTGCGTTTAGGCTCATAAACCCAGCTCAGAGGCCAAAATTACCCCATCTAAGTGAATGGGCCTGCAGACACCAAGCAGCATTAGGAGATGCACCATTACATTAGAGCCGTCTCATTCACATCTCCATATTTTAACTGGGCATTTAGCTCCAAGTTGCAGAAGAGTTCTATAGCATCAAGACAAAGCTTTGTCTTAGGAAATAAAAAGACTTTAAAACATGGCCTTGTACTGAAATAACTGGAGCCTGATTTACAGTAGCTCTTATTTAACATGTAATTTCAGAGAGCTATAGCTTCAATCCAGCACCACATTTGCCTTATGTTCAGGTAAACACAACAAAAGTGCCTTGGTATTATATTCACCACCTGTTTAGAGTTGGTCAGATAGAGTTTGGCTGCTAAGTTGACTATCTGCAGTTTGACAATGTCCTCCTCTGCTGTGAACGTCTTTGCCATCTTACGGAGAACATCAGGTGCAATCTTTGGCACCCTCTCGCAGTACTCGCCCATCAGCCACAGGATGCTAGCTCGAGCCATCGCGACCTGGGTGTTAAATTAAAAGAGTGTTGTCACATTGTTGTTATTCATGAGAGCAAATACAAATGAATCAACAGTGAAACATAATACAACAATGAATCGTACAGTAATGTTGTCGAAGATCTTGGCCATATGTTTGATGATTTCACTGTGCTCACTGGGCTGAGTCTGCAGCAGCTTCTTAATCACCACCACACTCTCAGCCACCACGGTCTCTGCAGACACAAAACAACAACTTCTCACAACACAGAAATGCAAAAGGGGACAAACAGAATGCATCATACAAGCATGCAAAAAGACATTTTACCGTCTCTGTTGGAAAGCAGCAGCACCAGACCATTGAGACAGGTGTCTGTCACCTCAGAGATGTTGGTGGCACATCTTCCGATGGCCTGAATTGTGGCTGCCGCAAACGCCTTGTCCTGACTTTTCACATACGTCTGAAGAAAGATAAGACAAAGAAAGAGTGAAGAGAACTGAAATAATCTTAATAATAAAAAGTAGAAACTAACTTTTGACTGGTGACGTCAACTACCGTGCTCATTAGGAAGCAAATCACAAACCTGAAATTCCCTCAGAATGGTGGAGATGTTGGCTTCGTTGGCGAGGTTGGTCAGGATCTCCAACTGCAAAAAGCAGGAGAAAGACTTTTAGTATCTAACAAATCAGTTAAGTAGGTAAGATTAGTATTTTGGCCCTACTGCCTCCTCTCTCCCACCATATTGTGGCACAGTAAGCACATGCTGGTGGTTACCTTCAGTGTCTTGATGTGTGTGGCATCTGTAGATCTGACATAGAAACTCTTCATGAATGGCTCAAACATCCCCTATTTGGAGACATCACATCTTATTAGACAACTTGCATCTACACAAAGCGCCATTGTTGTTCCTGTGTGCACAAGCAGCCTCACCTTTCTCTGAATGGACATTGTGGCGATGTTCTGAAGCACGACGTACTGCACCTCTCTGAGCAAAAGAGAAAGTCAGTGACATGTTCACAACACAAAGATGCAGTGAGCTCCATGTGAGAAATAAATGGGTATCTACAGCATAGCATATTTTTTGCATTTATGCACCTGTGACTTCTCAGTAGTCGAACCAGTGACTTGGTGACAATGCTGACTTCATGTTTAGGAGCCAGATGCCAGTAGAGTTGAGCAACAGACATCACCACCTAAAAACACAGAAGACACCCGATGGATCCAAATATCTACTGCATCTTGTTTATCTTGCTTTTTATTCTTTATTATCATTTGTTTTAATTTGAAAACACTTTACTGTACCACCTAACTCTGTTGCTTTTCAACATTTCAAAAAGCAATTTTAAACTTTTAAGTGCTTTATTATTACTACTATTACTACTATTACTACTATTATTACTATTATTACTATTATTATTATTACACCACCCACAGTATACTGCCATCTAAAATAAACACTCTCCTTCACATGCATTTCACAGTGTTTCACAAATGCATTCATGACATGACTCTGTAAAGGTAATTTTATAGTGGTGCTTTTAATAGCAGGACCATGTGTGTCCATCATTGCAGGCAGAATGAAAGGGTTCGGGTGTCTATGAAGATGAAGGATGCCACTGTGTTGTCACAAGTAAAACACAGCGTGTCACATTTTAATCAACACTTTCATTTGGGAGCATTTTTCCTCTCGCTGTTATACAGCGGCTGAGACCTTGAGGCTTCTGGGTGATGGAGATCTGCGCTCACTATATTTTATATCTTTTTTTTTTTTTTTTTCTATCTTGGAGCTGCAATATAGCAGGTGTGCATGTGTGTGTATTCTTGTGTCTTGTGTCGTGTGTCCAGGGGTGTACATTATGGCAGTGTAAGAAAATGTATCATGGGATGCATTATAGTTATCACAAGAATTTGAAGGTGTGCATACGTCTAATAAAGCAGCAACACTCGTTGTAGCTTTGATTCCAAAGACACAATCAGAGACCACACACACCTGGAATAACGTTTAGTTCTCAGGATGAAGATAGTTTTATATGTTTTATAAGTATGTTTGTAAGTGTCTGGGCTAACTCACGGCAGTGTTCCTGCTCTGCAGTAGAGGTTTAGTGTTCCTGAGCAGCAGTCTGTGATCTGGATCCATGATGTAAGGCTTGGACTCCATGTGGCCTTGTTTCTCCTCCGAGTCAGAATCATAAAAGGCCTTTTCATTGTTCTCATCAAACATAGCATCCTGAAACACAAACAGCATGTTTTCAAACTGATTCATCAAACATCCACCCAACAAAAGGAAAATCCCATAATGTCTTTAAATTCATTACTGTGAGCTACAATTGTTCAAACGTTGTCTCGACTACCTTTAAAAGAAAAGCTTTACACTGCTGAATCTAGTGGGTGCCTCACCTCCTGCCAGGGGCTGATGAACTGCGTCCTGGCATATCGTGTCAGCATGGAGATGATGACCACCTGCCCCCACTCTTCCACATCCACCAGCAGGTTACACAGCTTTCTGTAGTTCTTGTGGATCAGGTCAATGCGATCTGGACACACTTCCTCAAATGCCATTACCACACTCCCGGCCACCAGCTACAGAAAACAGTGAAGGGAAACAGAAGAGGACATGAAACTCGTAAGGAAAGTGGCCACAGACACACACACACACACAGACACACACAGACACACACACACACACACACAGACACACACAGACACACACAGACACACACAGACACACACAGACACACACACACACACACACACACACACACACACACACACACACACACAGACACACACACACACACACACAAAACCTTGCTGTGGACTGAACCATAGCACTGCTGTTCAGCAACAATCTAGCTGTATACTGGAGCCAGTTGTAAAAACAGTCAACTATGTACAGATAAAAACACTGCTTGAAATCTGTCAACCAACGGCGCCCTTTAAACAAGCTGTAATATACAGATTGTATGGTAATGAAACAATGGTTAACAGACATGACCCTAGTTACAATAAGTGCTTTTAAAAATACACTCACTAACCATTATTGGTTAGTTGATAATTCTAAGAAAAATCTTTGCCGACTTATTTTATACAATCTTTTGAAATAAATCCATCAATTGGGGCATTTCTCATATCTTCCCCATAAATTATATTTTTTCCTCAGTTACAAACCTCATTTTATGTTCAATTTACGGACAAGGAGGAAGCAGCGGCTGAGAGAGCCAATAATCAACTATATTATATTGGTAGGAGGAAAAAACCCATTTGGCTGTTGCATGCCCCCCCTCGCCACCGCCGCCGCCCACCCACACGAAATTCCCTGCTGGCTTGCTGACTGACTGAGAGGCTGAGTGAGTGACATGGAGGTGTATTAATATGCAAACACCATTATCACATGCAGGTGAGGGTGGAGAAGAAGAGAAGGGGAACAGAATTTGGTCTTCCCAATTAAAGCCTTCTGGCCCCTGGTGGCCCTGTGGGGACCCAGTGCATTTACCCATCAGCACTGTCATGAGCCTGCATTGATTGTGTTTGAGTGAAATTTGTATGTGCATGGCTGCTATGTGAGGGATGATTTGACTTTCTGATGTTAACTTTACCGATGCTGATGAACCTCTACATACTGCACAGTCATGTGATATTATAACATGTCACAATGAGTAAGAAGATCACACTGGTCTAAACCTAAATCTAACAGGTATTCTTAATCTAAATAATGTTTTAAGGAAAAATTTATGTATATGTGGAAAATGCACTACATAGAGTTTCTGTACATCTGTGGATCAATCTGAAAAAATTCAGCAGTAATTTTAACTTAAATTCAGTGGAAGAGAAAGTACAATGTGCTGACCCTCCTACAGGAAGTGACATATTCATCATATAAGATTAATTTATGAACATCAGAAATCAGTAGCTGCTTTTCCTTCTAGTAACATTACCCTGTTTCTTTGAATACTCCACTAAACGCTGTGCAAACTGCTTTTAGGGGAACATTAGGAAGTAATTTCCATTGAACTTCTCACTTTACTTACCCAACAAAAATGAGAAGCATTATTCTGATCAACAGTAGAAATAAAATGTGTAAACTAATAAACACATATACTCTGTGTTAGAGTAGCTTCACAGGAGCATAAATCACAACAGGGCGTCTCAGTTAACGTCTCTGCAAACATATTCTACTGTAGTTAAAACCTACTCAGGGCAGCCAATTAGCATATTTACAGTACATTCAGTGGGTATCTGTGTGTATTTTTGTGTTGCAGCGTCACTATCGCCAGCTGTTCTCCTCGGGCCTCTCTCGTCTCTGAGGCTATTACAAGCAGCGCTATTTCTGAGCATGTGAATCCTGCTGCAAGGCTTTGTGCATTCTCTACCAACTTCCCCCATTAGACACAGCTCCAAGGTAAACTACATGCACCATCAACAAAACTGACACCCCAATCTATGGAGTTCATACACGTCCTCCCCCTCCTTCTCCACCTCGACCATATTATCTACCCTGCGTGACAAGTCGGTAATGGAAAAATCACACTAAGCAAATGGTTCTTCTAATAACAATAAATTTCCTATAAAATTATGAAGGGCCCAAACCGTTTCCTTGCATCTATTTTGCTATGAATTCTAATTAGGGTGCCAGAGAGGCAGAGAGTGCTGGGTCATCACACCAGAGACAACGCGCGCCTTTTTGATTGATGGCCCAGTGTGGGGTCGGCCTATCCTCCCCGCGCTCGCTCTTCTTCTGCTCTCTTCCCTCTCCCTCCTCTTACTCTTAAATTAATGGGCGTCTCACCTAGCCCCTAATCATAGTACCCTCCGCCCCCTGCCCCTCCTTTCTGTTCTCATTTCAATTTTGCAGAAGGTGCAGGGGAGAGCATGGGAGGGATTGATCATTTATCTTGTAATGGCTGGATAATAGATCCATCACGGTAAAACAGCTGCACAAACTCTATGTTGTCTCTGTCATCAGGCCTTCCCATTTTCTCTTTAAACCATCCTGCCTAAGCAGCTCCCCACGTGTCACAGCCATTTAACCAAGCAGGCACATCTGTAAAGGTAAATGTCAGGAGGCCTGGACAACGCCACAGCCTGGAACAATAACCAAATGTTTCCTTCTTTAAGGAGCCACCACAGTGACAACAGCTAAATAACAGCTGAGGGAAGCTAAATTAATTCACTGATCTCTAGTTAAATTGCTCAATTAGCTAAATTTCTTAAAAGCAAGCTGCATTATGGAAAGAAAGTCAGGTGGCATACAAGCTTTTTTATAGCAAGACAAGTATTCCTACAATTTATAATCTCATTATTGTGTACTTAGGTGATCCAGTTTCAAGGACTTATTATTAGTATTAGCTATCACTGAAAGGATTCGCTTCACCTGTACTTTTCCTGCTATCACCACAGAACAGGTGAAGTATATCACATCAAAGGTTGACTAAGCATGCAAAATACCTGTACCATGAAACTAATACTTCTAAAAATATCTTTGATGAAATTTGAATAAAACAAAATAATAAGACTGAAAAACTGAATTATGTGAATTTATGATTGTTAGCATGTTTGTTAACATGAGATAAATGGTTTCATCAATGCGTACCCATGACCCATTAATGACAACCAATACCATTGAGATTATACTTTTTTTTTTTTTAAATCTCTGCTTGGTAAAGACCTGCATCTCTCAGACTGGTCTCAGATCTGCAACTTGAAATAGCCCTAATGGTTTCATCAGGAGTTATTCTGGCAGACTCAACACAGCATTTGCAGAGCTGCAGAAGACAGATTCCTCTCACATGACTTAGTAAACAAATATTTATGTGTAAAATCTGTGGAGTGGCCCTTTACGTTAAGCATCATGCGTTCCCTCCTCAGTAACATACCTGGAGCACCAGGAGAATCTGACAGCAGCAAATCAACCCTCACATAGTGCCACTCCCAGTCAATAAATGTACACATAAAATGTCAAGAGCAGCACCCATTAATATGGGAATTCAGCATAGAAATGCATTTGATAGCTATTGAGTATCCACAATGTTTGGGTTTTTCACCCTACATCACCAACTGATGGTGCTTGTGTGTCTGTGTGATGATAGTGCCCTCTCTCTGTCCCCATCCTCACAGTGTGGGCTCCAGCGGGGAGAAGTCATCTGTCTTCGTTAGCGCCTGGGGCTAAATATGCTATGCATCTGGTACTGGGCTTTCAATCCCCCCTTGGCCTAAGCTGCTTTGTTTTGTTTGTATAATAAAAGGTTTACGCTGTGAATACATAATTGCAACAAACTGTGCATGACTTGCACGTACAAACACAACACACAGCATCCAGTCGCCAGTGTCTACATATGTGAAAATCGCATTTAAACACCCTTAGTTGTCACTGTGACCTCCTCAAATGAATATGCTGCCTACTGATTTCTAATGGGTTTCCTGCATTGTGTCTGTGACTGGCCTAAACACAGAATTTGAGAATCCAACTCATTTACAGTCCATTTTGTGAAAAAAGAGAAGAAGTTGGCCTTTGAGAAAATTAAGCTGACACTAGCATCAGTGCAAAAAAATTCCTTCCAAATGGACACTTAACAAGGAGCATCTGAAGATGTGTGGGTTTAAGTGGGTGTTAACAAACCATGGCATTGCTGAATGAGCTGTGGGATGAGAGCTAAAAGGAGAATCGCTTGACTGGGGCGCCCTCCAGTGGTCGATGTTCTCCAACAGGACGCAGCTCAGTTTGTACTTACTGTGCTTTTGTCTTTCAACAGTTTCTCTATCACCTCGATCAGCTGCTCCTTCTGGTCTGGATCCAGGCTGAAGACAAAAGAGAGAGAGCTTTGAAATAAACTGGCAATAAAGGAATTATTCACATAACATGAAAACTTGATAAGCTTACAAATTAAATCATGTCCCCACTGTGTGCTTAGAATAGAGAGATGCTCATGTGCTTACAGCAGATTACACAACATAACAATAAGCTTGTTTTATTTTCTGACGTTATATGCATGTTGATACTCAAACCACTTCCAAAACCACGTGCCAGTTTGAAACAGTAAAATACTGATTATTTGCAGCCCTATAGTGGGGGCTACTAATTTTAAAGTGCATCATACAGTACATAAATTTCACAAGGAGAAGTCAGGCACTCAAATAATAAGTGACTTTTATTTAAACAGAGAAAGATCTCAGACACATCAACCATAAAAAGAAATATGCAACTGATCAGTTCAGATGCAGGTTTACTGCTTTGCTCATTGTCGCCCAGTCGTTCTTTGATTCACGCCTGTCTTAGAAAGACTTAACAGTGAGATAACTGCCAGGAAAACCCCTTTATACCAACATCAGTTTAATCAGGAGCCACTGAACCAGCTGCTCAGTCCTCTGTGAAGTTATGAAGTGGTAAAAAGAGTCAGTCAAGCCAACAAATGCAGCCACAAGCTACTGGCTTTACTCAGTGATTTATTACAGCCCCAAGGAACTGTACCTGAAGAGCTTCTGGATAGCATGGGCCGCAGTCTTCCTGACATACGGGGACAGGTCAGCTGCAGCCTCCTTGATGGCCAACATCATGATTGGGACAATTATGGGGACACGGATGCTGGACAAAACCCTCAGCGCACTGGCTCGGATAAACTGGTTTGGGTCCTACCACAAAGAGATGAAACCACCATGTGTCCATGTGTGAATAGCTAATAGCATATATAACAAAAATGAAATAGCATCTTAGTTAGCAATAAAAGAAAAAGATAAAAGGACTAATAATATGCTCAAAAAGAGTCTCACACACTGCATAATTATTCTTAGTGACTCAAGTCACTAATTAACTAGACAGAGACAAGACGTAGGAATGTTACCTTGAGGGCCCGTTGGAAGGTGCTGATGGAGAGCAGAGCCAAGTCCTGCTGCTCCTCTGCATATCTCACCAGGTAGACGTATACGAGCTTCTTAAGCTACAAAGGACAATTAAATCAAATGGTGATAAATTGAACCAGCTGTAAAGGGGAATGAATGCAGTACACGAGGCAAACAATCTAGCAAACCAGCTGTGAGCTCAAATCTAAGCAGGTAAACGTGAGAGTGTGAGTTTTAACAACCAAATAAAGACTGGAGCTATGAAAGAAAACAACTGAGCTCCGTTTTTCTGTAGGAAATTTGAGTTTATTTTTCCAATGGGTGGAAAAAAGCTGGTATAGAAGGTTTTCCTGTCTTGATAGATTCAATCTATTGTTGTTTGAGGCAGAGGAGCAAGGTTATGTATTTTTGTTCCTTTCTAAAATTGCCATTGGAATTATTTGCCCCCACCTCCCCACTTGTCTTGTGTTTTAGCTTCCAAACCTCCGCTTTTGTCTCAGGAAAGCCTGAGATAATATTTATCCTGCTTTGTGACATGTTCTACTCAAGGTCGAAGGTCGTTCCTCTGCTGATTCACATAAGCTATTCAGAGAGTGAAGAGGCTGAACAGAGCTTATTTCAACCTGCAAGACTGTGGATTTATATATAATGGAACAGGCCGAAAACCGGTTATGAAAAATAATGATTTAAGTGAGGAAGTATTTAGAATTTAATTTAAAAAAGCAAATCAAGGTCGAGGTCAGAGGTAAGGTTGCATTTTAGGCACAATCCCCAAGAATTTAATCCAGTAATCAGCTCCATGCTTCCTAATGCAGGGAGTATTGACTTGCAGCAGTGCACCACAGTTCTCAATCATCATTCTGGTCATTACTGCTGGAAGTAATGGCATTACTCACTATAAAAGGAGACACAACCCATCTGCCCTCAAGGATCGGGTTTCTATGGCCAATCAGTACTCCGCTGATTTCATTTTGAACAGTTAAGTAGACGATTAAAGGCTCAACAAGTGAAACTTGGTCAGCATCAAATGAGATTCACTTTAAATTTCTCCACTTGTTACGTGAGTCAAAAATAATGACACAGATGTGCATATGTGTTAAAATAAAGTACAGCTTCGATCAAAGAAAACAAAGAGCACTGATATTAAATCACGTAACACGGTCACTAATCGGCATGCTCTTGTGCTGTTTTCTAATTAGTGGGGATCAATGGCAGCCCACAGTGACAAGAAAAAAAGGATGAAGGGGGGAACAAGTGAAAAGGCCTTTTTAGTGAGACATACTGTATTGGAGAAGCTAGGAAAAAATCTGAGAGAAAATACAGACCAAGACCTCACACTACCTTAGCAGCTGGTGTGTATGAGGTGGGAGAGGAGAGACGTGACTGTGGGATCTTTTCTGCCAATTACATCCACCCACCTGCTCCCCTACCCTGCCATGAGTTGCTTCGGCTGCATGCCTTGCACACAGCGTTCGGCTCCAGGCCCCCCGCTCACATGCTGCCCCTCATGCTACCTGATTATTCTGCCGCTGCTAATCAATATTCACAGGCTCCGGGCATGGGAACCCCTCTTGAGCTGCTGCATATAGTTTTCACTAGAACGGTCTGTGCATGTGTCGGTCATGGCTCATACATGATATAGTGGAGTATTTTTCACACATGCAGAATTTCACAATATGTTTCTGCTGCTGCAGCACCACCTTATTATTAGCAATAATAAAACTAGTCATGTTACGAATGGGCAATAAAGGAAATCATTTAAAAATGTCCTTTCATTGGATCCAATACATTTAGGGGTATATTATTGTGATGTATTTGTCTCTCATTAAAACAAAAACTGTCCTTTAGTTTGTTGATGAAATAAATAAAGTAAAAAAATGTCAAATGAAGCTAATCCACATGAATCTATTATTTTGCTGTTAGGGGAAGTTTCCTCCGTTATGTCATGCAGATACATCACATGCTGTATTAAACAAGAATTCAATGATTCACATCAGCCAAAAATAGGAATAGGAATAATGATTTCTCAATACTGTGATGTCATACCTCGATGTTCTTACTCGCAACGTTCTTCACAACAGCAGGAAACAGCTCCGATGCATTTTTCCCTTTGGCAATCAGCTGAAAACCAAACAAAACAATTTTCTCTACCCATCTCATCACTAATATTAATCTCATTAGTCAAGAGGGCACTCATAATGTTTACAAAAAAAAAGAGAAAGCTTTTGTGACTTGTCTCTCACCCCAACGATCCTTTTCATGGCCTCCAGTTTGAGTGACTCCTTGTTGCTCTCCAACATCTCTTTAAGATCTTCATTCCTGAGCAAAGAAAATTGTTGTCATTATTATGGTCAACATCAGCTGAGGGGACTTCACTCATCAGTTTAAAAGGTAAAGATGCTGGGAAAGCTTCACGTCTACCGCATCTGGTCATGTTTAGATTAGAGGTCACACATGCAAAGGTCTCACGGGCTCCTGTGGCCGGCATCCAAACACAAAACAAGAATGTCATCTGTTCCAGCAACAAGAAACAAGAATTTCTGCTAGAATTGCTCCATACTCACATGATATGACAATGCTCATTCCTTAGTTACTGCTAATGCTAACACACACACACACACACACAGCATCATTGTCAAACGACACAGCAGGTTGTTTGTTCCACACAAGGGATAAACATTGAGAGAGGTAATTACCAGCTGGAAAACACAGTACCAACTACCACACGTCTGCCTGTGTGAGTTTATCTACTAGTTTGGTGAACTATTTTATGCAGTGCTATGTGCTATATAACACCATCATCTTTTCACATTTTCATTTGTACTAAAGACAGTGTCATTGTTAACACAGATGTTTTTACCTGTGTTCAACATCTGTACTGTGCTGTTCAGTACAAACTCAGAGCTGCTAGCTTGGCTGCAGATGTTTAGTCTAGGCATAATCAGGTTGTGGTATTTTTAGACATGATGACAATCTAACCTTGCACAGACCTAACACCAAATTAAAAAATTAATCTGTTAAATAAGTCTAAACATTATGCATCAGCTAAGAGTAATTTTACATAAGAAATACAACAAATAATTGATCAGTTTCTTTAAGTCTGTTACCTGTTGGACAAACAATGTAGTGGTGACACTGGTTCTAAATTATACTAGAAAGCATATTATTATGTTAAATTAAAAAACAGCCAATTACATTCCAAGTAAACATGCTCTATAGATCATATATTGCCCAATTATTGTTTCACAAATCGCACACTGCCTAGAAATATGTGGAAATACATTTAAAACTTATATTAGGGCAGTTTTTATTTTATAAAAAGAGTCAATAAGAAATCTGATAATAAAGAATCATCTAATCTACTTTCTGATATTGCAGATAGTGAAATACTGCAAACATAGGTATAAAGCTGATAACACTATGAATAAACCATACCCTAACCTGTGATGATGTGTCTAACTGAAAAAGTTTGTCTTCACAACAGCATTGTGAGCGATCTTACTACAGTACCCGGCCTTGTGTTCCTCCTTGGGGCTACTGTCGGTGTGTGTGAGGGCCTGTTCTTCCTGACTCAGCTCAGTCTTCAGAGTGAGCTGTAAGCTCTCGGCAGACACCAGCGCTGCCCTCATAGCTCCCACTGCCTCCGAGCGCAAGGAGAAACAAACATCCATACTCGCTGTCCACCACAGCAGCCCTCAAACACTTTCCACAACCAGTAGTCCTTCTGTTTGTGTGTGTGTGTGTGTGTGTGTGTGTGTGTTAGCGCTCAAAAGTCCACAACTGACTGTATTCCCAGTAACTCAAGTGAAACAGGGTAATTAGCCTCCTTCAGGCTGTGTGCCCTGTTCTCTTGGTTTTATTTACAGTCGTCTTCTCTCGTCTTATTCATAACTGTCAAAGCTGGAATAGTGGGAAAAACTGCACAGGCTCCACGGCTTTGTGCCTGTCATTTACTACTCCCTTCCTCTTCTCTTGGGCAAAAAAAAAGTCACAAGATGCCCCGTCAGCCCGCTAATGGCAAGTCATCCTTGTCTGCTGACTTGGGTAAGACCTCTCTCCAGCGGCTGTAGATCATATTCTTCCTGTAACTACCTGCCGGTCAGGTGTGGTCTACTCTTGTTGACTTGCTACTCCTTACACATGTAGAGTTTACTCTGGAAACTAGGCTGTCTCACCTGCTTTCTGACTGTGTGTGCGACTCTGTGTGTGTGACTGTGGTCACTTCCCTCTAGGGGAAAAAGGAGGGCCTTATCTAGACTGGTGGGTAAACACTGGGCTACTTTTCATCACCTCCATTGCACAATAATCCACTTCAGCTTGAAACCACTAAGAGCACACACGCTGCCAAGTTTGGCAAGCCTACATCAGCAGATAACAGTAACAAGCTGAATGTCAGGAAACACCTTTGAAAATTTGTTTGGCACAGGGGCCAGATTTGACCTCCTAGATTTTATTTGGGCTTCTATGACTGATTCGAGAGCTTAACTGAGCAATAACTTGCTTTCTCAAGCTGATAAACATATCTCACTATCAGTGTCGTGCCGTGTCTGATATGTGCAGATGGTACATTTTGGAAAAAGCAGGCCTCACACAGGAGGCTATTTTTAAGTTTCCCTATGTAGAGGGTTCATGGGTAAAACTGAAGACCTGGTCATAAATCACAATCCTTGAATGATGTCATCATAACTAACCTATAATGCAGTTGAGTCTGGTGTGGACAGATAAACTATTTATAAATTTACAAACTGCATAAAGGTAGATTAGTTTTACTGTTTAGACACATTTCTGTCAATAGTGACATCTAAAATAACATTCTGTAACATGCATGTTTTTCCTTTTCTGATGTATAATTTTTCTAAATCAACACCATACATGTAACATGTCCAAAAGCCTAATATCTGCATCACATCTGGCTGATAGTGATCTTTTTAAATGTGTTTCGCATCACTGGTAAGAGTGATGCATTAGCTGTGACAGTTTCCTAACACAAAATCATCAGAGTGGGTCACTCATTTAATGCTATGCTGCTGAATATACAGACAGAACATATGATGATATGGTCATGGTTCCTGCATCCCCGCGCAACTTGGGGATTTGAACAAACAAGTCAGATCTTATTACTGTTTTTTTTTGTTTATGTGCTGTCATCAACATGTTGTGTTGGAGTTTGAGTAAATCATTTGGTTGCAGAGATTAGTGTCTTCATGTGGCTGTGAGCTCCATGAGCCAGCAGTTGCTTTCAATTTCATCATAGTGCAGTATTTTATTACAGACTCCCAACACAGCCAGAGGCAGGAGATGCATTTTAGAACTGCATTTTATAAGGCTGTGTGGAAAGTCTCTATGAAGAGATTTCTTTATTTATTATTTTCTACTTTTAAGAAAACAAACTTCCATCTTCAGTGTTTTTCTTCAGTACAATGTTTCATCCATCCTTCTGCACTGACTGAATTTTATCACTGGAATTAATCTGTAGATCACTGCCCATAAACAATAGAGAAGAGGAAGTAGTTTTATAAAGTGGAGAATGTAGTCGGACCATTTCACTTTTCCTTCTTTCATTTCTTTTTCCATGTTTATAATGGATTACAAAATGTTCCTCCGGAGTTTGTCCAGTATTTCAACAGGTTGTTTTTTTACATTAATTAGCTTTTTAGAGCAAAAATAGACTTTTAGCTAGTAGAATATTAACCCAACCTCTACTCAAAGCTAAAGACAAAATCTTTAATGCAGCTAAAACAAAAGTGGTCATACAGCAAATCAATGCAAGTAAAGCACTGAAGCACAGAGAAATTTCTCTTTAGTCACAGATAACACATAAGTCACATGTCTCACTAGGGCCTGGCATAGAGCTCTCAGTCAGTAAGAAGAGACCTTCAAGGCTACAGAACATGTGCCTTCCACATGTGATAAACATCAGTAATTTCACATTACAAACATACTACTTGATTTCATTTTAGCAGAGCAGGCTCCTGATATGTCCTCGGCTGCAACCTTTAACAAATGCACAGCACACGCAAATGCCGGGGACACAGAATTGTATTGTCCCAATTTAAGATGCACATGTTAAACATTGTGGATTGTATCAGGCAAACATGTGCAAACAGAAGCATCATTCACGTCTTTGTCTTTTCTATCTGGTTTTACAGCTCAGCCATGAGTTAGGCAAACACATGACCTGGCAAGTTTAGATGTTCCCTTAAGCACCCAAAGCTACATTTTACACTGGGGTAAGTCGATCATTAAAACTACTTGAGAAACGCCAGTGTAAACCAGCATGTAACACGTAGCAAGCAGTATTCAACCCCAAGGTCTGCAGCTGTGCAGCGCTCATGTGGTGTGTAGCATCTCACACCGCTTTATCACTGACTGCACAGGAAATTACAAAATACAAAGGATGGTTAGTCTGATGATTGGCTGCCCTCTAGTGTCAGGTTTCTGAGTTAAAACTCTAAACACATGATCAAAACATGCTGACGACCTAGTTTCAGTTTTAGAACACTGAAATGTCAACTGGAGACGCTTAAGATGAAGCAACATGCAAGGTACAGCAACTGCCAGGTGGAGTTTATTATGTGGTTTTCTGCATGTGTACAAAAAGGTAGAAAAGTCGGCACATGTAACATCTTAACTTTACTGCTACGCTAAATAAACCCTCTAGGTCCAAATTAATCTGTTTGCTTACAGAATTTAACCACATGGCCATCAGCAAGTCTTTATACACAAACAGTCTCTTACATGTCTCTTTAAAGGGATTAATTTCCACAACTGAACAAACTGCAGTTTTGACACAAGAAGCATGAAAGAATTATTAATTATTACTCAAAAATCACTCATCCGCCTGATCACATGCAAACACAAACCCCCTATATAGCATGTTGTATTGAACACAAACTAACTACTGTTTTACCATCGGTCACAAGAAGAAACCTTCCTGTAGCTTACAGAACATCCAGATCACAGCAGTAGACAGTGCATGTAACTGCTACACAGGATTAAATGACTTCTCTGTAGTCAATCCAGCATTCATTTTATGTTCAGGATTTAATTTTGCTGATGCATTCTTCACTAAAGTCGCTGCTAAAAAATGAATTTTGTTCAGTTTGTTAAATCACAAGTTGTGTGTAACCTGTAAGCACATAGTGAAGGTGACACGAACAGATCTCTGCTTGCAGAGTAAAAACTAGATAATGTTGTTCTTGTTATTCTGTTTGAATTTGAGCACAGTGTCATAAGGCTTTTAGCTGACAATACAGTCCACATGTAGACTGAGAGGTGTGTGGTTGTGCCTGTATGACATGAACATAGACTCATTTTATACTAGTTTACTAAATAAATCCTGATGACAATGGCTGTTCAGTATTTTTAGGATTACTACTTTATATGTTCCAGGTTTATGCTTATTATTTTTCTTTAAATCATTTATGTTTCACTAATTAGTTTGAAAATGGCAAACTGAAATACAATATCAATGATGGTTTCTACTGCCTTCTATTTCTTATCATGAAAACAGCTCCCATATTAAAATCTTTAACAGGTTATGTGTGCTCGTTAGCTGTAAAATTGCATTTTATCTAATTGCTTTGCAATGTATTTTTGTGCATGCCTCATGTGATGTTCTACATAAAACTGCACGATGTACTACACTATTTACAACCCCCAAAAAAGTTGAGTTAGAATTGCAAATATTCACATTTGAAAAGCTGTTAGAACATTTCGGCAGCTTTGGTAACACAATTAATTATCTCTCAATTAGATCAATTAAACTCTAAATAATGAGTTGGTCTCTAGTTGTGTAAAGGAAATATCAAATTATAAAGTGTGCTGCAGTTATAGTGGGGTCAACAGGGGCCCAGGGAGTAGATCCAGGCCTGTCTTAGGCCTGTGAATACCGGCTTTCTATCAGGACATGTGTATGGAGTTGCTAATATGAGTCCAGTGTTGATAATAAGCTAACAGCACCATAATCACACCGCTGACCGTCATTCGCCATCACTGCCGAGCCTGTTGGAGCCGCAGGGTCCTGCTGGCCACTGGGTGTTAGCTACATAAGCTTCATAAGCTACATAAGCTAATATTACCCATTCTCACATTACACAGTACACATGCTCGGCTAACTTACTTTTTAAAATCAGCGCTGAAAAGTCCGAAGGCAGCTCCGGCGTTGGAGGAGGTCGAGCCGCTCTCCTGCCCAGCTTCCACCGCAGCCTCCGCTCCTCCTTGGTCATTGTACAAAGCGCTTGTCGACATGCTAAACCTCTGTTTTTAAATAAAGATTAAACGTGGTCTGCTCCTCCTTTCGAGCTCTCGGCTGTTCATAGAGTTGAGGATAAATCAGTGTACGGCAGCGTTTAAACTTCCTGCAAAACAAAACTTCCCCCCGAGCTTTCACCCAACTTTTCACACGCAGTCGCGGAAGTGTGAGCTGGACAAGTGGCTGTCACATGACAGGGCTTTGGCGGAAACGGGCCATAGATCTGTATAAACTAGAAAAGACGAGTTCACTGTAACCGGCGCTGAGGCCTCGTCTAGAATGTGCAGCTCTATGATAGAACCGCCCCGTACGTTGTGTTGTCAGGGAAACAACGTTACTACGGTTTTATACGCAGTATCCATCAAACGTCTTTACGTCAAATAAACTAACGCGCAGCGGTGGCGATTTACTTAGTTACGTTGAAGAAGGTGATTAATAAAAAATCAATATTAATATATTTTATCACAAAGGATAATGTGATAAAATATAACGTGAATTATTCTGAAAATGCTAATACTTTTACTTTTTCCTTAAATATATTTTGCTGAATAACTTTTACCTGTGAAAGAACACGTTGTTTAACGGTGAATGTATGGTTTGGAGTATAGTTCATCCACCACAGTGTTAAAGAATCCATATACAAAATCTACCAAAACAAAATATTCATGTTTGGGAAACATCTGTTTAAATCTGTTTAATGTGGTCGGAATCTGCTTATTAAAATATAGTATTCATTATACAACACATAGATTTATTGTTGCTTTGAAATTTTGTGCTAATATCTTTTACAAAAAGTGTGTTTACATTAAAATTTCTATCCAGAGCGACTTACAATGAGGTACAAGGCAAAAGCAGGCTTTAGGTGTTATTCTATTATGGCTTTGGAGTTCCTTCCTCAAACATGTTTGTGCATGCTATCTGTATTTGTTTTAGCACTGTAATGTCTTGTGTGCTGTGACTGAGTGGTTAAGGCGATGTACTACAAATCCATTGGGCTCTCCCCGTGCAGGTGTGGAGCCACGTATGTTCCTTAGCACCACCATCTCCAGCCATATTGTTCAGGCAGCTAAACAAACTTAACCAGCCACAGGCAGTGTTGACCTTAGCTGAGAATGGCTGCAAACACCCTCCCATTGATGAGGTGCACTCCTCCCAGGCCAACCAACATGAAATCAATCATCATTTTTGACCCATCCCACTGTGATGACTCAGTCTTTGAACTGCACCCTTCAGGAAAAAGACTGAGACCAATATAAAAACTCCACCAACAGATAAAGAAACTGTTGCCAACTGACCCATACCAGACCCTACGCTGTTCACTGCATCCCACATCCAAAATCATATTATCAATGGTCACCCTGACGTTTTTTTAATTCTTATCTCAATTTCCAGATTCCCTTTTTGTGCATTTAACATTATTTGGTCGGTTTTATTCTTTATTTCATTCATATATCTTGTGTCTGGGAGCTAACACAGAGACACTTTCTTCATTATCTTGCATATTTGGCTATTAAAACACATTTAATTCTGATAATATTTTAATAACCTAAATGAAATTGCATTCATACTTGAACAGATTTTCCTTTTCATTAAACCATACAGTCAAAACATTTAACAGAGAGGTCACTGAATAGTGGGTTTGATAAACAGGACGTGACGTTTCTTCACTTCCGCCTGACGTCTTGTTGCGTCACCTTAGATCCATTGCTGGTGATCAATCCTCCCCTTCCATAGGATCTCTGGACACGCAGTCAACATTTGACTTCACCTCCGACCGTGTCGTCTCCGAAGCGAGTCTGTTTCTGGAAGTAGCTGGCTCTGACTTTGGCTTTACGTACCAGCTTTTACACTAATTTAGACTAAACGACTCAAGTCATCTCCTGAGGAGAATGTCAGATTTCGACAGCAACCCGTTCGCGGACCCGGACTTCAGCAACCCATTTCAGGTAACGTTAGCTAGCTAGCTAAGGTAGCCACAGTAGCATTAGCTGACGTACTATTTACCATTAATAACATGGAACCAACCAATTCTTCCGCTGGATATCGTGTAATAAGCTGCTGTTATAAATCTAAGAACTGATAAACATGTTAATCAAGTTGTTTACAGCCTTTAGATTGACTGACGCTTTATATTGGTTCACTTTGCCCGACTCTTGTGACCAAACCTGAAAAGGTAATAGGCGCTGTTGTTGTGTTAGCTACGTTAGCTTCGTTAGCTTAAAGTCCTGTGTTGGTCTTCCTGATGATACAGCAGGTGTTATCTTTGATTATTCAGCAGGTTTTGCTGTGTTGTGTATTCAAACCCCCTTTATTTCTTTATCATATTCTCTTCTGCACCTTCTGAGTTTTAACTAGTGGTGAAAGTATTATACTTGTGTATAAATATGAGTTACTTGTACTATATACTTCTATTCCACTACATTTTAGAGATGAGTATTGTACTTGTAAGTACATTTATTAGTCATGTTTTAGTAATATGGTTTTACATAAATATATATATACTGTTTATACTATCCAAAATATTGTTCAACTTTAAATCCCAGTTTTCCAACCCTTGTTTAGAAAACTAAGCTCACAGTGGGACTCTTCTCATCTTTTACGTGTCACATACCTTATGCAGTTAAATCATTAGTCAGTCAGTCAAAGCCTTCACTGGTCAGGAAACGTCAACTTTATCCTCCAGGAAGCTTTCACTTCACAGCTGGCCTGAATAATGCAGCATCAATCCTTAGAAAAAAATCAAGACCACTTCACACATCCACCAGGAAAGTCCCAGTTAATAATCCACTTTACTGGGGTAGAAGAGGTGTGAATAATCTACATCCTAACACTTCCATCAGACACACATGTCTTTAAGTACATGTACTTTGGTTTTACATTGATAAACCACTGTTCAGATGTTGCTCCTGTTTCCATGTGTGGTGGATTTCTCTTGTAAAACATCCATCTTAATTAATGGATTATATAACATAGCCCTAAAATGAGATTAAATCGCCACTTTTTGTACCAAACTCAGAATGATCACACTGAGGGAATTAATCCTGACTTTATTCTATTAAACCACTTATATACAAACAACTTCTCAAAAACAGGGAAGTATGTGGCAGCAGAACATGATTGTGGTGTGTCATGCATTCATTACGCTGCATATTGCTTTCAGCTATGGACAGTGTTTTTTTACATATCTTGTCATGGGGAAAGCATTTGATCGAATGCTTTTCAACCCTTCAGTGCCAGAAATGGGATCTTTAAATAACTTTATTTTAAAGGAATAATAATAAATGTTGTAACTCACTAATCTATTGTGGCAGAGATGTTCCTACTGATTTCTCCCACTTCTTTAAAGGATGCTCAGTTTGACCATGCAGCCCCCCAAACCTGAATCATTCATGGAGTCCCATTAACATACTGACATGACTAGTTCATCCCTGCTGTTTCTCTGTCATTTGTTGGCTCACACTTTTTTGCCTGAGGAGAAGCTGGAGTTTTGTTCCCTTCTCTGAGCGATTGTCAATACTTAATGAAATCATATGGCGCCATCATACTGACATGTGGTGCTAGGATCTCTGCTGGCACATTTTCTGCTAAATTTCATCACTCCATCTAAATCTTGCTTGGCCTATTTCTGTGGATGTGGGCTAATCACACACATTAGGCTCCCATGTCCCAAAGAAGAAATCACATTTCATCATCTACGTACATTTTTCAAGTGTGTTTTGATCTGCTGTTACATTTTGCAGCTTTACATTTAAACACAGTAAAGTAGTTTTAATAGTAATTTTAAAGTTTGTGTGTAGTTGGACAAGACAGACGTGCAACAATCGAAAAATGCGTGGTGATGAAGACCTATAGATTTAGAGATGAAAAGTTGGCACTTGATGAATTTACTGTACATGTACTTGTTTGGCTCTGCAGTAGGGTAGCATTAAACTTTAAACACAACACGTGCTGAAATATTTATGACCCCGGTCTGGTGACAAATTGTAGCCTGAGCGTGTCAAGCAGAAAAGATGCTCCTAGAAATTCAAGAGTCAGAGAGACGGCGAGAGCAGTGCACTGAGGCTGGATAAGGACAGCAATTCAGGAATAGCTAGATTGGATGTTAATCTTGAACTCCAATTTGAATGAAACTAGTGCCTGACTGACATCAGCTGATGGTAAGTCAATTAAAGAAAGAAAAATATGCAAGTGCATCTTAACTGACACCTGCAGGAATCAGAATTTTACTTTGAAATAGTATATAATATATAATAGTATTAATTCTGTTGTTTGATAGTATGTATTTTGTATTTCGTTGATCCTTAAAGGTACTTAGCTACACTCCTTGGACTTCCTCTGGATGTTGTTTGTGCTTGTTACAGCTGTCATTCACTAAACGTAATTAAACTAGGTTGTTTAATTATGCCCATTCTGCAAAACCAAGAATGGTTCAAAGGTTTGGAGAGTGAGGAGCGCTTTTTATTTCTGTCTTTAGCAGTGAGAGGTTTTCACTCCCCCACATTCTGAAGCTCGTGGCTATTTATAGAGTCTTCTCGTGAAAATTATTGGAATCATCCCATCTTTAGCAGTATTGAATTATAGGGCTGTTGCATTTTGAACAAAAAGGGCTTTTGGCCTCGATTTGGCAGAATAATTGAGGGTTTTTACCCTCACATAAGCCATTTTGGGTTTTTTTGCTGTACAGATTTTCACTGATGTCCTTGGTTAAAATACAAGAAGTCTTGGCGTCTCATACAGAAATCTAGGTTTCTCTAGGTTTAATCTAGCTTCTTCAAACTGTTCTCATGTGGGATCATTTGGTTTTTACAGGATCCATCAGTGGCACAAGTAAGAAATAATGCTCCTCCAGGGTTGGAGGAGTACAATCCCTTCTCAGATGGCAAACCAGTAAGTACTTTCACTTTCACAGTGAACAAATGCTGCATTCAGTTGTAATAATAACAGGATTATAACACAACTGCATATATATTTTCTGCCTCAGACAGCTGCGGGTACAGCACCCAAGACTGCAGCTCCCACCATCAACACACAACCCGCCATTATGAAACCCACAGAGGAGCCTCCAGCCTACTCACAGCCACAGCCACAGGCACAGGCACAGGGACAGGTGCAGTATTACTGATCACATCTGAGAACAAAAAAAACTCATAGCTTTGTGCCTAATGGTCCACTGAGAAATATCAGGTTTAACAGACACGCTTTAACATTGTGCTGATATTATTTTGTGTCAGTGTATGTAACCTAACATACTATTGGATCATATATGATTCAGCATCACCAGCACAGAATCTGGCAGCATACTGGAGGTAGTAGATGTATTAGCATGACAGCTGGTTTCATGCCGAGTTCGTGCACAGAAAACCGCTCACAGGAGGCTGTTTCTGTCTGTGACTGGGCTTTGTAGCTGGAAAACACAGGAAATAACTTGTGATGGTGCATCTCATTTATAGGCAGACTCTTCCGAACATGCTGTTGTGTTGTCTCTCTTCCTGTAGAGAATTGGGTATAGTAGTTTTCCGTATGTGTGTGTGCAGGAGCAGACGCGAGCAGCTGCTGAGCTGTTAAAGCGACAGGAGGAGTTGGAAAGAAAGGCTGCCGAGCTGGACCGTAGGGAGAGAGAGATGCAGTCACTCAGTGCTTCAGGAGGTCAGACACCAGCATGCAGCTGCAAATCAGTTCTGTACCTACACAAACTCACATCTTTAAAAACATCATCTCCTTTTGTCCTGTTTCAGGCAGGAAAAACAACTGGCCTCCGCTTCCAGAGAAGTTCCCTGTGGGCCCTTGTTTCTACCACGACATCACTGTTGACATTCCTGTAGAGTTTCAAAAGACAGTCAAGATCATGTACTACCTCTGGATGTGTGCGTAATACTTTTGGATTCCTATATTAACTATAACATTGGTCTGGTGCATTGTGTTGCAAGTGAAACAGCTTTTTTGTCACTTGAAGATGAATCCTATTGAGGTCTCTCATGTCCTGATGGATATTTGTGATTTTTTTGTGACAACTCTAGACTGGTCCAATTACTCACATTTCAGCAAATGATACTACAGGTCTTGCCTCTAAAGCCTTTGCTGCTTAGTCCTAGTGATGCGAATCAGGGAACCAATGGCATCTATTGGAATTCAGTAGCCACATGACAAAGGCACATGGTGCAGTCATGTGGATTGATGAAGTGACTCGGTCAGATGATTGCTTAAAGGTCGGTGAGATACCGACTTCAGAGAACAGTGACAACAACATCTTTTCTTTAGTATGTTTTCATCTGAGTGTCTAATGAAAAGGTCTGATACTTTCTGTTCGGAAAAAAAACAGCAATATACTGGATTTTCTCTTTAAGCTTTCAATTAGAGACAACACCCCAGCTCAGCTCTGGCATGTAAACCAGCACGCATGTGTCATATTTCACACAGTGATGTTAAGTTTCCTCAGTTATACAGACTCTACTACTGTACTACTGCAGCCGCTGTTTAGGACCCTGAGAACAGATTTTAATGATGAATAATTAAGATGTGTGTGTATGTCTGTGAGTATTCCGCTCTCAATTCTCTCAGTGTTACATGTTGAAACACTAAGCTCCAGTGTTTCCTTTATTTCCATTCTGAACCTGACTTGGCCAGACACCGGACCCTGCTGCACAAACATTCTCCAGCCCACTCCACTTTCCACGCTCTGACGGTGACACACCGCGGCTGCAGCAATGTCCCACTTCTTCTAAAAGCTCCAGCGAGATATTCACTGTACTTTTTTCTTCTTTCTGCTGTTTCCCCTCAGTTCACACCGGTACACTGCTTGCTAACATGATCGGCTGCCTGGCCTGGTTCTGTGTGGATGCAGTACGTGGGGTGGACTTTGGCTTGTCCATCCTCTGGTTCCTGCTCTTCACACCCTGCTCTTTTGTCTGTTGGTACAGGCCACTTTATGGAGCATTCAGGTATTAGCAGATTTAAAAACCATCTTGCAAGCACTCTTACTCAAGAACACCCCCACCTCCTAACGTGTTGCTGTGGGTTTAGTCTTATCCTATAATACCCTGTGTTTTCTGTTTGTGCAGGAGTGACAGCTCCTTCAGATTCTTCATTTTCTTCTTCGTATACATCTGTCAGTTTGGCGTCTACGTCCTCCAGTGTATCGGCATCAGTGGATGGGGTGCCAGGTGAGAAACCGGGGCAAGAAGAGAACCATTTTGTCTCTCAGTTAGCTAAGACATTGTAGATTGCTGTTTTTTTTGTTGTGGATTAATACGTAACTTTCTTGTGTTTAGCGGGTGGATCTCAGCTTTGACTGGCCTGAATCGAAGCATCCCAGTGGGCATTATAATGATCCTCATCGCTGCTCTCTTTACCTCACTGGCTGTCTTGTCCCTCATCATGTTCAAAAAGGTACAAGTAATCCATAAGATAATCAGGTAGCATCTTTAGCAGCCTGTTCAGCACAACTTCATCTGTTCTTGCTCTTCATTTAATCAGGTCCATGCACTGTACCGTACCACCGGTGCCAGCTTCGAGAAGGCTCAGCAAGAGTTTGCCACAGGCGTCATGTCCAACAAGACGGTGCAGACAGCCGCTGCTAACGCCGCCTCCCGGGCTGCACAAACGTCCTTCAAAGAGCAGATCTGATTGGGCCAGACTGCTCGCCCACATCTCCATCCACCCCTCGAGCCCCTTCTCCTCTGGTCACAACACCCAGCTTCCACTAGAGCCAAGTGTCCTGTTTGAACACATGGGAAGTCCACCAGCCTTCTGACAACATCAAAGTGGTTTAAATGAGGACTGGCCAAACAGCCAGCTGATCTGCATGTTCAGGTTCAGAGAGGAAACCACTAAGGGGAGGATTTGAACAGGGTCATGGCTCCTACTCTATCTGCCCCAGCAACATTGTGCACTCTCATCTCTGACTCTGGGATCCCTCACCTACACGCCTCCTACCACTCAACCTGTGTGCTCAGCTTTGTTTTTCTGTGTGTGTGTGTGTGTGTGTGTGTGTGTGTGTGTGTGTGTGTGTGTGTGTGTGTGTGTGTGTGTGTGTGTGTGTGTGTGTGTGTGTGTGTGTGTGTGTGTGTGTGTGTGTGTGTGACCAACTAAATGAATGTTTGTGTGCCTATTTATATGTTGTGGATGCCTTGAGGCCTGTGTGTCTGTCTTTAGACAGATTCTAATGTAGCTGAACCAAGTTGGACTTTCTAAAGTTACCTGGGAATTTCCCACCATCAGCCATGTTATTAGAGGTTCTGTGCACCCAGTGTATCTGAGCTTCTCTTTAATTTATCAACCTAATCACTTCCTGTCTTTCCAGCTAATTTGGACTAATGGAAGTTCTCTTGTACTCTCTACTTGTCATTTAATGTTCATTCTGCAGCCTTTTCAGAATCATTTCGCTGCTTTCCTTGAGTTCATAACTTTACGCTGCTTCGCCTCAGTGGAGGGTCTTCGTATTGTTGAGGATGAATGCTGTGCATTCCAGTTCACTGCCTTGCCTTCTGCTTTTTGCTTTCCTCTGAATTGGGTTTGAGAAAAAGTTGTCTTAATCCTTAGTGATGCTTCACCCAAAGTTTTAGATATTCACTTTCATCCTTGCAGACTGTAGAGCACTACCTTTTTATTATCAAACTAGTAGTGATATTACTCAAAAACAGATAATGTAAGCCACTCTTGTGGTCAGACACCTCTTTATAATATCTTAGTATATCTATATCTTAGTTTTTCATCTGTTGCCACCATCAATGCAAAATTTAACTTTGGTTTAGAAATACATATGTGTAAAACAGACACGCATTTAGATTGAAGCACTTTTATTTTGGGTGAAATATCACTTTAAAGGTGACTCTCAAGTGTTTGTTTTGCTTGAAATCCTTTTGCCTATAATGATCTACATATCCATTGTGAAACCACAGCAAGTTGCACTTTAGATTTGTCCATTAGATTCTGTCTGCACACTGTAATCAGTGCAAATGGAAGGTGGTCTGAGGCCTTCCTGCTCATTGATGTGGATTCTTAAGTCATACTGTACGTGTGACGTGCACCAGCTGAGGTCAGCATTGTTCTCACGTTATGCCTACTCTACCCTCATATCATATCTTCAAAAATAAATCAATGAATGACACTGTTCACACTGAGATTCTGTATATACAGCTGCATGTTCATACAGTTGATATCGTATGAGGAGTAAAGTGTAACTTGTCTCCAGCTTGTGCACTGGAGATTTACCTCAGTTTTACTCAGGATGTACTCTCTTGTCTTGCATGACGAGGTTAGCAATTATATAAAATTGTACAAATCAGACCCTGACTAGTCCCTGGTAATAGATATATGTGCTGTATGACATCATATTGCTGTAAATATGACTCAAAAAGTTACAAATGGCCAGTAATGTCACTGTAATGTTCTGCTAATGGCTTGTTTAATCCTCATTTGAGATTTGTAGATTGATCATCACTGGATTGCAGCAAGACCAATCAAATCAACATAGAGTTGTTCTTTTTTGTTCTCTTTAGTTTCTTTTATGTAGTCACCAAAATTTAAAACATTTCTCTCTTACCTGCTGTGTTTTCTGAAGTCTGTACGACCTTGTGTTGGTTCAGTGGAGGCTGCAAAGCGTCTTCTTTCATTGTTTGACTGTTTCTAATCTCTCTGTCTGTTGTGCTTCATGTTTTAAACCTTTTGTAGGTTTGTATTATGTAGGAGTGTATATTGAGGGAATTGGGGCCTTTAAATCTTAATCTGTGTGCAGGGCAGGGTCTCTGGGCCTGGGATTCTTCTTGACTTCTGCAGACTTGTGTTTTAATCGAACGAGGCGTCCTGCAACCTGCCTCATTTTGCTCTCTGCTGTTTTTATTTCACACTGGTTTAATTTGACCCCGTACATTTAATGTTAATGTGCAAAGCAACATGAGGTTATTTCTTAAAGAATCAGACTGAATAGCATCTCCAAAGTCTTTGTTACTTTCGACTTGCATATAAAAACATGATAAATGTTAGAAGCGTTAGGCTGCAATGTGAACCGTGTGATGTACCGTGTCTGGACTGTGGCTTTGAGCTGTGCTTTATAATCAACATGGTATGTGGTAGAAACACTGGGAGTGAAATGTAACTTTTCATAAGAATCTTACAATGAAATTTTAACGACTTTATTGAGAAAAGTATGAAGGGATGTTTGTATATTTTGTACGATTTACAGATTGTCGGCTGTTCGCTCTAAATTTAAGCGTCATTTTAAGATGCACTTTGGTTTCACCTTCAGTCGCATGTCGAGTAGCTTGAGTTTTGTATTTATTGTATTAACACTGAATAAAATTCTTCTTCTGTATGTGGTTTGTGGGACTGTTGAATTTGCGCTGCATGCTGTCGGCTTGCACCAGCAGCTGAAAACCAGATGAGGTCAGTGGTTATCAAGGAGAAGAGAAGTTCACTTTACTAGAAATTAGATGCAGGTTTAGTGTAAGTTGAACAATCATCATACTGTTACTACCAGGACATCCCAAAATTTGCAAACATTTAAATTCATTTTTGCAGATTGAAGATGGTTATTAAAAGACTTTTAAAAATGTTTTTACACAAGTTCTCCAAATCACAAGTTGCAGATGTCAAGGAGCTAATTCATTACCAACCACACAATGAGGATTTTTAGCTGTCTAATTATTGCAAAGAAGGAAACAACAAGTAAGACGTGAGAGACAGAGATGCTCGTAATTGGATTTTGATTTAAAATAGATTTTAAAATAATAATTTTAAAAAGATCCCACTTTGTACTTCCTCTCACTTCCACAAAAAGGTGCTTCAGCATATTTTCGCTCATTGCCTTTATTTTTGTGTCATGTGTTTCCAGCAGCAAACAGACAGATTAAAGATAAGACACATTCATCACCTGCTCAGCACCATTAAAACATACAGTTAGCAACTAGCTGGTAGGAAGTGGAGCCAGATATTTTATTTTATTCTATGTTGTAATCTTTGAGGCATTAACAGAGCTGTTAAAGGAGCTGTATAAAATCTACACACTGCAGAAAACTTCAAGCCAAGTGCTGAGTCCATCAGTCTCTGCTCAAACAATCCTGTGTAAAATGAAGCAGAGCAGCACTCACACAGAAGAGGAAACTAGTAGCCGACCCAATCGACTGCCAACAGGAAGGAGCACAGAGGAGGAATAACAATCTCTCACAGACTCAAGGGCTTCTCCTCTTTAATGCCTTTCATACTTTTCAGGAGTGTGTGAAAATAGCAGCAGTCTCCAGCCTGATGCTACCTGTGTCTCCAGGACCCCTCTGGCTGTCAGCTGCTCTCGGCCCCCTGGATTAACTTGGTTGAAATACTATAAATAAACTATTTAAAGCATCTAATGTATTGTAATATCTCAGGGTGAATCCTCACAGCAAGCAAAGCATAGCTCAACTATTAGAAGAAATGAAGCTGTGGTCGATTCGTGACTCATACACACACACAATCGCACTTTTAATTAGTCTTTGTTTGCTAATTTTAACTGATAGTTTGGGTTTGAAGTGTTTGCACTCCTGTCTGTGTGTGTGTGTGTGTGTGTGTGTGTGTGCTGCCAGCACGATTCAACAATGATGACTGCAACTGAAATGTTTGCTTAAGAAATTGAGTAAAACAAGAAAAAGCCCTTTGGTCATCTGAAAAGTCAAACACAACTCTCAACCACAAGCCGACCTCTGAAAGAAATCCAAGCCACAAATAAGTCATTCAAAGTGGCCACAGTATGTAATTTTAGCCAAATGGTATAAAAACAGGACACCATCTTGGCTTTAAATGTTCGAGCAGACGTTAAGTTAATGATTGTTATGTTGTATGTTGAGTCAGAAAACAGGCTTTTGTCCTAAATCAAGAGGCTCAAACCTCCTCTGAACGTTTTCTCTGCATTCTTCCTCGTCCAGGTGTGAAATAAAACACAAGCTCTGAGGCTTCGTCTCCCCTTCTTCTCGTCATCTCCGTCTAAAATGAGAGGCAAAACTAAAAGGACCTGGCAGTGAAAAGCTGGCCTGAGTTTCTGCTGCACTCTTCAGATTGCACGATTTGTCTTGTGCCTAATCTGGAAGTCATCAAGTGCTGTGTTTAGTTTGAGTGCACTGGTGGAGGAAGGGAGCCACAGGGTTGTGCCAGAAGCTTCACTGTAGTCCACATGGAGGGAAGAACATCTGGGGAGGGAGTCGTCATTTGGTGATCACACACACACATACACACATCTATACGTACCAGATAAACACACACAGGTAGTGCACAAGTAGCCTGAGAACAATGGAGCAAATACTGTGTAAAGGTAAGTACTCGACATTTTACTAGTGGGGTTTTAGCTACTTAAATACGTGCACAGTTTAATCCAGAGGATCTCAAACTAGGTCTCAGGCCCGTAGATGTTTTATAAGAACTCTTATAGTCACATGATAAATCAGCTCAAAAGGTTCCTGCTGCATGAATTAGTGGGAAACATATTATACAGATTATGTTGAAATTAAAATGACAATTATGTGTTCCCAACACGGGCCTATTGTTTGGGTTTGGAGACGGTACCGGATCCGTCCACAGAGCCTTAATGTTCCTCAGCTAGCAAATGTTTTCAGTCTGTTTAAAGTGAGTCACTCAGTGAGTGAGTCAGTCCCAGGATGGTTTCTCAGCCCAGTTTCTGATGGCTGCTGTAATGTGTTCTGCTGCCACAGAGGAAATACATTTATCATGACTAAAAACGAGTTCATAGTGTCGCAGCTGAGTGCTTCACCAATCGGCAGGAGCCCACAGACAAGATCAACAGATGGATTTTTCATATTAACTGTGTTTTGTTTCTCCACAGTGCAGCAGGTCGTTCTGTGCTCGTTCAGCTGCAGTCGTCTGAGCATCTTTGGTTCGATCTGCAGGATTCTCCGTCAGCACAAACACTCTCAGGTGTAACCCTATCCTCTTTCTACCTGTCCTTTTGTGTTCAGTGACGTCCCCACACTTGAGAATTTCATCCAAACTCTTCGTTGTTCAGAGCAATTCATCGTCAAAGTACCTGGATGGCACACGATTCTGTATTTATACTAATTTCTATCTAAGCTTTGCAGTTTGCTTGTTGATTATATCCTCGTCTTCTTCACGAGATGTCGTCTCAAATCGTCCTCACTCTCTCTGGTCGTATCACCAACATAGCAAAAATTGTCTTTCATATTTTTATACTGTATTTTTTCACATTTAGCCTTATTAAGTATTTTTTGTATTTTACATCTTAGGCATCAAAAATCTACTAAAACTAGACAGACGATGAGAACAGCTAATTTCATTTAACAGTACTTTGTATTTTCTAACCATATCATGTAAAATGTTCATTTATAAATTAACTGTAGTTGTCAAGTGGATGTAATACAGTATAAATATTTACAACTGAAATGTAGTGTAGTAGTAGTAGTAGTAGTAGTACTATAGTATAAAGTATCAAAAGTAGCTTAAAATTGAACTTGAATAAATGTGCGCACGCACACACACACACACACACACACACACACACACACACACACACACACACACACACACGGAGAGTTCAGTTCTGCATCAGTGGAAAAACTGATCACCCGCTGGCTGGAAAACGTACCCACCCCCACATCGAGGGCCAAACCGAGGTCTCAGCACCAAGCTGGCTGCTCCACTTGCTACATGTCCTCTTCTTCTTCCCCACATTAAGGATTTCGTTGGATTACAAACTGAAACCAAGCTTTCTTTTTGTCCCGCCCCTTCTCTTTATTTGTTTGGCAGAAACAAATGAGAACAGATAGAACACTATCTATGACTCAACAGACTCCCTGAAACCAGACATTACTAATAACAGCAAGACTTCAGTCCATGTCCTTGTGCACAGATTACAGGATGTCTGCTGAATGAGGACCGTCAGGGACCCTTCACAGGTCGTCTTTCAGCTGAAGCTACGATTCAGCTCACTTCATTTTAGGAGGACAAGCGAACGCACCACAGAGCTTCCTTTGCTTGTCTTTGTGCAGTCTGTGTTCCATCGGTACATTTCAAAAACACATGAATCATTCAAACAGTACATTCTCTAAGCTTTAAAGGACATCCACCGTGAGCTAAAGCTCATTTATAATGTGAGTAGTTTATTCTGACTGAGTAGTGGTTCCCTTGTTGAGTTAATACTCACATGTGGTATCAAACAGTTAACAGATCCAGGTTTTCTGGTCGTGGTGTGGTGACAAAAACACCAGTGTTTTCTTATTTGTGTTTCTCAAGGCAAGAGTGACTTCATCAACCCGGCCTGGATTAAGCTGACCATCATTCAGCGATCATAATTATGTACAAAATATATATAATCACACTTATTTACAGAGCATGTGGTGACAGACAAAGCCTCGCGGGGCGTTCCACATGGCGACACATGAATACAATAAAAGACACAGCACCTCTAGTGGCAGAAGGACAAAGACACACTGAGAAAAACAAACAAAAACTTGGCACTCGTAGATTTCTCCCACAAAAACACCAAATGAAGAATCAGTTTTAGTGGTAAACGATGCAGGGGCCTCCATTTCACAAGACTGCTTCATGAGAAGCAACGCAGGAGCCGGGGACTCTCTTCTTCTTCTTCTCTTTCTCCCCTGCAGGACTAAAGTATCGGAGCCCTCAAAGGAGGCAAATCAGGCTCTTGCCCTCCTCGATCTCCTCCTGGACCTTGTCACTGGAGGTGGCGATCTCGGCCTGTGCGGAGAAGACAGCGCAGATGAAGGTGAGCACGGTGCCACCCATGGCAGTGTAGAAGGCCCAGCCCATGGAGCAGAGCCCGGCCCGGTAAGGTGACGCGTCGGGACCGCAGTACAGCTGAACCTTGTCTGAACCCCAGCCAGCAGGGTACAACATCAGACCCAGGATCAGAAACAGACCTGCAGGCAGGGAAACAGGGAAAAAGGACGTTAGATGGATTCTGTTGTTTGGCCTTTGAATTATTTCCAAATTAGTTTCAGTTAGAAGTCAAAGAGAACCAAGTTTAATAATATATAAATAATGCAACCATTTCAAACTATAGGCCTGGTTCTGAGAAACTTAATGACTGCTGCAAATTGTCACTGTAACCACTACTATTCACTGGTACCAAAGCATTTCCTGCCAAAGTGCCATCCTGGCATTCGAAGCCTCCAGTCAAGATGAAAAAAGTGTTACATCAAACAGAGTCAATTCCCTGGTGACCGTCTGAAATGTGACCGAAGATAATCGCAGCAGGACCTCCAGTAACCAACTGCCGAGGCAGGAAGGAGAGACCCGAGCCTGAATCTTGACACACAATCCCGTCAGGTCAGTGCACAACGGAGAGAGGAGAACAACAGGAAAAGGTAGCTGAGGGGCTTTCCCGCCTGCTGCAGTCGCTGGCCGACCCTCTGGCGTCCTGCATCTTGGTGGAAGGCAGGGGTCACTTCCTGTGTTACTGTGACCCACTTCTACTGCAGCACTGACGTGACTCAAAAACTCAAAAGCTGCCCTTATATGTTCTATAAGTCATTTAATGTTTAATGGGTTCTCAAAAGCTCAAGGGGTCCTGTGTCAGAGCGTCTGTACGAGGGGATTTCTTGTTTGAAAGTCACAAAACTTTAGTATCCTGAAGATTTCCAGACACAGAATGACGACAAAGAGACACCAAACAACCACAAAGACACTTTAAATAACTACAAAGACGCACAAAAACAACCACAAGGAGACTCAAAACAATCAAAAGAGATAGTCAATGACCACAAAGTGATTCAAAACCACAGACACAGAAAATAGCACTTAAAGAATAGAAATACTGCATTAGTTCCTCGACTCTGCACTTCATCCTATGATAGTGGAACATTCAGCTGACGAAGCGAGGACCCTGCCACCAATCAAATCTCTGGAGGAAACATTTACAATAATAAAATTACAGATAATAAATGAACCAGAGAGGGAATGAGAGTCTCAGTCTCAACTAGCTCCCATCAACAAGCAGGTCCTGCTGCTTTGTTTCTTATAAACAAGTGTGGAGGTGAAACCTTTTCCTTTCATTCTCTCTCTTTGTCTCTCTGCTGCTTTTCTTTCTTCTTCTATTCTCTCTCTCTTAATGCACCAATATCATATTAAACAAGGAAGCGAAAACTAGGTCATAAATTCTTTCCACATGTTGCTGCTTTACTCTGACGTCCAGACCGGCTCCGGTGATGAATTGAAGGTATGGTTTTAATTCTCAACTCCACCCCTTCTAAGACCCCCCTGTTACACACACACACACACACACAAGCTGGACCTTCTAACCTAATATCCAACTGCACTCCACCCTTCCAGTCTTCACTATTCCCTCTGCACTGGCTCGTGTCCCCATTAACTTCCAAACTGTCAATTCTCCACCATCAATCCATCTGTTTCTAAACGCTGCATCCTTCTCACCAATCATCCAGCCCTCCCCTCTCCAACCTCTGCTTCCTTTAACACAGCACAGCAGGTCTGCAATCTGCTCCAAGAAATCAGGCCACCCTTTTCTTTTCCAAGAAAAAAAAATAAGAGATGAACCACCGCTAGGAACCACGAGAAGAAGAGAGCGAGAGGAGAGACATTGATAGGACAAAGATTAGGACAGAGATGAGCATGTGACAGTAAAAGTTGTTTCTGTTTTGACTTTTTTCTTAAAGCTGTAAAATACGTCTGACAGATCTGAATCCAAAAAGCCTTTTGAAGCAGCTCAGATATTTTTATCTCTATGTCCACTTTCAACTCAATGACTCCTGCTCCACCCGCATCTTCAGCCATCACCTCATTCGCCTCATTCAGACACCCTTTTTTAATTGTTATCATAAAAAAATAGTGATTGTAGCAGCAACAACCCATGAACTAGTGAGAGCTCCAAACAACAAAGCGTTTTCTTGCTAAATCTGATGTGATGGGATGAGATAATGTAAACTGAACTGTGGTTTAGGGTGTAGACAGGCTGCATGTCTTCATCCTAATTGCATTTGTTGTTTGTAGCAGGCGTACGTCTGCCTCTGTTGAAATGCAGCCGTTATTATATATTGGTCATAAAAGTTGTGCTGTGTCTTCACGCTGCTACGACTCGCATCATGTTTGCTCTTCGTCACTATGAAACATCTGAGGCTCCATTTTAAACACAGCTATCCAGGAAAAGCCCGTAAAAACATCGTAATCCTGTTTGAGACTCGTCACCAGACAATAACACGGCTTAAATTCCTATAAGTGTGTTTTGTTTGCATTTCACTTCCAGCACGGAGGCTTAGTCACGGTGAACCTTAAATTAAACCTGTGACGACGTCTGACTCACAATTAGAGAGAAAGTTTACAGCAGGTAATAAAAGCATTCGACGCCGAACGCACAAGAATTTAAAACTGTTTTATGGCAGAGTTTGTTTGTCTACTGTGAACTAGTGCGAACAGTGAATAAAGGCACAGGATTCACTTAAAGGTAGCTTAACATGTGTATAATACGTCTTAGGGGTCCTAAACTGTGCGTCTGCAGGACACAAAGTTTACCCAACTGACCCTCAAGTGAAGAGAGTCTGTTTTAGCCATTTGATTATGTAAAGCAGAGAGAATGGATTTCCCTTGCACTGAAATCTTAAAACCACCTGAGTCTAAATGAACCGTCAGTTGAATGGCATCTGCGGTTGTCAGGAAGAGTCACAGGGGACAAGAAAATCTAAAGTGAAAAGTACAGGTGACATCAGTGCATGTGAAGATTAGGTTAATGGGACTTGGGGGTTCTCCAGTGCAATGACGTGACCATCTCTGGCAAAAGCATCACAATCTTCCCATCTGAGGTCAATCACTTCCCCAAACATCTGCCATCTGGCTCCAGTTTTCTCATTACCAGAGGGTCGGCGCACACTGTGGAAATAATGATTAGTAAAAAGTCGACGTGGTCGTGGTCGTGGTGGATATCAGTGTGAGCCATGTCGTTCACAGGCCTCATGGAAAGACAGCAGTCAAGCTGTGCACTCTCATGCACACTGAGTAAACAATTGATGAATAATGGTGGAAGAGCCCGAAGCTACGCTGACTATTAGGTCTCAGACAGGTGGAATACCGAGTCTTATCACTTCCTGTGGCTCAAATGAGCAAAGGGTTATTGTCCTTTGGTTCCAGATGGAAATCCTCCCGCCTCCTCAGCTGTTTGAACCGCCTGCCGCCCCCTTTCCTCTTCCTCTTACACATCCTCTCCTCAATGAGGACACTCAGCAGTGCATTTCCCAGCTTCATGATCTTAGTTATTGTTAATAAAAAATAAAGAAATTCCAGGTTATGTAACACTGCTTCTGCCATTCTATCAGCCAGTTTGAGGTTACTCTGCATGATGAAGTGCAAGATGGGCTGTGGAAAACCAATTCTCCAGTTGACTTAAAGTACGGCACAAAAACAGCTGCTGGAAGATTTAAAATACGACTACAAATCCTTGTTAGTACAGTATGTGTTGAAATGAATACAACACTAAAGACTCACGACATTAACAACATTTTAAAACGTCAATCCAGCAAATTAAATTCCTGGAAAATGAAAGTGTCCCATTTGATTTGCAGCATTGTACACAACAGCCTAATATACATGGAGAGAAAAAACAACACATTCATTCCAAGCTATCTGAGGTTTGTTGAGTAAAATGAGACCTCCTGTTAGCACCGGTTCACTGGGTGCTCTCCCTCAGGTCAACAGGCCTGCACAGAGCTCGGTTTACAGCTTGGCATGTCCTTCACCATACGCCCACCTTTTCTGTTTGGGGCTGCACCAGATAAATATGGCTGTGGAGGAGGACAGCCATAATCACCAGAGCACTGAGAGCTACAGTCTGTGAAAAAAAGGAGGTTCAGCGAGCATGATCTCATGGCCTCCTCCCTACCATAACTCACCACAGTGAGTCAAAGTGGCCCAAGATCTTGCCTCAGACACACAACCATAGACAAGATAACGCATGCGTCCCCTCCTTTTTAGACCAATCAAGTGTCAGACGAGCTCCAGCTGACTGGCTAGAAAGTAAATATTTGGATGGCAGTTGCTGTGAGTGAGGAAACGAGCCACGATGTGTTTTAAACTTCTGACTAAGTACAGTAAAAGACACCGAAGGCTCCACGAGAATCAAACACATAATTTAAGCAGTGGGAGTTGTGGTACTCGTAATGAATATCTTCAGCTGACAGCATAACTTTTCATTTACTGTGATGAACGTTGGACGCCACAGGAATGAAGAGAGACAATAAGATGGTGACCTGAGTTAGCTTTAAGATACCTCTGTCTTCATTAGATTAGTACAATCCCTAACCCTAACCAAAAAAACATGGTGGAGAATCTCACCTGCGATCCCTTGCAGCAGTCCACACACATTGAAGATGCTCTTCTTCATGATGCTTTGGAAGCACATGGTGAAGACGGAGATGAACGCCACAGCACACAGCAGGAGGATCCCCGCCGCCAGGAAGATAGAGGTAGCCTGCCAGAACCCGCTGGCGATCTCCCCAAAGTGAATTGCGTAGGGTCCGCACAATATTCCACGTTGCATGTGGGGTAGTTTTATACAGCGGCCGTAGATGCCCAAAGTGGGCCTGTAGGCCTCTCCGGCTGTGGTGGCCCCATGGGGGCCATAGACGGCATCAGGTGTGCGGGGGAATCCCACCAGCCAGTCAGTGCTCATAAAGGCAATAAGCTCTCCAAATGCTGCCACAATACTCAGCAGAGTCCACAGCATGGAGCGGCAGGTGACAATGACATGGCACATGACGACGGTGGCTGGAATCTCCCTCTGTTCAGATTTCAACACTGCCGAGAGGTAAAAGACTGGAGTGCCGGTCGAAGGCCCTCAAAAGACAGAGAGCTGAGGTTGTAATCCTTCTCCAGTGGAGATGTGTGAGCGAGTAAACACTTCACAGGAAGGAGTAGGTTACACTGCTGTATACAAAAGCTTCACGTCAATGATTCACAGTTGTCTGCTGTTTTCTCTCTGCCTCTTTCACTTCTTATCTTCTGCCGGTGTCTTTCACCACAGCTGTTGTTCCTCCTCCTTGAGCTCACCCTTCTTCTGTCTGTTCAGACTCTTATTCTGTCTGGTTTTTGGTGTCTACATTGTTTTGAAGTTGTGTTCCCTAAGCCAGCCCGCTGGCGTCACATCAGACACACCTAAGAGATAAAACAGAGGCAGAACAACAGGTTGAGTGCGTTAATTGCATGAACAAATGTAATTGCATGTGTAATAGATACTCTAAGATGATGAGTAAGTTTTGTTTTCTTTGAGGAAGTGCAGCTCTTCTGTTTCCCCCTCTTTTATGTTTGGAAAAGCATAAGTGTAGAGACTGTGGAAAGTGTGGAGGAGGAGCAGAGAGAGGAGGAAGGGAGGCTCCTGGTGTAGGTCTTTAGGAGGGGGTCTAATAAGCTGTGTTTTTTTGAAGCGCTGCTCTGTTTTCACTGTGTTTGTGTTTGAGGATTTGTGATCAGGACACTCGTAGGGCTCTCTACTCCCAGTGGAGCTTCATGACTGAGGTTGTAAAAAAAAAAAAAAAACATTAAATTTACATGCATGTCTACGTCTCTGTGTGTGTGTTTGTGTGTGGAGGTGGAGATCGTGGGGTTAAAATAGACATGGAAACAGTGGAATGAGAAGCGGAAGCCTGAGGCCTCTCATTAGGCGGCCCACACAGCTGACCTAGGGTCAGCCAACGGTTGATAACACAAAGGCGGTCCGGCTGTCACATGACCACCGATAGCCTCTGTGACACCATCCCTGCTCCACTGCTGAGTCAGTGACACTTCAATGAGGAAGCTGCAGATCATAAACCGGTCTCATCTTCTACAACTGACAGTACAGTCTAGACTAACCACCTCCAGACTGCAGCTTCTGCGCTTTACTTAATAGTCAAGAAGAAAACAAGTAAACTGAACAATCCCTTCCTACAAATAACCTAAAGTATTTATTCAAAGTTTATAAAAACCTTCTTAATGTGGAGAAACTGCTAAATCTAACTGTATTACCATCGTTAGAAATGTCTCTGACTGAACTGACCTATTTCACCAACACAGAAACGACATCTTGGTACCGAGTTCATACTTGTATGACGTTTTGTTATATAAGTAACTAAATTAATAATTAATTAGATTATAAGAGATATGCTTTAATGACAAAAGAAAGTGAAGGCCTGGCCTTTACCCCATGGGCTCCCTACCTAAAGCCTTTAAGATCCCCAGACGATGGTAGAGAGAGATTACGCAAACACTAATTCTAAACTTATGAAAAGTTGGAGATTTTATCTGAGGGAGACTTTGACAAATTCGAGAGGAACAGACATTAAAACGCAGAAGCTGGAATTCCAGAAAAGATTAAAAGGTGCTTATGCAGGCCTTTGTGCTCTTGTTATAAATACCGCTCTGGGCCAATGCTGACAGTTGTTTCTTTTCTTTGAGTCTTTTTTTTCCGGCCTGGTTTCCCTGCTGTCTCTGGGGAGTCTGTTAGTCATTCTCCGAGCAGTGTTTGGCAGGACAGCAGAGGGAACCGGGGACCGCTGTTGACACGTGTGCCGCCCGCACTGTGAGGTTTCTATCGCTTGGCCTCTGGTGTGCCCTTACAGGGCGCCACAGCCGTCCCTTGAGTTACAGCCCAGCAAAAGGACTCAGTACGTCAGTGTATGTGAGTAAGAGCATTACACAATCTTTGATCTTTGTCATCCTGGTGAGATATCAACATGAAGTTCTCTTTTTTCCCCTGTATTCTCCTTTTTCAGAGGAGAAAATGACCCAGATCTGTGGTCTCTTGCAGGGTGGTGCGTGTTTGTGTATGTGTGCGAGCTAACGTGGAGTATGTTTGGACTGTGTAAAACAGATGAGATCATAAGAACATGCACAGACAGCCGCCTCTGTGGATTTGGACCAAAATTAATTTTATGAATCACAAGTGTTCTCATTGCTTGACCACGAACAGATGCAGGAACAGATGCAGACACACATTTACAAACTGGGTTTTTACTAACTCTTCCCACCCCCCTCACACAAAGACCGTTGATCTTCAGGGGGGAGTCCCAGTGGTCCTTTGACAAGACTGATGTTTGACGTTGGGATTTAAGACAAATGGTTTTCATGCATGAGATACGGGCAGTCTGAAGTTTTAAGGTCAAACATTTGCTGGCCAGTTGCAAAGGCTAATTCCTCTCTGACAGGAAAACTGTTGGAAAACAATTCGGAGCTGAAACAATTCAAACCAGCTGGGTCGATATGGAGCTCTGACGACGTGGACACTTAACCTTTGACCCTACCATCACATGCCTGTTGGATACACCACACCTACTTGGTCTCAATTTATCTCAACCTGCCTTTAGTATAAGTTAGTAACCTCTAAAACAAGTGTGGTTCTATTAATGAACATATGCTCAGACACATTTCAGCAGACATCATAAACAGGGATTTCCCAAGACACAGTGGAGCACAGGAGTCTCTCTACACTGCCAAATTCTATAAAACTCTATAAAACTGTCCAGAAAAACAAGTCACACACATTATTATTTTGATGGACCGCCTTTGGCTTTGACTACAGCACGCATTCACCGTGGCATCGCTTCGATAAGCTTCTGCAATGTCACAACATTTATTCTAGAGCCACATTTATTTTTCACCAAGATCTTGTTTTGATGATGTGAGAGTCAGACCGCAGCACAAAGTCTTCTCCAGCACATCCCAAAGATTCTCAATGGGGTTAAGGTCTGGACTCTGTGGTGGTCAATCCACATATGAAATTTATGTGTCATACTCCCTGAACCACTCTCACAATTTGAATTTCTCATTTAGTATATTCAGGTAGTCAGCTGACTTCATTCTTTGGACTCATAACGTTGCTGAACCTAGACCAGACCAAGTCCAGCAGCCCCAGATCATAACACTGCCCCCACAGGCTTGTACAGTAGACACTAGTCATGATGGGTGCATCACTTCACCCACCTCTCTTCTTACCCTGATGCTCCCATTACTCTGAAACAGGGTAAATCTGGACTCATCAGACCACATGACCTTCTTCCATTGGACAGTTCTTAACCCAGTTTTAGTAGTTTCATCAATCTCCTTAGATGCTTTCTTTGCTTGATTCATGCCAATAATGAAACAGAAGGGAGTGCAGGATGTGTCTTCAGACATGGTTGTTTAAGAAATGAGAAGCTGCTCACTGCATCATTTGGGGTTAAATAACTTCTTGCCATCAGAAACATAAACAGCCATGCAGTAATTATCCAATCGGAGGCTCTTACCTATTTGCTCAGTTAAATCCAGGTGGTGACTTTTTTATTTTGGACGGGCAGTGTATGTGAAGCTTAAGGTGGATTTATGATGTCCTTTAATACTCCCAGAGTAACCAAGTGGGGAGACTGAGGATTATTTGAGGCTCAGTTTACATACACAGAAGAGTTTACGGCCCTTCAGTTGCACTCACCACCCCGCTGACCCCCAACACTAATCCCTGTGTGTGCACACACTTACAAGATTCCCTGCCATCTGAGATATGCACCCCCAAAGTGTGAGCCCACAACTTCAGAGAAATAAAACTCCTTCATGTCAGCACTTACAAATGGAAATGGTCCAAATTAAAGTCAGGAATGACTAATTAATTGTTTTGCTGATATTTGGTTAAAAACTAAAGTCTCTGAAAACCAAAGTTTGACGTAATGATGGAACACATTTTTTTGATTCATCCCCCAATGGAGATATCTGCACTAAACTGAATGGCAGTCCATCTAATAGATGTTTGAACTTCTCACACAAATCCTCATGATGCAACATCAAGAGATAACCAAAGTGTCTGGGCTTCATCCTCTGGGTACCATGAATGTCCGTTTCAAATTTTGCACCAATCCATCAAGTAGATGTTGACATAAGTGAAAACTTTGACCTACTGGCAGCATGTTCTCTGTGCATCATCAATCACCATCTGTCAATCAATGGAGGAAAATCAAGGAACAACCAAAGCTTGTAAGACTCATCCTATGACACGAATGTCTATACAAAATCCTTTTATGCTTTAACTAGCACTGTCATCCATACAGCCTTGCTGCTATTGTACTTAAGTGTCCACTCAGCCTTTCTCTTATCACAGCAACAAACCAGCAGGAAACACCTTTCCACACGGCTACTGACGGGAAACAATCTACATATGTATGGACACACTATGAGTAGAGTATGTGTCACCACCAATAGAATTTGGAAGAATATACATACACATGCTACGAAGACATAAACAGAGAAAAACGTGCAGCTTCTTTTTGAATACATTGCATTTTCATCCCACTCTCTCGTCTTACTAGATGTGAGATGTGGTATATTTTGTGTATATTTACAATCAGACTTTGTGTAACAATGGCTATAAGATTAAGATAAACCACACGGTGCAAAATCTACAATTACAATCATCAGGCCAGTGACAAACTCTTATAATAACAACATAAGTCAGAATGAAAGGAGTCTTTAGTGGGGTTTAGCACAACAAAGCAGGCTTTCCTAACACTTCTGCACATCTGCTCTCCATCCTGAACCTCCGGGATGTTATAGCAAGATCTAAAACATACATCTATATCCCATTACAGCCCGACAGTGTGGACGGACTAAAGCATTCCCCAGAGGAAACATCTCAGTGGGTTAAAAGTGATTAAAAGACAATAAGAACACAATAATCTGACCTGTCTCCATTGGTCTGTGGATAGTCCAGCTCTCCTGGAGATGTGGCTCCTTTACCCTGACTCTCACACTTTAATGGCTCTCTCAGACTCCCAGATCCTCCCCATGTCCCTCCTCCTGGACTGTGACAGTTTACTCTGATTGGCTAGGAAGACGCCGGAGCCACACTCCTAGAGAGGGTCCACATGGTGGCCACATTTCACTGCTGAATCTGGGTTAAAATAACAGAAGCTGGAGCTGCAGAGGGTTTCGCTCCCCTTTCTCTTTCTATCTCAGATTCTCGCTCTGTTTTGATCACTCTCTGCACACTTTCAATCAGCCAAGGCCAATATCTTATTATCTGCCCTAATACAAACAACATTTTCACTTCCTTTTCCAAAAATGGAGGATATACTAATTATTCCAGAAATTTTCTCATTTCAAGTAAATGTATTCCACCAAACTAGAACCAGTTTCTCATTCAGACACTTTTTATTTTCTACACTTGAGCACAATGACATACAGTAGCTTCATATTCGGTTGATTTATTTTTTGCAGACTTTATTGCAATTGATAAATTTCTGTGTTTTAAAGTAATGCATTAAACCTTAAGTAAAACATGTTTCAGGACTTTGACACCACAGAACATCTGTGGAGAAACCTGAAAACGGCGGTTCAGACAATTCCCATCCAATCTGATGGATCTTTAGTGGATCAATAGATTAATACTTAGTAAAAAAGAGATTTCAGATCATCTTTCCCTGGGCCATTATGAGCTGAAAAGTTTACATGGATAGGAAAATGGAGAAACACAATCTGTCCTGCTACATTCAAATCAGGGTCAGCCCTCCTCCCATCCAGAAGAAGGTGGTAATGCACCTGAAATTGTTTGGTAACAGCCAAATACACATCGGAAGAGGAAGGATGCAGTTTTATTACAAGGCACGCCGCTTCCTGCTTGCCAGCCCACACACACACACACACACACACACAAAAACATGCACCTTTCCAACTGTAAAAATTCGGAAACCAACAATCTGACCTTCAAACCCACTTCTTACCATAATAGTCCAGCTGTGGAGGTGAGGGAAGAGGCGAATGTCTCTTTTTGTCACCTTTACAAAACTATTTCTGTCACTTTTCATGTGAACAACCAGCTGCTGCGATATGACAAAATACTGAAAGCTCACATCTGCATTAATGACTTAATCGGTCCTCAGCTTGTACATAAAGTTTACTTAAGATTAGGGGAATAGACGTCTTGGACGCAGACACAAAAATCATTCTGTAGTTGCCATCAATTACCAACAGTCACATCACAACATACAGATACTGCAACATCCTTCTTCTTCAATCAACAAACGTCTGACTGGTGGATTAGATAGCTGCCTGGATGCCTAGTTAACTGATAGAACAGATGGTTCATTGTCTGACTAATGGATTACCTTTCTGGCTAATGGGAGCAAAGTGTCTCAGGATTGCTTACAGCAGCACTGGGAGCGTTCAGACAACACTACAGTCAGCCACAGCATTTCTCTCTAACTTTTGTGTTTGCTCGCAAATGAGTTCCATATGAAGGTGGAAAAAGAGGCCGACTCAAACAGGAAGAGAAGCCGATAGGTCAGCCAGCACTTCAACACAGCGTAAAAAGCCAGAGGAAGAGGCTTTTCTTATCAGTTTCAATGGAAGAAAGCGGTTCAAAAATAGATCCTTTTAACAAAGATGCATATCCCAAACCTAATAAAACCTCCCCTTTTCAATAAAGCCCTGTAAACCAGCCCCGCCTCGTGGATGTGAATTAGATAGGAAGAGGTTAATGAGCAATTTTAAAGCCAAATGAAGTCTCCTTAAAATGTCTAGAATATCAAAGAAATGCCATTTTTCTGCAAAACAACCGATTGCACAAACCCCCACACTCCTTAATTACCATTATTATTCCTCTGAGTCTTTCACAGTTTACAGTGAGTTGTAGAATTCACATTCTCATGTTTTTGTTTTTTACTTGAAATGTTTGATTCTTCTCAGACAAAAGTAAATAAAAGCAGGCTGCTCATCAAACCATCAGTGAAGTTATGGTTTTTATTTGCTGTTACAAAAGTATGTGACCCTCTAGCTTTACCAATTCATTTGAAGGGGAATCAATGGCTGTTTCAATCAATGAGATGACAGATGTTAATCCGTAGGGATGTGCTTAATTTAATCTTCACTATCTAAGTCTGATCTCGACACAGGTGTGTCATGGCTCAGACAAAAGACATGTCTGCAGATCTTAGAAAAACACACTGCAAAACTTTCACTCTGCTCCATTAATATGTGGAGAAACCCAGAACCTGACACACCTGCTTTGAGTATTTAAGATTGCTGCATTAATAAAAGCAGGATCAGTGGAACATCTGCCAACTTACTCCAAGCCACAAAATGTATTCAGAACACCACATTTAGGCTTACGGGCTCTATGACAGCTGTGGTTAACCATCCAAAACATCCAGGAGGATAAAGATCTTAAGCAATTACCAATTCTTGAGGGTACATCTTGAAGACTACAAGTAGAAATGCAAAACATATAAATAAAAATGATGAACAAAAACATGTTTAAAACGATTTAGAACCCAATAAAACACGTCAGAAATTCTGCACACAACAAAATGCTTCATAGAAATATGTGATGATCAAGGATATCAAGCTCCTTTTTGTTGCCTTTTTGTTTTCTGCTGTTACTTTCTCTCTCTCCTCTTTCCACTCAACCCAACCGGTCGAGGCAGATGGCCGCCCAGCCATCCCTTTTTTTTCTCCTCTCCACTGTCGCCTCGTGCCGCTCATTGTGGTTGTTGGGTTTTCCATATAATTTTGTATACAGTTATATTTTGTATGGTCTTAAACCTCAAACGCTGTAAAATACCTTCAGATAACATCTGTTGTGATTTGGTGCAATACAAATAAAACTGAATTGAAAAAGAATCAACCAGAAACTGTACCTTATACTCTCAGCACTATCAGAGTATTTCTTGCATGTCAGGTTTGTGGGGATAGAGATAGACATCAGACACAGACTGAATACATATCATCTGCCAGACTAATGGAAAGCCGCCTGTGCTTCTAAAACTGGAGTGTAGATGCTCTGGGAGATTTCTCCTGGCAGCCACAGGAGCTCCGACACAGCACAGACCCCCACATCAAAGACGGGAGGTTCAGAGAAGACAGGGGAGGGTAAAGATCCTCAGTAGTCCTGATCATAGCTGCACACATGTACACAGCAGACACATGCCAGGCTAAGGCATCATTCATACGGGTTTGACAGAGCTCTATGTGGAGTCCAGCGCTGCTAGTCATTCGTCCTTCCTTGTCAAACTGTAAGATAACAGGCTAAGATGAGATGTGAAGAAAGAATTTTATCAAGTGGCCATAATATGAAATAGTTTTCGATATTTTCAATTAAAGGCTCCGACAACTGTTTCCTTTTATAGCCTTACTCCAACATCTGTTTTTTATTTTTTGACCAAACTGCTTCTCGTCACATTTTCATTAACTCATCTGCCAATTAGTTTCTCAAATTAGTCTACAAAACAAAATATAAAAAATATGTGACTATTTAGCCTTTATTTAAATTATTTATACCACATTTTTCCACTTTATTATCTATTAAACTTCTGCAAAATGCCAAAAAATCCTATTTAAAAAACAGAATATAATTCACCAATGAATTAAAAATTTTAAGATTTTTTTTAATCAAATTGGTTATTATAAGACATTGACTTTCCTGGCTTTTGTAAATTATATTAAGTAAATTATTTTTAAGCATTTTAGAGTCTTTCAGCTCTTTGTTTTGGTTGTAGAGACAGGAGGCCTACCCTAAAGATCACTTACAGTATATGGTCATTATTTAGAGATTTTAGTTGGATGGACACAAACAGCAGCTGTAATGACGAAGGCCTTACACACTTATTTTGATTTATAGAACAAAGTTATGAACATGACTACGCACAAAGTTCTGCGTCAATACACCTGTGAGCTGAATATTAATACAGTTGAGCCAAACCCTAGTTTGATAAAGCAGGAAGGAACTGATTCGATACTGCAGAAACCAAATGTTTTATTTTGGCTCGTGTCTTGATTCCCGGACGTGCCTCGGATATCTCAATGAGGATTTTATCTCCACGTGTTTTCAATTGGAGTTGTGCCTGCACGTGTTACGCCATTCAACCGTCCAGCCGCCCTGAAGAGGCTACACAGAGTTCACTATTTAAAAGCCCCCGTGGAAAGAGATGGCAGCAGAGGAGAGACATATGGAAAGAAATCGGCCAGATGGAATATTTGGCTCTGATAGCAAATTTCTGTCAAGTTTTCAGTTGAGGAAAATAATAAAGACGGAGTCAGCTGAGGATTACTAGAAAAACATTCAAGTGCAAAACAAATGCCTCGACAAGAGGATGATCTGATATCTAATGGTGGCATATGGATGTAAAGGAGGTAAAGCTTTTACCCGTCTCATTTTATCTTTTAAATATGTCAGGAATGTCTCACCACCCGCCCCCCGAAAAAACCCAGTATCAATGCAGTCTAAAAGCAGATCTGAAGTGACAAATGCATGTTGAGGAGCCTTCACTGCTATACATTTGCTTCTCTGTGCAATCAGAGACATTCGAGCTGTGTTTGAATGCCACAGAGGGAGCAGCTATGACCACCTGGCCACTTCAAGGCCACAGCTTCATGAGGGTAAGATCCATCAACAGGCAGATGGAGGCAGATGTTTAGCATGCATGCACAGGAGGAGGGCCTGCATCTACGGAGCACTATATATTTGTACAGACGGCGTGTGGCTGTTATTATAGACTATACTATATACAATTCCTGAGTTTCGTTACAGAAATCAAAGCGTGAGAAGCAGATCATTTCACTGCCAAGTTACGTAAAATGTCTATAGCACACTGTATATTTACTGAAAACCTCAACATCTTATTCACATATTTGAAGCCGATCCATTTATTTAATATGACAGCGCAGGTCAAGAGACAAGAGAAATTTCCCCACTGAGGTCGCACCACATAATTTTCATAAAAAAATGCTCTCGTGAACAGTGGTTGTAGTTCACAGTACGTTAGTGTGGGAGTGTTATCTCTGCAGCGTATTTGCTAATTTATGAACTTTCTCAGGAGTTCCGCAGGAGCATAAACACACAGATGTGTTGAAAGTGAGAAAATCCCAACACTGAGCTCTGGAGAAAGTAAGACGGGAGCATGGGAAAAGACTAGGGGAAGAAAAAGGAGTACCGGTAAAAACAAATGAGTGCTGAACAGATCTCACATCGTCTGGTCTGCAGAGTCGACCTGCGAGAGGTAGGCAGCTGACATGTCAGCCACACAGCCACTGAGGACTCTGACCGAGAGGAAAAGCTGCAGGGATGGTGGAGAAACAAGCAGGATGGGAGGCCGGAAACAATCTCACCAATCCCAGGAGTGTTAGTCCAAATAATCCACACAATAAGGGGACAGCATAGTAGTTTACTTTGTCAGGGACACAAGAGGTGCACACTTGATTTGAACCCTCAAGCAGACGCACAGTCGTTTTGGTCTGAGCGAGTACACGTGTTGGTCTCTCACAAACGCGCACCCTCAACAGCTGTGTCCTCGGTTCCCCGCAACTGTTTGACTGTGTCAGTCTGGTTTGAATGAGGTGGAGCAGGAGTCGCTCCAATCGGAGGGACAGCTTAATTTTCCAGCTGTGTCGCTGTGGAGGAAGACGGAGGTCAACAATCTCTCATCTTCACATATTGACCATAACACTCACGCCACCGGGGTTAAGAGGATGATTCAAAACAAAGACCATCTGACATATCACTGTCTGGTCTCAAAGTGGGTGGCCAACTGGACCGCCACAGGCGTGGAGAGAGAGAGATTGTTCTGTGCCATTTGCCACAAAAGAGTATTTGGTCTCCGGTCTGACTCCATCTATCAGGGATGTCTGAGCAGCTGGATACCAGCTCTGCTGTCCAAGCAAAGAATATCAATAGAAGAGAACAACAATTATTAAAGATTACTGTAGTGTGAACCAACCTATCCTCTGATGTCCTAATGTTCCTGAACACATCAGCTCCAAAAATGCCAGTTCAGTAACAATCTTGCTGGAGAGAAGAGTGTGGATCATTGTGGAAGTGTCAGAAAATGGGAGGAAGTACAATGAGATATTACACTACATCGGCCGAAACATGTATTTTGCTACTTTTGGCCCCTTTTTTAATAACAAAACTTAATCAGACTAAGTGTACCTAATAAAAAAAAAAGGAAAAATACTCAACAAGTATCCAAAATAACACTTATTACCCCAGAAATTCTTTACACATATTTCCTCTGCATGCTGATGGATGAAGGGGCCCTGAGGAGCCCCAGTACTTGTACTCTGTTTCCCACTGTTAGAGCTGCAGACTTCGGGGCCTCAGGCCAAAGACCGTCTCATGCTTCTGTTTTCTAGACCAGACTCAGGAAATCAGTCACTCTGCTGAGCTGGGTGGATGGTATTTGGCCCTCTTCACTGGAGGGCAGAGAGTATTGTTCTCACTGTGTTTTGTGTTTGGGATGAGCGCAGTTTAATCCTAACTTCCCTGTGGCTCTGACCTGCTGCTCTCAAGTAAATTTCCCACTATAAACACACAATGGCACAAACTCCCCTGCAAGCTGAGACCTTGCTGGCTGCTTTATCCAAACACCCTCGGGGGCAGAGCCATAGCTGTTGTGGGCACTCTGAGCTTAACCTGATCCTCCAAAGTCAGCACCACCGAAGAACGTTGGCACCAGACTTTTTTTCCCCTTCTTGTGTTTTGGATAATAAAAGTATCAAGTGATACCATCCTTACTCTCAGGCTCTTGGCAAAACATTAACGGCATGTGTAGGAGGGTTGGAGACAAACGAGGGGAGAAGCTGAGTGAGAAGGAGACACGAGGGACAGAAAGAAAAGGTGGGAAGCTGACAAATAGAGGTGTGTTGCTGTTGTCAGACTGGTTACAGGGGAAGAAAGTGAGATCTGCAAGTGCTCTCACACTTTCAGACATTAATTGAGTGTTGTTATTACAAAAGCCAAAATGGCAGGACACATAAACAATGCTAAATGTAAACAAAGTTTTCCTGACACAAACGAGGAGTGTCAGGACAGATTTAATTCAAAGATTAAACCTCAACGTATTCCTACTGATGTGTGCAAACGGAGACAAAGAGGGTCCAGTGAAAAACAAGTGTAAGATAACAGGAAGCACTGACATGAAGTCGTCCTATTTTAGGAGCAAAATGACAAACGATTATATTGTTTATTATCTTAGTTGGGGCTTTCCACTTTGAAATGACCTTCACAGGTGGTCTCTGCTCAATATCTCTCACTCCATTGTTTTCCCACATATTGGAAAAACATGCCTCCCCCTCCAACACCCCCTCAACACCCCCAACTTCCGACTTCATCCAGATAAATATATCAAAGAGTCAAGAGTCAGTGCAGAAGATACCGTTTCACCTTCAGCTGACTGAATGTGGATTTCATTGATTTTCACTGAGCGTTCTCGTCTGTAGCTGGAACTCCACAGACATTAAACACAGTTTGCAGCGAATTCTCTCTCTGACGCCCATAAATTTGATAGAACATCCCAGAAACCTGATATTTCTTGTTCTAAAAAGACCTGTCACTTGCCTTTGTGTGCAGACTTTGTGTTAACAAAGAGACGCTATAAAAAGGCACATCAGGTGTCGTCAGGTGTGGGCCGAGCGACGTCCCTCACAAACAATCTTTGACTGACACCAGCTAAAGAGACCCTAACCCTGGCCAAATATGAGGAAGCTTTTAGCAGAAGGTTTTGTACACTGACCACTGCTCTTGATAAACAGAGTCACACCTTCTCTCTCTCTTATGCAGCAGAAACATGTGTGATTTCATTTTAATTAGGGTTCATGTAAGCCCTCGCTCACAGTAAGACAGATTGGGGGAAAAAGCTTTTCAGGGCCTCTAAAGAAGTGATATTAAATAACTGGCTGGAACAATATGGGGCATGGGAACAGCTTGTATTTCCATTAGTACCAGGTGCCAGAAACCCCAATGATATAACAGAGAAGCAGGAAACCATGTTTCTGTTTGTTTCCCTACATAACAAAGACTCACACATCTCGTCAGAAAAATCTCTAAACCGGAGTCACACGTCAGCGTGTTATGTAGACATGCATAGTGCACATATAGAAATGACAACACCAACCTCTTGTGTGCAATTCTGTGTCCGACTTCAGTTAAATCCAGATGGTGAGAGGGAAAGAGAGTCCTTTCTCACTCTTCACAACCTGTAGAGACAACAAAAGTAATGCAGCGATGAGTCCAAATTGCAAAACCAAACCATCTCCAGAGGGCAACAACACTTCAGTCACTGTTGGCTCTGCAACAAAAATCAGCATTGTTCTCTCTTTACTCATTGGTATTTTCCATCTAAACCTGAGAAGCAACTGCACCTGGTGGAAACCGTTAAACTGTTTCATATGTTCGTAAAACTAAGAGGGGAAAAAGAAGAGAGACGCTGATGTCTGCATCCCTCATTTGATGTGATGCGTCTCCCTGTGGCAAAGTTGCACATTTAGCACAGCTAAACACATTGTTTGCACATTATGTAATTCAAGTACAAGTCACTGTGGGAAAAACATCATGATTAACTGAAGTTACTCTACACTTGTCAATCATTAAATATGCTCCATTTAGTATTAAATTGTTCTGTGATATTTTCCCTTAAGATTAAAGATGCACAAATGCATTGTGCAGTGTAAACACCTGTTCCTCTCAGAGTACTTTCAGCTCATTGTTTTGGTTTTATGGCCCCTAACTTTACAGTTTCTGGCTCATTGTCACCCCTCTCATCATCTGTCGTCACAGCAGGCAGCTGTTTTCAGCAACAATTAAAAAAAGGTTTCGATAAATCCACTGCTGCCCAGTACTGAACAGCTGATGGACAGCTGGTTAGCAATCAGCTGTGAACATATAATGAAGCAGAGTTTTTGCTGCTACACACACTGATATTAAGTCATCATAGTATTAATACATAGGTGTGGAAAAGCAAATCACTTCTCTAGAGGTAATCAATAAAAACTCAATAGCATCACGGACAGTAATCAAGCTCCTTCCTGCTGTCAACAGCATTTTCAGGCTAATCTGCCGTCTCCATATGAAAGGCACCCATACATCAGGTTGTAGATAATTAACTAATGGCCACCTCACTTCCCTTTTACGCTGTGCTCCTTTGAGCAGCACTTAGCTCAGTTAACAGTCAGGTCAATAATCAATAGTCACAACATTAACAGGATTGCAGAATTTTCCAGTAACACTGCACAAAAACAACTACCAAAGCATAAATGGACCAGATTAGATGATGACAACGAGCAGCTAGTCATAAAAAGACGTCATGTAAATCTTTAAATCGAGGTGTCTCTGTGTAGATAGATAAATGAAACGACTGTGAAAGACAGTTTCTGTAACACCTGACTGACACCGGCCTCAGGGGCCACTTAGTGCTGCAGTATTAAGATTGTTTGCATTGGCCTCAAGGCGGCTGAGCTTTGCTTTGTGAATCTGAAAGCTGATTAATAACTTTAATTATTAACTGACAATTGCAGAATAATAAAATAAATCAATGTTATTTCCAAAGTACTGTTTTTACTTTGGCTTCTATGGCTTCTGTTGTTGTTTCAGTGAGAAACTAAATAAAAAACTAGGACAGAGTCTAACCTGGACGTTTTCTATATTTACAGACTCTACTGCTTTTAGATGAGGTCACTTTTGACTGAAGGACACACATAAAACACAGTCCAAACATTTGATTTACAATTCATAAATAGATTAGATTATAGAATACTTTGTATTATTATTATTATTATTATTATTATTATTATTATTATTATTATTATTATTATTATTATTATTATTATTATTATTATTATATACAGGTTACATGTAATAATGCCAGTGGAAATCCACCATGTTGTTCTTGTTGGGCAGTTTCCAGTTTCAGAAGTTGATCCACAGCTAAAGGAATTTCCTCTAAGTGTTTCAATCCAGCTACTATTTTTGTATTTTAAAGTGAACATGCATTAACCTTGGAAGAGCTCTTAGTTTAGTCAGTGTTACATGCTGGCGTATAGAGCTCAGCTGTTGAACCCTACCACAGGCTGGGGGCAGGCTATTATGTGGGGATTGGGGGTGACTACCACAAAAGGGTCTTTCTTGTACTATTTAAGGGCTTTGGGAAGAGAGGAGGTGCATGTAAGGGAAGTATGTGGGTTATTACCACTTGTAAGAATAGTTCAACATTTGGAGAGGCTGTGCTTATTGCTTTCCTGCTGAGAGTTAGATGAGAAAATTAAAAACACTCATATGTCATAAAGGTACAACCAACTGCTGGTTAGCTTAGCATGAAGACTGGAAATAAGCTGAAAACGAATGTCTAAAGAAAAGAAAGCAACTTATTTACATTCTTACAAGGCACTTTTGTCCTATTTTTATTTTCAGTCGGCCTTTGGGCGGACTTTGATTTAAAAACAACATCGCTCTTTAATGATCTCTCCCACATTCTGCTGTCTGCAGCCTTTTGTTATGCACATGAGCTCTTCAGGAGAAATCCACCTGGGGAAAACTTCCATACTATTGAAGAAGCTCCCTTTTTAGGTGCTAAATCGTGATCAGAGTTTTCAGTATCAGTTTTAACATGGATGGTGTAATATGGCACTACATACCATCCACTAATATTGTATCTGGAGATGCATCTCTTATACTTTAATTCTCCCAATCCTCCCTCTTCACCCTCTCTCTGGGCAGTAATGAGATTAAAATAACCAGCTCAGGAGCCCCGTCCCTCAGGCTAATGTACACAACACAGGTGTTAGGAAATACCCACCCAGCTGACACTAATCACTGTGATGCACTGCTTTTCTGGAAAGCGTTCAAGAGCACTGAATGAGTCAGTGAGCAAATATTTAATGAGTACTGAAGCCTTGAAAATAGGCAGAGATCAGGCAAATAAACAGACTTTTATCCCTGACTGGAAGGTGCAGCTCACCTGGCTGATATTAAAGGTCAACATGTTTATCTGGAGATGTTTAACCACGTGGGAACATCCATTAGTGGGAGTTGCCAGAAACACAATACACAGTTTCAGTGTAGACTGGGTTATGTAAGCGCCCTATCTTAAGACTGGAAGTGAATGGGCATTACAGCTGCCGTCTATTCATACAACACAAAACAGACTAAACCAACAATGACTTCATCATTGTAGTCAGCAGCCAGTGTGTGTGTGTGTGTGTGTGTGTGTGTGTCTCATCTGTGTCACTGGAACATTTTTATAGCACTAGCAAACTGTTGCTGCATCAGCACCACAGAAACCGCTCAGTGGGAGCACAGTGGATTTAGTATCATTCATATGGGAGAAGGAACAATAATATTTTTCACTTCTGTTAAATCAAACCTTCACTTTTGTCATGTAAAATGTATCTGCATGGATGATTCTGTTTCAGCTGGTAACGTGTTATTTAACCCTGACTGATGCAGTGAGGAGCTTCTACTACAACTGTCCAATGAAAGAAGGTCATGTGGTCTGATGAGTCCAGATTCACCCTGTTCCAGAGTGATGGATGCATCAGGGCAAGAAGAGAGGTAGGTGATGATGATGCAGCAGCGAGGCCGAGTGCCTGACCCATTTTTTTTGGGAAAGGCAGTGTACAAAGGTAAAACGGGAAAAGGATGAATAAAATAAATGACTGTTCTTGAGAACAACATGCTTTGCATGTTCCCACTCAGCTAAGCAGCTGTGTTACATTTATCACACATTATTTTAGGAGCCAGTCCTGAGACAGAGGTGCTTTGAAAGCTTCGCCAGGGGCTCTTCAAAGAGAAGAGGAAAAACTGGAGGGTTTCTGGTGCCTCTGCAGCTTCCGCTTTGGTTTAGAGAGCAAGCACGGCTTGTTGACTACAACAGGAAAACGATGTTTCACTACAGTGATGACTCTCAAAAGAAGGTTGGTGTCCAGTTTCCCCAAACCCCACACATAAGTATATCAGCTACAGCACTGATATCAGCACTGAAACTGTATGTCCACTTACCACAGGAAGAGACAAATCAGAATCAGGCTCGCTCAGTTTTACATGATATTGTAAATGATTTGCAGGAGAGCTGCGATCAATATACGGGAAACCCCCTAAACGTCCAGGAGAGGTGGGATGTCTGTTCATGTTTCCAGCTGAATGCATTTAAAACTAGATAATACAAACAAAGCAGGTCACTGCTGTGACCTCATCTTATTACCATTACTAACTAATCGCACAGTAACTACATCCATAGGTTACCCAGCATCCAGAGACAGTAACGGACTTTGTAATATATACATCCTCCTTATTGTAAAAGGAGAATCTTGTAAATTGTGTCCTGAATATTCATGGTGATATACAGTACAGTATATTATAATGGGCTAAAAGGCTGTAGAAGTTCTTTTAGCATCACTAAAGCTCCACTAACTAATATTTGATAAACTGCTCTTTGGCCTTTTAAGTGAAGCTCATCTACCACTCGAGATGGAAGGCCAGTTAGCTGGACATGTGTTTTTAAAAGGTATCATTTACACCCCCTTTTCAATGATGTTACACCACTGATGTCCAGCTGTAGCTCCTCAGTTAGCCACTAACACCATCCGACAAACACACACACACCGCTTTCCACTTCCACAAAATGAAACACTTAACACTGCAGCACAGGCCAGACCATCACAAAAGGATATGGTTTATAAAGTAAAAACACAAGGTGTATTTAATTCCCTAAGGCGCTCGCTGATTACACACTCTTGCACTAGTGCAATGATTATCCACACTATATCCGATTTCCTTTTCCTCTTGTGTGTTTGAGCCTGCACGTATGCATCCATGTACTGTATATGCACGTGTGTGTGTCCTGCCTGTAAGCCGCAGACCGCACAAAGCACAACACAAGATGACATCACCTTGAAGTGATTAGTCTGTTGCTTAATGTGAAGCACAGCAGACAACTGCAGCTGCAGGATTCTGACATATTAAAGGACAAACAGCAGATATGGACTAAAAAGGAAGAAGAGATTAAAAATAATGGCGTTTAATTCACTTTTAGCTCAAGTTACTTCTGCTTCCTTTGTTTGGATGTGGTGACGTCATCACTGCTGTCTCTATATGAGAAAAGACAGGTGTATTAAGTGCTTTCTAATGTGAATAGGAGTGTTATTTCTCTGGATTGGATGTAATCCAAGACGTGATGACAGACATAATGTGCAAAGAGGTTTGCCATGAGTTTACACACACCCATTACCACTGCATTTGCGTCTTGCTCATGCACCAAATTGTATTACGACATCTAAAAGACAGAGGGCCATCGTCTTTTCTCGCTATCTTCTGAACCTGTGAACCTACAGTGATAAAGATTCCCACTCAGTGTCGCAGACCATTGGCTCCCAGGAATCCAATGTCTCTGCAGTAACAAGCCCATAACGACGTCTTTAATGTGCCCAACTATCTTGAGATAAGGAAAAGATCACATTAAGAGTTTACATGCTCTAAAACCATGGATGGGTTACAAAATGGGCACAAATACACAAAAATAGACATAAAATAATGATCAAACACGTTTATATTATCCCACAAACATTTAAAGGTGCATGATATCTGGGGCCGATAGAGGGGCTGTCTAAGGGAGGTCACAGAGCTGGTGGAGGGTAGGGAAGGAGGAGGAGGGTACAAAGGCAGCTACAGACGCCTGCCCCTGGGAGATGGATCACAGATGTCTGACCCAGGCCCGCTACAGTTAATTGTAAAACAAAAGCCTTACCTTCTCATTCTCTGTCTCTTGTTTTCTACTCTGAAATCTGTTTTCCTTTATGCATGCTTTCTGTCTCCCTCCACTATTATTACTGCCCTCTATGATTCACTTTTCTCGTGCCTGTGTTTACGCTCCCACTTCATTCAGCATAGGACGGCGTAATCCCTGCTGTCTTCAGATGGCAAATACCACTTTGCTGTGGAGAGCTGCCACAAATGACAGCAGCAAACAAAGAATTCCCCACATTTTCGTTTTCCAAAGCATATTTTCCAAAGACTCTGGCCTTTTGCTTTAATTTGCCCAATCAACTAGGGAAAAATATGAAACGGCAGCAGTCGCAGGAGAAGCTTCACGACCACAGTGAACTGCCGCCACAGCAAAGCTTTGTTGGCAAAACTAATTAATGTTGACTAGTGGAGACATTATGAGTTAGGATGGAGAGGGAGTTGACTCTAAGCTGAACCTGAAACTGTCTCTGTTTGTTTACCGGGAGCTATGCCGGTGCTGATCATACCTGAGATTGAATCAAACAGGATGCATCTGTGGACGATCCTGTGGCTGGGGAAAACCAGCCTGGCAAATTCCAGTTAAATTTAATTAAGTCTGTTCATATCAGCTTGGTATAATGGTTGGAGCTTTAGGGTTTATTGTTTGACCTTGTTTAACGTCATAGTTGACTGTATATTGTGGTATAAAATGATGTGACTGATGTGTGTGTGTTGTCGTCCCACAGGTGATGTAACAGTATCCTGGACCAGTCTACCTGAGAGGTCGCCGTCACCTGGAGAATCCTCCCACCACAAATCAAATCACAGCTGCACAGTCTATTAGGTAGACTCTCCTCAGTACAGGTCACATTACCAAACGCCCTATTCATGATTAGCACATTCATTGCGCAGCATTTTCCCACGTGAAGCTGGTTAGTCAAACTCTTTGTGGTCACTACTGTAAACTGTACAGTATGCTGTTTAATAAAAGAAAGCCAGACAGGCAACGAGTGGAAAAGACAGTTACTGTGACTACAGTTAGTAATGTGAACACCATTAGGTCAAACAAGTGACCTGCCTCATTTTTAGCATGAGTCACCTCTATTAAATCTAATTCTACCAAGACTGGATGCAGAAAAAGACAGAGGGAGCGTTATAGCTGTGGGCCCTGCTGCTGTGCTTTGGCTACCAGGCTGCAGTGGCGATAATGACCGGTGACAGACTGCCAGTTCAAACCAAAATAGGGTTTCCATGGTGCTGGTGAAACCAGGACCCAAACACGGGGAATCACGTCTCTGGTTATGGGTAATTAGGGTGCAGCGAACTCAAGGATTTTTCAGCTGTGCTTAGATTTACAGTAAAATTATATTTTTAGACTAGATTAGTTCAAACTAAAAACATTTTAACATGTTATACAAGTTATAAATAACTGCTGCAATATGGAGAAGAATATTTAATTCTCTATAATTAAACTCTTTGTATGTAAACAGCTTGGTTGCTACAGTTTTCAGTGAAGATTCACTGTTTTTAATCACTTTAAATTGAACAGCATTTAGCTTTGGACTCTACTTTGGACTGTAAAATCACAGGTTACTGTTACATGTGAGTGTACAAATAAAAAACATGTATAGCATGTACATGTATGAACTTTAGTGGTGCTAAAAGGCAACTACAGTTAAATAAACATTAAGACAATAATTGGTTGCAGCCTTCGTTTAAACCTGTAATTAATTTCTAGATTCCGTCTCTTTCAGTCATTGTTTTCTCTCAATAATACGAAGAGGGAATCAGCTGAAGCAGGAAAGCATGTTATGACTTTCAGCTGTGACACAAACACGTTGATGAAATCTAGTGTGATCTGTTTCATACAGCTTAAAGCCTTTTCCATGACCCCAGCCAAACTGAACATATGATACTGCCTTATCTCACATTACACACAGACCACCTATTGTGACGGGTCATAACCTTCCATCATTAGCATACAGCCGTGGGACTGAGTCCCAGAGTGACTCCACTTCTTTCTTAATCAAGATTTAAATATGTCTGATACATTTGCCAGTAAAGAGAAATCATTCGTGGCAGGGAGGAGAACAGGAGGTGCAACGTGACTCAGAGACGTAAACCAAAGTGAGTTTAATGAGCCTGCAGATGCTCAGCGACTAGATAAAGCACTGAAGGCCACGCAGCTGCAGAACCCACCGCCCGTCTGCCGTGCATTCCCCTGAGACTGACCCCCAGCTCGCCACAAAGGAACAAAACCCACTGCAGATTCCTTCTCCTCATTTCACCCGACAGGGGCGTCCTGCCCACCCCCTCTCTGCCCAACACAAGTCATTCACTTCTTTGGTTGTTTCTTTCTTTCCAGGGAACGGTTTGTTCCACACAAGCCCACGCTGACCTTCAACTGAGGGGGGCAAGAAGAGGGTGAGGGCTTTGTTATTGTGAGGACCCCACCCTGCTGGTTTCCCAGTAAACAGCAGGCAGGAGAGCTGCTGGAAGCAGATGTACCCCCAGGAGAGGCTCATCCCCACGAGCCACAGGGGGGGGGACCAGAGGAGGGGAGAATAGCAGGAGAGAGCAGGGTGATTAGCTCCAGCGCTGCCTAATCTTATCAGTGTGCATGACTGGCCCACAGTGTAGCATGCGGAGTGGGGAGGGGGACATGTAGAGACCAACAAGTTTTGTCAAGTGTCATTTAGAAAGATATGAGTTGTTTTAGAGCAAGAACAGAAACAGAAAGACACACGGCAAAGGTCACTGTGTAAAGGCTGCTGGGCAATGTGACATTTCACAAAGAGGTGACGGTTGGTTTTGCGATCTGACAGGTTTCAAACGTCTGTAACTCACTGCAGGTGCCATGAAAAGGGGCTTAAAGCCTGGGACTCCCTCTCTCTGATGGACCTAATGTCACTCCCATAGGTCCGAAACCTAACATCAGGGAGCACAGCTGAATTACACAACTAATGGGAGTTTTAAATGATGTCGCTAGTCACAAATATACAGTTGAACTTGTAGTTCAAGTCAGTAAAGTGATGAAGAAAGGTAGGTTAGAGATGGGAGAGATGGGAAAAGAGAAAATGTTGGTTGCATATTAAATTACATACACACATTTTAGATTAGATTTAAACATATTTGCACTAGATTCAACTTACTTTCATTTAAATTTGTTTAAAACGTGGAATAAATCATATGTAATTAGTCATTTGATTTGAATGAATTGAGAATGTTTCTGTGCAGGCTGGACCTCGCTCTGTATTGAGGGGCGTGCATAAAATGCTCTGACCATCTGGACCACTGTTAGTTATCAGCCAACAAAACCACTGAAGCTCTGTTTGCAAAGTTGTTGGCAAAATTAAATTCTGAATAAAGAAGCGTAGGCAGTTTGCTGACCTATTAAAAAGCATGTCCTTACAGTTCCAGTTACATAAGACACGAGGCAGTGCCCACAAATTATTCTACAGTTTTGGATATGTGAGCTCTTCTAACTTCTAGTTTTATTAATTAGAGCTATTTATTAGTTCTAACTTACTAAGACAGTAAGTCAGAACTGTGAAAAATGCTTCTCTGGGGGTTTTTCTTCCTCTGCGCTGTGCACACTGTGACACAGACTTTTCCAGAACCGGTGAAACAGCCCCACTCTGAAGTGGCTCCATAAAACTAAAACAAACTCGGACAAACGTCTGCTTTCAATTCACTCCAAAACGGTCATTTCAGAGACCTGGAATGGAAAACCCTCATAACGTAATGTGACCCAGTTAAGCTTTGTCTGAATTTTAAGGCCGTCTTCCTCACATGGCATCACTTTTGTAGCCGAATAAACAACGTTTAGAACAAGACGCATTTAAAAAAAGTTGTGTGTGACTGTGAGACGCAGATGGTGCTAGGAAATAAACAGCATTTATAGAAAGATACAGATCAAGAAATCTGATGCAAATCCTTCGGTCTTGTTATACACTGGAGGATCTCTCACAGAAACAACTCTTCCAGATGTTAGTCCGAGCCGGCCAGAGTCCTCTGGTTTAACCTCTGACACGGTAGCAGCCTCTCAGTTAGTGGATTTCACACTCTGGTCACGGCGATGCTATTGTCTCAGCTTCGGTTTCAAGCACACAGCGATTGGATTTCCATCAACAACCCGCTCAGTGACATTTACACTCAGACACGTAAAAGTGAGTGTTTACTTAGGATTCAAATGTGTGGAGAACATGTAGATCAAATGGTCCACTGAAAATAGCCTTCATTCCAGGAGAAATATACTGACCAATCCCATAAACTGCAGCCGGGATCTTGGATTAATGACAAAAGCAATGCCATCAAGGCTCAGAGAAGCATGGAAGGCAGATGATGTGGTCTGCATGAATGGGTTTGCAGTTAAACGTTTTATTTTTTGCATTAAATGTATCATGTGCTGCATCATCTGCAGGCAAAATAGGAGGTTGGTCAATTTTGTTTTCCAAGCTTTGAAAGTTTAGGGAAATGAGAGGAGAGAAAAAACACATTAAGGAAGTTTTCCAAAGCATCTGCACTGCCAGGCTGCCAAGGAGGAGAAAGTATTTCTGCTTTTCTTGTGGCCTAAAAGGAGGAAAGGAGCGTTCTGCAGGGTCGTAATGAATGAAGCCCAGGCTGGTTTTTCTTTTATGGACCAAACACAGAGCGGTGAGAGACCACGTGCGCTGGCACAGAAGCTCAAACCACTGGCAATTCCTGACAGTGGACTCCAAACAACCACCATCTTTAATGAAAGTCACTCATTCGGGGATGACCTAGGCATCATTAAACATCTGAAGCTCAGTTATGAGAGAGAAATTATAAAAGAAACGGCTCAAGCTAATTACAGAATGGACCCATGGCCGAGACCACACAGCTGGTAATAAAGAGGCAACTCCACACCGACGTGCAACAGTTTCGCACGTTGAGATTCAACAAAAGGCTCGAGTGTTGAATCAGCAGCAGAGAGAGTAAAATCCACGTGGAAAAAGACGGATCATATGGTTCTGATCTTTCCTACCACAATGAATCAGTGACTGAGGTTTGGAACAACAACACCACATCTCTCGTGAACAGTGTGGCTGTTCGAATGGTGAAATAAAGAGCGTCACATATGAGGGGAAAGACTCAAAAGACTTCATATAGAACAACTAATAAAAAGGTTCCTGCCTTCTTTCAACACTAGTTTACAGGTGCAACTAGGTTTACTGTGGAAGCACAACACAGAAACAAGACAAGAATCTGTCGCATTGAAAGACTTTCTCCTAAACCTCAGATATTCAATACGTCCACTGACAACAAATCAGCAGCAGGATCAGGTTAATGATGGAAATCCACCTCTGCTGCATTTAGATCTGAACAAATGACTCAAAAGATGTTTAAAACACAAAGCTACACCGAGCTCCTGCTCCTGAACTGTGAAGGTGCGATGACAGCAAAGTGAATATTGTTTAATTTTGCAGTGTTAGACGAATAAAATCAGAATAAAAACATCAGCTTGAGTTGAAATGTCACTAGAACCTTGGATAAGGACACAAAAATATAAGAAACTGATTCATGTGGGGCTGATTCCCTTCATCAGAGCCACAGTAAGTGAAAGAAAACGAATCAGCAGTTATTCTGATGATTAATTAATTGATTTAAGTCGGTTTTCAAGTGGAAAACTAACTTTTTGTCTTAAACTTAAAGCAAACTGAACACATGGAAGACTAGAGGACAAAGAGCCCAACATAAAACCGATCCACATTGTTACACCAGGTGAAACTAGTTCATTTAAATTAGATTAAATAGATTAAAAGTAGAAACACCCAGGGATGAGTGCCACCCTCCGGGACACACTGTGCTGCTGTGGCCGCTCAAGCATCAGTCTGCTCGGACTCTCTGCCACGAGTTTCCCCTTCACAGCTCCGGTGGAAAAATCACTACAAACGAGGAATTACTCGAGTAAAACATCAGGATACGTGCTGTGGAGCAGCTTTAACGGAGGCCTGGCTCTCTGATGGCTCCTTTCTGTGCTGCAGTAGTTTTTAAAGCACTCGTTTGTTTCGCCGCTCGGCTCCTTACGTGTGTCCGCTGTGAGACGCTCCGGTCCGGGGAGCTGACGCGTCTTCTCGGAGCTTCGTGGAGTTCAGGTCAAATCGTCGCTCTCGATCCTGACGTGACTTTTTCCGCCGTCTCTTCAGCCTCAGTGTCTCCTCTTCATCCTCCACGTTTTCTCCTGGTCCACGGAAGAATGAATGGCCGGGTCCGTCCCCCCCCCCTCTGCCCGCACAGACTACTGCTGGGATGGGAGTGACTGCTCCGGGAGCTCCCTCCCCCATCCACCAAACAGCGCCTCCCTGAAATCACTAGAATAAATTCATTATTTAACCACAGACCTGTAAAGAACTGCACTTCAGGACGATTCTCAGGGACTTTTACCTGACTTCACCTATTAAAAGTACATTCTGAGTATTTGACATCTTTACTCAGTGGTTTATTTGTAGATAAAAACATTATTTACATTAAATATTTTATATTCTAATGTGTTGTTATACATTAACCAACCTTCAGTACATAAAGTGGTTAAAATTAGCTCCACCTTTTACCAGCTGCAACTTTGATAATGTTCAGACATCAGTAGGAAAAATCCAATAATAGTCATTTTGCATAAAAAATACTTTTGGTACTTTAAGTTTATTTAAGCTAATACTGTTGTACTTTTATTTAAGGTGTTTCACTTGATGGTTGTAATCACTATAATAATACATCAGCTGTTTTATTGCTACTAGCTCAAGGCTTAGTTTCTAAATAAAAGGCTTTCCTTCTCCTTTTGCAGCCTTTGTGTTGTACATTTAATTATAAATGGATGACTGCAGTTTTTCTACCCATCAATCTACACTCAATAACTCATAATGACAAAGATAGAACCTGTTTTTACCCATTTAATCATTTTTCAAAGTAAATTCTCAGAAATGAGGTTTTTGAAGTGGTTCTATACATAAATTACTTTTCTGCAGAAACCTTAATTCATGAAGCATACGTGGAACAAATCTGGACGAGACTTGTACATTCATGTTAACAGCATCAAGTTCAGCAGTTTATAAAAGACAGTTTAGAGATATAAGGAACCAGGATAGAGAGAAAGACGTAGAAGGTTTGACGTATCTGAAAGTTGAGTCATGGCAGCTGGACTTCCTTCTTGTTAGGTTAAAACATTTCACTACTCATCAAGTAGCTCCTTCAGTCTGAAGATAGGAATGTTGAAGTCCAGTTGCCATGACTCAACGTCCAGATAACTTCAGTAACTCGGTCAGGTTGATTCCCAGAGAGTAAAGAATTTGAAGATGATCTTCTACTTGTAGTGGAGGACGTTTTGAAGCAAGTTGCACTTTGCAGCAATAGCGCACAGACAGTGCACCTACCCTGCCTTTGCCCTCCATCTCCCCTTTGCATACAAGCGTCTTTCAAATGAAAAACACTGCAAATTTGATTAAATCCTATGTCAACAGCCACCACTTTATTCTAGGAGGATGTGAAATGTGCACTACTGGTCAAAAGAGAACTGCAAACATATTGTAGAAACATCATCCCAGTAGTGAAGTACGGTGGAGGGAGCATCATGATCTGGGGCTGCAGCCATTGTGGAGTGGAAAATTAATTCCCATGTTTATTAAGGTATTCTACAGGATAATATTAGGAAGGGCCAATCAGAGCCAAGACCTCCATCCAATGCTGATTCTATGGAATGACCTCAAGAGAAGCGTTCACACAGCTCACAGGATCTGAACATTTTCGCCCACTTGTTGGAAATGTCCATTCTCAGATGTAATGAAAAAATGAATAGTAATTTAAAATCTAAAGATCTCATATTTGAGTGTGGGATCTCTGAATAGTTCCCATGAAATCATCATGGGAACTACTCTTGGGTGTAGCTGAAGCAGAGAGTGTCGAGTTTTGTTTTTTTAATTACAGATTCACTCCAATTCATTACACAGAAAAAAACAGAGTGTGGAGCAAATGAAGGGAGAAGAAATTCAGGAATGATACGGTTTTTTTTTATAAACATCTATCCCCTACAGGACCTCACAACATGACTATTGGGCTTCTGACATACTATATGTAACCTGCTAAGGGGGTTATGCATACAAAATTAGTAAGTGATGACGTTAAAAATAACATAAAACATGAAGATACGCACACAAGCACAAAGCTGGAAATAATAATCAAACAAATTTATTATTGTTACCACTAACTGTGCCAACCATAAGATAACTAAATTGTTTTATATCTGTTATTTCGTCATGTCATCAGACTAATGTAAACTCAGTTGTAACAGTCGTGTTTAATTAAACATGTGAGTATAGCCAATATACATGGGTACAGTCCAATTCATTGTCTTTTACCTCCATTTTGCTCTCCACATGTATTCGACCTAATTGAGAGAAAACCCTGTTAATGAAAAGCACCGATGAGAAAACCCACCAGGTGGTGGTTCTCGGTGTGAAAGCAGAAAATGATTAAAACTGCAAGGAAAACTCAGAGTAGTCCAGATCACAGAGTTCACAATACCAGCAAAAGTAGCAAGTCTAGATTTCAGATGCGCAAAGTACCTGATGCGTGAAGAAATTATTTATAATAATCATGCATTTTATAATTTATTTTTGTCTATTAACCAAGAGTCAAATCATTCTCTATTTAGCTTCTTATAAATCCACATGTTTTTTGTGTCAGTAAATGAATATTAGTATATAATAATACGTAAAAGAGTTCGCTTTGTATGACTTATAGACTGTTATAAGAGCTTTCTTCTTTTCGACCTCTGATTTCCACACTTTCTCTGTAAAACAGATATCCACAGCGAATGGGAGGACACGTGTCATCTCCTAACAAGTCTTACGTTATTAGAGCGACAGCTGAGTGAGATCTACTGTAACCCACCACACAATTAACATTCTGCAGGCTCCATCTATTCAGGTTCTACATACGCTGCACAGCAGAAAATCATACTTAACATCATTTCCAGACATGGGTCTGTGCATGCACCATCTCCCAGTCTTTAGTCTTCTATTGTTGATGTACAGTTTGCCCATTTGAGGAACATGAATTGTGTGAAACAACAGCTTTTGTGTATTAGCATAAGCTTTACACAACAGTGAACAAGGATGAATGGACTATTTTGAGTGTGTTGTGGCTGTGAAGGCAACAACTGGTGCCAGGACCTTGGTGCCCTCTTATTTCTGCTCCTTGGTGAGTGAAAATACAGGGGAAGGCCTCTGACTTTGAGTTTCTTGCTAAACAACTCTCCAGTTATTGTAAATAATATCAGCCCTGATGTTATTCATCTGGTTCCTACAATTATTGTTACTCTGAGTGACCTTTAGTTTGACAGAAGAAACCATAACGGGCAGTAGAAATGCTCCAGCTACCACTAATACATAACTGATTACTCCAATAAATGTAGTTGGAGCTACAAGGTTATGTTCCCTATCTTAGATCTGAATGGACTTTAGCCCTGTGGAGGCCATGTTTTCAGCAGTGAATACAAAGAGCATGTAAAGTCACAACTTTATCTTTGTACCACGTCAATGGGAAACTGGCCAATCGTTTGGGATTTACAGGGAAAGGACTCAAAAACATGATGGGATGCAATTACTTTATATGTGAATACAGTGTTTAATTGGTGTATTTTTGCAGTTTACTGATAGTTTGTGTTTTTTTAGTAATATTTACGAGTGGTTTGAAGAAATACAGTGGCAAGGAATGGAATTTCATGGTTTTCTGATGATATTAAATATAAAGTGCCTAAAGTAATAACGCAAAAAATAAAGAATCTGATCGTTCATGTTTATTGGGCACAACCTTAAAAACCTGACACACTTCCAGGAGGTTCCTGTGGTAGAAAAGGTCCTTTAAATAAATGAAAACATGATAATTTAGTTTGCCATTTATTGAGTACTGGATACTTGTATTGGGACACAGTCTGAAAAGAATAAGATAAAGGAAGTATAATGACAACAAAACCTGTCAGAGACCTTTGATTATAACTTGAACCACAGTTTGTGTATTATAATTATCTTCTAAAGCTTTTCTGTCTGTAATTAATCTTAGAGGTGATTATAAGCTTTAGGAACAAGTGGGAAACGTTTCACCTTCTGCTCAATGGCAGAGAACAGAACAGAAAGTACATTTAGAGATTTCAGATATTTGAACAAACTGTAACTTGATATTTTTACACTACTTCTACATTTCAATGAAAAATACCAGTTTTACTGAATAGCTGTTGTATTATTTTTAGCTCCGTGTACCTAATAATTCTCCACCTTGTTAACAAGCATTAAATTGCTATTTACATGTTAATTCTTAACTGTAAAAAGGGTCATTCTGCATAATAACCTTTTGTATTTTTGATGCTTTAATGATATTTTACTTTCGAATGCAGGACTTCTGATTACTGTCACACTTACCTTTAAGAAAAGGATCATAAATGTTCTTCGAAATAATTATTATTAGAATAATAACTGGGCTATAGTGTCCTAATGTCCTCTTAACACAGCTATTTGTGACATTGTGTTTTTTTTATCATCATCATCATCATCATCATCATCATCATCATCAGTTTTTAAGTCATCTCATGCTTGGTTTCTAGGCTCTCTGCATTCACACCTCCACCCTTCAAGACTCAAGGTTCAATGCATTCCTGGCTGCATTGGTCAACATGATTTTAATCCGTTTTCACAGGCAGAGCAGTATGGACACACAGACACAATGTTGTTTGGAATTCCAGGCCCACTTCACTGTGAGCCATGAAGAGCAGAGACCTTCAGTCTCTCCTTGTGGACATACCAGAGCGCAAAATCAAGGGTGGTGGCTGTTTTGTGTCCCATGTGTTTTTACCAACAAGATATCCAGGCCTCCATTTGTCAGACATTTAATTATTGCAATACTGAAGAGTCTAAAGTACAAACTTAAGAGGAAATCCTGTGCAACACAGTTATACTGACCCTAAAATTTTTAAAAGTGTATTCAGTGATTACAAGTTCACACATTATATATATTTGTTAAAGTTTATTTGCAATCTGAATTTACAGGAATACATAACATGAACAAATTGAAGAATTTAAAGAAACTTTGACTGAAGTTCAATAAGGAATCTCTCTTCATCTCTGGATTAACCTACTAACCTAAAACAGATTTATTCCTGATATCCTTCTCCATCAATTCCTCTTTCGCTCTTCATGAATGGTCTCATCATCATCATCATCATATCTTGACATTGATGAATACAGTAAAACTGCTTTACCACCAAAAGGACAAAATTAGGCTTACTTGGATCCAGCAGAACCAGAGGAGTTGACTGTGCAACCTGGGGACAATAAACCAGGAAGAGGATCCAATAAAATGACTCAAAGGAGAACAAAAAGAAGCCGAGACCATGAGGTCGAAAACATGTATCTATCCAAATAAAAAACACCGGAGGGCACCAGGAAAATACAAACTGGTCAGGAAGCACACAAGTGAGTGAAAGTGACTGACCTGTACCCTGAGTGGCTAATTACAAACTGAATCCAGGTGTGTGAGAGAGGCAGCTAATCAAGAGACAGAGACCAGGTGTAAAAGTGTGTCTGTGTAACGGAGGGAGGACAAAGAGCTGGGGGCCCTAAAGGGAGTGAATCAAAGCTGTTCAGTGTTCACAGCTTTGTTGTTTAAGCCACTAGCAGTTTAATAAGTGCCTCATGTTCGTTCTCATCTCTTTCAAAGGACGCCACGCTGGAGGAACACGTAGCTGTGTGACAGCTGAAAAAACAAAATGTGAGGCTCAGGGGCGACGTCACTGCCGGCGAATCACGGTGTTGATTCAGCAGCGGCAAATCAGAGCCGGAGTTTGTTTGTCACTCTGCGAGACAGACTTCACAAGGTCGAGTCAAAGTGCAGGATTAAGTGTAAAAGATACAGCAGAAGAGCTTTGAAAAGTACGAAGAGGAGATGACACCGCCGAGGTTGGCTGCTCCCAACGACAAGGAGATAGGGGGAGGATGGAAGAACTTGTCAGGAGGGGTAGTTCATCGCAGGCCGGGGATGAGATGAGAAGTGGTCTGCAGTCTAGCTGAGAAACTCACAGGCCTCGGTTTTGGATGAGTGACAAGCACGGGCAACATCTAATTACATGAACTATCCCATCATCCTGAAATGCAGAGTTTTGATTGTAGAGTAAACTAACAGAACAAGCAAGTGACAAATTTATAGCCTCAGCAATGTAAGAAGTGCTTTCTCAGAAACATAAAATAATCATGTGGTATTCTGCTGCAGTTTAAATTCCATTTAACTGCTACTTTGGTAGAAATTAGTCTTTTTTTAAAGCATATGTGCACTTGTGCATGAGTTCATATGGTATCTTTATGAAAAAGTAGAAACCAGCTCATCTTAAAAAGCAAGAAAGTATGAAAACCGTTTACAGAACATGAATTATTGGAATTTTAATCAAGGAACTGGCACCAAACACTCGCCCTGGGCAGAAAATATGGGTCGAGGATTTCTAAATAAATAATTCACAGAAATATGACCTGAAACATTTCCACTCATTCATTAAACATCAAAGCTCTGGAAAATGTTTCCTATTGGACATTGAATTGGGGTTAATATGTCAAACTGCAGGATCGTTACGGGAACAGGTTGTTAGCATAGCTTAGCGTAGCTTAGCTTAGCATTAAGACTGGAAACACAGAATCAGTTAGTCTGACTCTGTCCAGAAGCAACAAAATCCACCTCTAACGCTCACAAACCAACATCCATCCATTATCTTAACTGCTTTTCCTGTTAAGGGTCACGGGGTGCTGGAGCCAATCACAGCTGCCATTGGCTGAGAGGCCGACTACACCCCAGACAGGTTTCCGGTTAGGGTCTGATCACAGAGCTGACACAATGTTTATCATGTTTACATGTTCAATGTAATTTCTAGGTGTAAAAACAGGTCTATAACCACAAACAGTTGTTTTTACACTTGTGTGCACAGTAAACAAATTTACTTTTATTATATTGTACATATCTCTTCACTAATCGACACCGAATAACTGATAACAACAAGGTGCTAAAGTGTTCAGACCTCTTTCAAACACATCTTCTCAAACTCGATCAGATTGTGAAGCGTGTGTGAACTACCATCTCTATTTAGTTTGCACACAATCAATCAAACAATCCAACAAATTAAAATCTCTTTGTTTCTGGCTTTTTCATAACGTTTTCTAAATGTGAGCCCTGTGGAGCATCCAGTGATTTCAACTCTTCAGTGAGGTAACTACCCCTCTGCAGTAGTACACAGCATTGTAGCTTTGCTGCGTTGCCAATCAATTCACACGGCAGGTTAAGGGTCACAGCCCACATTAGGACGGGGCCGAGCACTCTGCAGGGAGTATTTCCTGTGGGAGTCTGCGTGCTGCCGGTGGGGGTCAAACACCGAGGGGCCAAAGGTGATACAGTGTGTGTATTAAGGAAACTTTTTTCTCCTCCTCTGATCCCTAAAATGTAAATGACCCATTTGCATGTATTTAGTTTTTACCCCATAAGTTACATTTATTCTCTGTAATGGATTTAAATACTATATAATGGATAACATCCTTATGAGAACAGTACATCCATGAATGACTGGCATGTGAGAGCTATTTCTGAAGACATAACATAGGAGACACAAGAAATTCCTCACATCTTCACCACTAAACATAAAACTGTAAATGCCAAACCATTTAGCACCTACTCATTAACTTTAAGGCAACTTAAAAGCTTCTGAAATTAGCTAAATATTAGACAAACTGCACATTTTCACAGGATTTTACTGCTTTTAGTTTGTACTTGCACACTATGGCATAAACAATGAATAAAAAACAACAAACAGAACAATTGTTTTGTTGTTTGGTTGGAAATGTTGGATGAACTGTGAAGGAAATAAAACCATATCAATGCACCACCATCCAAAGTGGGATAAACTCAGATAATTTGCAGGCGCTTATTCAGTATTATTACTGTCACTGTTACAAGTCACAAGTTATAGCTGTTTATCTTTCCTAACAGAAAGAAAACTGATAAATTACAAAACAACTTGCTGCTGAATAAGCTGTTCAACAATAACCTTTAATTGTTTCTCCAGAGGTTTATGTAGGAAACACTGGGACCAAGTCATACAGTTACATTTAAAGTGCTGATCCATTGTGAAAATAAAAATATAGATTTGTACAGCTTTACATTTCACACACTCCAATCATGTTCACCTGCTCTCTCTCCCACACATATCTATATCAATTTTAAAAGCTTTAAAATAGTTCATCTTTGAAAAGAAAACATATTTTGGTTGGTGAAGTATTTCCAAGTGCGAGGGAGCTGCGGTTTCTCCACGGTAGATATATGAACTGCAAATACCTTAAGCAGCAGGGAGACGATCTTTACAAATCAGCAACACGTGTAGCTAACACACTTCACACAATCACTTCAGCTAAACATCTGAAAGCATTATACACAGATCAATAATAACCTATGAATGACAGGTTGGTCACATATAAAAATAGAATCTGCATGATTTAAGTATCGCGTTATGAATGAATTCTTGATGTTTAGTTAAAATCTGAGAGAATAAAAAACCAGCTTGTCTCCACAGAAGCTCCCTGTTGAGATTTTACAGTAAACAAAGTGCTACAACCTTCATAATGTTCATCACTGTCAGCTTCACCTAAGCCCAGGGGCCCCAGGCTCCAGTGGGGCCTGGGTCACACCTGGGGTCGTCATCAGGGAAGTTAATGGGTGAAGCACTTTTCTGGTACTGGTGAAGCCTGCTGAGCAGATAGTCCACTACTACGGGGAACTGATCCGATACGTCGTTTCTCTCCTCTGGATCCTTTTCTATGTCAAACAGCATTACGGGCTTCAGAGGATCTGCCTCGGAGGGACCCGACTCTGAGCCGTTGTGACCAGGCCGTGGGAACCAAATGTCACAACCTGGAGGAAGTAACATCCCGGATGTTAGCAGCAGTGATGGAAAGTAACCAAGTAAATGTACTGCAGTATCATGTGGAGGTATATTACTAGAGGTGTACTTCTATTTTATGCTACTTTAAACTTTAAAACCATGTATCCGAGGAAAATACTGCAGTTTTTACTGCACTAACTTTATGTGACAGCTGTAGTTACGTTTCAGCATTTACTTTTATAACATTTGATATAAAAACATAATAACCTTATAAAATAAAATGCGTCATTGAAGAATAAATTACTGGCTCCCAACATTTTGAGTCAACATTAAAATGTTGTGGTTCCTCGTTAAGTTTTAGACAGCTCGGAGCGGTAACTAAGAAATACATTCGTAATTGATTTATCGCCTGATTATTTTATTTTATTAAGTGACATGATTGAACTGTTGGTTTTGACCAACTAACTGTTCAGTAACTGTCGTGCAACATAAAGAAAAGCTGCAAATCTTTGCATTTGAGAAAGTGAAACCAGCAAATATTCAAAATATTAAAACTATTACTTGTGTTTTTCTTGTTAAAGTGAGGCTGGAGCCAAACGGAGTGGCACACACCTACAGCACAGGCGATTTAGCGTTACCAATTAGTCACTGGGGTAGGAAACCGGAGTACGCAGAGGAAACCCACGCATGCACAGAGAAAACATACAAGCTTCACACAGAAAGACCCGAACCAGATCTGCACTGCACAACTATAACCTGAAGTGTACTGTGGGATTATATAGTTAATTAAATAATTGGACATGTGTTGACCTGGTTCTCACTAGGAACCAGAATTCAAAACATATTTGGTAAAAGAAATTCACAAAAATTCTAATAAATGAGTAAATTGAGTTATAAACATATACATAAACATTTTACTTATGTGAGCACACGTGAAAAGTTAACGTCAATGTGCATCCACATGCTTGATTTTCCACTTCCGTCTTAGACTAAACATGTGATTACTGGTGACAAAACATACTGACCTGGGTATCCAGTCAGCAGCTTCCAGTTCAAGATTCGAATGGCTGCGTGAATGGACACATTGAAGCCAGACTTGGCCCAGGAGTCTCCGACCACCTGAGCCAAAGTTAACTGACGCTCCCTGCCAGGACCTGCAGAGAGCAGAGGGCAGAGCTGATAATGGACATCATTTATCTTTAAAAAAGGTGATCTTAGACAAACCACTGGATTCAAAACACCCTGTGTGAACCTTGAGTATGTAGACTGGCACCAAATGTTAGCACATACCTGGAATCATGGTCAGTATCGAGTGAAGGTGTGAAAATAAACTGCACGAGTGAGTGGTTCGAAAAGAAAATCAAAACAATCCTCCTCTGTAAGAACAGAAATAGTTTAAGTATGAATTTCCTCAAACGCATGGTAAGAGGTGGTAACGTGGTCAACTCACCAGTCCCTTTTTGCTGCCAAGCATAATAAATTATTTGCCATTAATGCAGTTGCTCGGATTTGTAATGGAAAGCAAATGAGGGGCACGGGTCACATTTATCAACTGGCATCGTTTTATCATTCACAAGGTGGAGTGCGCACATTTCTGTCATAAGCTATTCCTGCTCTTACGGAAAATGTCTCCCAGAAGTGAGCACACATGTCTGTGTTTTAAAAGAGAAAAGAGATCTGGCCTTGAGAGTATTCTCAGGTTCATGCCGTGGTTGACCTCCACAATATGGTCCTGATTAGACAGATTTGCAAGTAATTTCGGGCTCCTAGCGCTGTCAAAACAAGTATTTCTTCACATTCTTTGCATATAGACAAGTCCCCACCCACACAAAGCCCACGTTCCCATTGGAGCTTGTTTGATGGAGCCGCTTCCACCACAGCGACATGACGGGAGAATTAACATTTCCGCTCTCAGCGTTTTTGCAACCACATGATAAAAACTTTGACACTGAATTCTTCACTGATCGTTGCAGGAATGACATGTGGGTATCTTAATGGCTCTCACATGCCCGCCTTCAGATGGGCTGCTCAATGTGGACTGGTCCCTGAATTAAGAGCTCAGGATTGCAGAGCTCGAGTCCATGCATAAAAAATGGGATACTGATCATGGCAGGTTCAGGTGTTCATGCTGTTATGCAACTAGAAGCGCTGGTAAACAATTGATTTTCTTCACTATCTATTTCTAATATTTATTCTTTGCATGAGCCCCTCAAAGCAGGATCCACATCAGGATGATCCACATACAGGCTCAAGGAAAAGCAGGGAGAGGAGGAGCAGGGACAGAGAGAGGAGATCCTGAGAGAGACAGCAGAGAAAGTGCTCGAAGGAGAGCAGAGGAGTGCGGTGGGGGAAATCTGGGGGCTGATTTGAGGCTTGGGTCAAGTCCACGGTTTCTCTCTTGCTACAAGTGAAAAATTCAGGGACCACTCTGCAACCCACTTAGTCTGGACCCGTGTTCACACACAGTGCAAGAGCAGAAAGGAAGGGTTTTGAAAAGTGTGTAAAAAAGGGGGACGAGGTCTTTTCATGAGCTAAATAGAGGAAGGAGGGTGAAGAGAAATGGGAACAGGCTGCATTCAAAGGAAATAAGAAAGGAAAGAGGAAAGGAATCTCACACTGGAATGCTCTAGGAGAGCATGGCTGTCACTATGGTGGCCGGCGATAAAGACTCCAGCATAAACATGAGGTAAAAACCTTTCAGCCAGCAGCGTTGTTCTTCCCTGGAACCTCTTATCATCTTAATGATTAAGACGGTGATGACCAACCGTAAACTGTGAGGAGAATTTGAGCACAAAGGCTTAAGTTGAGTCAACAGTTGTGTCTCAGGGAAGCGATAAATCATTAACTGGAAAATATGGATTTTCCCAGTAGGTCCTGGTTAGTCATTAAACATTTAATGAAAGAAATGAGGAGAGTAGGGGACTTTTCCTGGACTTAATTTCATTTTCACTTTAACTGAACCTTAAATAACGTCATGATGACATAATCTCAAATGTCTCGCTCGAATTGGACAAAACATATCGGCTCATGTTGAATAATCTCAGTTATAACAACATGAAAAATACATATTTAACAAAAAAAGAATAATAATGTAGTTGTAACTGCATGTTAGTTGTATAGAAACAGTATTAGGAGGACACAAGGAATAAATAGGCAAAGTTAGCAACTAGCTAAAGAACCTATAGGAGCACATGGAAGCTAATAAGGCAGATATTTTCTTCAGGGCTTGGTGGAGACCAAAACAGAGCAAAAAGGAGACTGTGTATTGACTCCAAATAAATACTACACAGTTTGTAAAGATAGGGGGATATGTACAATCAAAAAGTTTTTAATCCTCATCTGAACAATCATTGGAAGGCAGAGAGAAAAGTAACCCTTCATTAAAGGGGAGAGGAGACGTTTTCAGTCTCTCCAGGAAGAAGTCCACCATGTTCCACTCGGTTGTCCACATGTAAAGTGTCATGAATAACAAATGGAAACAGAAAGAGCCCAGTGTTCTCTCAGATCTCCACACAGCTGGTCGCTCACTGTGTGTGAAACGGGGGTGAATAATGGATTATCTTATCGGGGGGGGTTTACAGTAATCGATTGGCTTTTGTACACAACTTGTATGACACCTTGTTGTTGTATCTAACACAAAATCCATTCCCTGATATGTTTGGGTAAATGGTTCTTACAAAAGCAGGTGTTTCACGTTACACACACCAGCTATATATAATATAACTTATAATACAGTGTCACATATGGTGCAACTACAGTATTACACCTTTATGGTCAAAGACACAGATGTTCCTCCCTCTATGTGCCCATTATAGCACATCTGTGGAGCTCTTCACAGCAAATATGCACATATGCGGCATGTCAACTATTTCTGAATGTGTGACTAAGGTGCAGCATCCTCCACAAAGTCAGAACGAGCGGCCTCAGACCAGGATCCTGCTACCTCCTCAGATATGCAAGTGGTTTCCTTCACATAATATTAAGTGGTTTAGACGGGAACGAGACCGCTCCGCTGTGTCTCACAGCTGGAAAAAAAGAGGCAGTCACAGGACCCCTTTCCTGGAAACCTCCCTACAATCACTGGGGAGGTTTCCACCCTGCCCTCAAACGTCAACTATCTCAGATTTCAACACTGTTGACTGATTGTAGTTTTAACAGTGACTGATTAAAATGTCAACACGGTGTTTTCAGCACTGCTCAGAAAAAAACAGAACAAACACTTTTATGAGGTACAGTGAAATAAATATTAAAACTACAGCATTAGAGTCACTACTTATAAAAATTGGGTTAAAATAATTGAATTTAAAAAATACCTCCACAGACTGGAAGTGACAGAACATCTAATACGAATCAGTAAATTTCTCCTAAAACCAATTATCCACTCACACAAATGTCAAACCCTCATAATGAACATGACGTGAACTTCTAATAAGTTAATGTGAGTTTAGTCAAATGTTACGTAACATGCTCTTCTCAGGCGTCAGTCGGCTTTGACCTGAGGAGATTAAATTCAGGATGCTCAGTGCTTGTGAATTGATGCTTGTGGCTATGTTGGGAAAAGAGTAAGAAGAAAAACAGTAGAATTATAACATTAGAAATCCCACATAGCACAAAGAGGAAGAGGTTTCCATTCCTTCACTGCCAGCACAAACCAGGAGTTTGTATGTTCTCCATGTTCTCCTGTTCATGTCCAAAGACATGAACATATTCTCCAAAGACAATCCATGAGATAAACATGCAAAATAACAATCCCAACATGCTGATGTTTGGCCTGTTATAACAGTCGCGATCAAACCTAACCCTAACCCTAACCTTAATTCACCTGTAACAGAAACTTGTGAACTAAATTTTATATAAATCCGACAGTTGGTGACACGAAACTAAAGGTCAGAGGATCATTAAAGTCAGTATGATTCCTCCACTGGGGACCATGAATGTCTGCACACTTTAAAGTCATATCCACACTAGATACCATAACGTGTAATGGGAGCTCACATTGCTCCATATTAAATGTTGGTTCCAGCTTCAGCTGCAGATTATACAATACCACCATAACTGCTATTCTCAGTGTTCTGATGAGGATAAATTCCTGCATACACAGAGTGAGAAAAGTGTTTCACAGTGAAACGTGAACTTACATGGAGCAATGTCAATGTACAGAGGGTCGATGTTGTGCAGTAGCTCCAGTCTGGGTGAGGCGAAACCTTTGCTGTAAGATAAAAGCAGTGTTACCCTTTAACATATGAATACACAACCAGCACACATGCACCACAACGTCTGACTCATGCACTGTAAAATCCACTGGGATCTGTAAATCTGAACCAGCTGGCTGATGTTCACCAGGCAGGCATATGCTCCGACCGCACTCCACCACAGAGAAAACGCACTCGCTCTCACTGACCAGTGTCTGATAACACGACTAAAATAACTCTCAGTCTCTGCTGCCTGCCTACTGTTCTGGGCCTTCATTTAGTTTTTATTTCGCCGGCCAAGCTGTCTGGCTGCTGTTTTCTGTAACAGGCAAGCCAATTATAACACAATGAAACTGTAAAGCAGTGAAAACAAACAGCAGTTTGAGCCCAGTATTGTTGTGCAGCTCACACTGCAACGCCAGCAGCCAGCAGTCAGCTGATGTGCGTCAGCCAATCGAGTCAAGTGGAGGCTCTGAGTAGTAGTTTGCGGTCCTGGCTAATCCTTGATTTTCTGCTGGGGTTCTGCTGTAGCCCTCAATTTCAACTCTTTCACTGTGTCTACATTTAGTTTACAAATATAAAGTGTCAGTCAAACAGGACTCGGTGACAGCTTGTGTGATGACCTGTACGCAATGTTCTCCAAAACACATAAATTCAACTATGCATAATTCAATATATTACATTTAGAAGAGTTACAACATCTTAAGTAGGTTGCAACATAAAAGGATTTGCAGCTAAACTAATGAGCTGATGCAAAATGAGGCTTTCATAGTTCTGAGAGGCAGAGCTGTGGATAGAGAGGGGATCTGGGAGAAAACAGAAAGATGGGAGGACTGTAGATTTGTGTGAGAATGACTGATGGAATTTCCTTCTCTTTGAGCTCCCATAGCCACAGTAACAAAGGGCTTATTGAAAGAGCAGGGACTCCTACAAGAAAAAGAAGCTGGGTCACGGAGACAGGCAGAGGGAGCTGGAGCGAGAGCACGTGGGGGAAGGTTTGCAGAGAGGCAGAAACAGACGGCTGGCTGTCAAAGAGCAGAGTTAAGAGCTGGTATCTCTGTAAACACAGGACACAGGCCGACCTGTCGCCCGTGAAACATCCTCAGCTCACCTGATTGTGTCCCACACGTTGAATCCATCCAGTGGCTTTGTGCCGGTGGTGCTCGCTCCTGCAAGGTGCCCCAGTGTAGGCAACCAATCAGAGATGTGGATTAGTTCACGACTGACGGTTCCAGTTTGTTTTAATAGCGGGCTGGCGACAAATCCGACTCCCCGCACCCCTCCTTCCCACAGGGACCACTTCCTCCCTCGGAGAGGCCAGTTGCTGCCACCAGACAGTGTCTGACCTCCGTTATCTGTCAAACAGCCAGAGGGATAAAATGTAAAAACAGGAGTAAAGACGCAAAGATAAATAAATAAAGTTACTCAGTAAATCTAAAGGGATACAGATTACTGTGTGGTGGACTGACGTTATGTGTACTATGGCCAAAAAACACCATCCATTTATCTCACATGCTCCTGCATCATATCCAACTGTTACACAAGTGCACACACAGGCCGTCAGGCTGACTGTCATCATCCCAATAAGTCAGTCCAGTATAAACACACTTGACCAATCACATCCTGCCAGGGCTCCCCTTTCAGCAGCCGTGTCATACAAGTCCAGGAAGTAGTCTGTGCCGATTCTTGAGCTGTTCTGGAAAACACTGTTAATGCCTTTTCAAGCTGCTATGGCTCTCGCAAGGCCAGTTCTCTTTTCCCAGCAACACTCCTTAGATGTGTCTCTCATTCGCTTACAGTAACATCCCGGTGAGGCCGGTCATGATTAAGACACAAGCTCAGGGCTCATTATTTTCCTGTTAGACCTGACACACGTGGGTCAGTGATATGAGCTTTGGCATGAAAACAACAATCTAATTATGAGAAGGAAATATGAATAGACCTTTTGCAGATATTTCATTTAAATTCTGGTCGTCTTACAGGGAGCAGAGGTCAATCAGGAGAGAATACAAAACCAGAGCATCAAGCACCATGAGTCATTTTCTCTCCCGTCACCGTCAGATCAGTAGCATATGGCTGAGTCCTTCGAAAGAGAGCCAACCAAATGTGTGGAAGAACAATGAAACAGACCACCTACAGCAGCCCACCACTGACATAAAAACCTCCTAAGTTACTTTCACAGCTTAATTACCCCTTTAAAAAGCATCCTGCTAAAAATAACCCAGTAAAAAAGGTGCTACCTACTTCAAATGCAATTCGTTACAGGTTCCACATGTGGAAACCACTGAACAGGCACATGATTAGATAATGCCTGTGCTTGGTTCAAGTGATCTTAGTCTAATTCTAGTGTAATCTGAACTTTATACCGTATCATGGATATTTCTAACGTCCAGTGATGGACACAAAGACAAGAGCCACTGACTCTGTGGTCCACTTTCTTTCTGTGACCCTCAAATATAACAAAATACTGTCCTCTGGTGAACATCCAGAGTATTACAATGACATGGACATTTTGTTTTATAAGCCTGAGTTCTCTGCAGAAATAAACTGCACATTATTTACTGCACTAAACCAAATTAAATAAACAACTTCAAATATCCTAATATGGAATAATAATTATCAATAAATGGCTGCTATTGTAAAATCAAATGCAGACAGATAATGATTCCATGTCTGTTATATTTTCCTTGTATGTTTTGTGTCTCTTCATTGTGTTTTTTGTGTGTCTGAGGATGTTTTTGTCTATTTTCGATCCTTCTGTGCCTCATTGTGGTTGTTGTGTGGTCATTCTGTCTCTCTGTGTTGTTTTGTTTCCCTTAATGGTTCTGTCTGTGTCTCCTTTGTGTGCGTTGTTGTCATATTGAAGTAGTTTTAGTCTATCTGGGTTGTTGTATGTTGTCTTTTTGTAGTAATTTTGAATTGCTGTGCTTGTTTTCTTCTGATGGGGGACACCAGGAGTGCTCAATCTGATTCTAGATCAGAAGCTTAGTTAACCAACATGTTAGTTCTTAATGAAGTCTTTTAGCCATGCTAACGACTTGGACGGTCAGTGTTTTATCACTTTACAGGACGGTTCTACATGAAATGTTTTTGTCCCACTGAAAATCCTGGTTTGATTCTGGTGACCTCTCTTCTACATTTATGGTTTAGAGTCTTGTCACCTGTTCAGTTCGCTGGGCTTCTTTGTTAGTCTAAAGAATCACAAACATCTTGTCAAACCAGAGCAGAAGTGTTTGCAACTCGGGAGTCTAAGCTCGAGCACGAGTCGAGATCAGCTGAGTGACTAAGATAAAGAATATGGATCATGGCAGAAACCTTCGTGTGCAGAAACATACCTGTTGAGAACACGAGCACTGTGTCATCCCAGAGTCCTCTCTGCTGCAGAGTCCGAGTGATGTTGCCCACAGCCTCATCCATGGCTGACACCATGCCAGCGTACAGTCTGCGGTCGTGGTCTCTGATGAAAGTATACGGGGCCACGTAGCGTTCGGGCACCTGCAGGGGAGCGTGGACCGCCTGCAGCGCCACGTAGAGAAAGAGCGGCTGAAAGACGAAAGAAAGATCTGTCATGGTAACCCTGGGCAGCCAAGTGAAGCACTTTTGATTGTGTATTTCTGGGTCTTCAAGGGTTTATGGTTTAAAATTTATCTGAAATAGAGACCTAATCATTGATTTTTCATTTCTAATCTGCTTTCATGTGTTATCTTACACACCTGTGTATGCAGCACCACCGTGAGAGGTAGGAACCTGCATGTGTGTGTAGGTGCGTCACCTTGTCTGGGTTGTGTTTTTCAATGATGCTGATGGCTCTCTTGCTGAGCAGCTCAGTGGAGTAGACCCCTTTATATCCGGTGGCGACTTCTTCTCCTTCCCTCAGGTCCAACGCACAGCGAGTCAGGTTCAGAGCGGAGATGGGACTACAGCGAATATGAGTGTAGTAATCCTCGCTGCCTGTCAGGTAGCCTAATGGGGTCACAGTGTGCTATTAATTCATAATGTAGCTTAGTAATTTAAATATGTTTTATTTATAGAGACACAAATGAAAATTGAGCTTGTTTAACAATATACAAACCAAAGTATGTGTCAAAACCGCGACGTGTAGGCAGGCAGTCCTCCTTGTACATTCCCAGGTGCCACTTGCCCACCATGTGCGTGGCGTACCCCACCTCCTTCATCAGCTGGGGTAGCAGCTTCTCCTCCAGGGGCACACAGTATGGCTGACAGGGCCAGATGATCTGGTGCTGCATGCCCGTGTGAATCTGTGGAGGACACAGTTTGAAGATGGAGATACGTTGTTAGGAAATAAAACGACTTTGTGTAATCATAGCAAAGAGGGAACTAACAGGCTCTGTGGTCACAAGGAGCCAACACAATGTTGTTATTTCTGTCAGTGTCCAAATAATATTTTCCACTGAGGAAAATTCTTCAAACCTTCCAGCTACATCCTCAACTTCACAGCAGGACACTGTTATCATGCTTTCTGCAAATTAACCTGCACTACTACTTAAATAAATATATATATATATATATATGCATATTATGAATAATAATCAGAGATGATCTAACCAGAGTTTTAATAAACAATAATAACAAATGTTATTAAAGCTCAGGGGGTCTCACCTGGTACCTGCCGGTCATCAGCTGGTTCCTGGAGGGGCTGCACAGAGGCTGCACGTAGTAGTTCTCCAGTCGGACTCCTCCGGCAGACAGCCTGTCCAGGTGTGGAGTCCTGATCTCCGAGCTGTGATAGCCCACATCATACCAGCCGAAGTCATCTGCCAGGATGAAGACGATGTGAGGCTGCTGAGCCGCAAACACCGACGCAAAGTTTACGATGAGCGCAGTTACAGCGAGAGAATAACGCGTCTGTCCTGCAGCCATCGTTAATTTGTTCTTCAGTAAGTCCACAGGAGCTGTTTCACACAAAGACAAACATGACTGGCACTTGAAGTCAAGTCTACACTGTACTAATATCAAAAATACTCATGAATACTTTGAGTTACTGCCGCGTCTCGCACTTCCCTGTTCCGCAGTTTGAAAACGCTGCAGCGACAAAGCTACGGAAGCCCGGTGGTGCCGATTGTATTTAACTATATCATACATTTATCTTATTAGTATTTAGTGTGGTATATTTCAAGGTATATTGCACATATATCATGTTTACTATCACGTTTTTTTTGTATGTGACTACATACAAAACATGAACTTATTCTGCACAAATTATCCAAGTCTACAAATTCCACACATTTTTACCTGTAAACTTAAATAAATTAACTTATTATGCCCCCACACATGGCTGGAGGCAAGACTGTAGATATGTGTCATTGTCCACCCTTCTTGTTACACATTCAAGATTTTATCCCACTAGCCACAAATATGAAGTATTCAGTGCATTGCTTAATTTATTTTTTATTATCAATGTATTAATGTACACAAATGTAATTACACATTAGTAAAAAATAGATTTACAAAACAATCTTTGTACATGTTTGCGAACATCCTGTTTCTTTTTGTTACTGGTGTTTAAACAACTTGTGTTATAGTTCTGTCAAGACTGAAAAAAAAAAAAAAAAAAAGCTGCATCATTTCTGAATTTCAAGCTTCACAAAAACATTTGACCTGTAAACGACTGAATTACAAAAAGTCAATTACTTTTCCAACGCTGAAAGACACTAGCACAGGCCGACTGTGTTTTACATTTCTTCCATGACCAGAGATAAGACGAGAGGAAGTCAATGTGAGCTCATGTGCGTGTGACGTTTTCCCTAAACTGGCCTCTAAACTGCAGACATAAACAGTTCAGTACATGGACCGCACATTTTTCTTTCTCTACCAGCTTTAGAGAAAGCTCTTTAGAAATCACAGTACTGATAGGTAAAGATAGGGTGCTTATGCTTTGCCCTTTGTTTTCTTCTGCAGCCGAGTCCGTGTGGGCTCAGTGAGGACTAAAGGTTCCTGGATGACCATGGCAGCGTATTTCCTCCCCAGTAGTTCCACCTCCACCTTCTGGCCCACAGAGCTCAGCTCCAGAGGCAGGTAGGCAAACGCCAGGCTCTGCTGGCTGCTGTAGCTGTAGGCTCCGGATGTCGTGTTGCCAACCACCTGATGAGAAGCACGACGAAAACCAGCTGAGTGGGAGTAACCTCGAAATAAACGCAAAACAAACATGTTCAGTTGAATACTTCAGTGAGACGTTTCTTTGTTGCTAACCTTGCCATTGTGCCAGACGGTCTCATTGCCCTCGGGGTCGATATCGTCTGTATCCACTGTGATGTAGGACAGCTTCCTCTTCAGGCCCTTGGCTTTAATTTCCTGAAGGGCTGCTTTGCCAATAAAGTCAGCGGGCTGGACAAACACAGACACAAACCCTGCTTATTCAGGATATTTGTTATCAAGATCATCAAGTAGGAAATATGCATTCAAAACTGTGAGGCTGGATAGCAGTTCTCTGTGCTAAATGCTAACATAAGCAGGCTGACAATAGTCTGTCATGCATCATCTATGACAACATTTGCTAATTAGCGCTTTGCACTTTGCAGCAATCATAAACCAACATACTGGACATATTTAACTTTTGATGTGATCTTGATGATGATGCTAAGGGAAAAGTTAAATGATCACCAATGTTATTTTGTATTATTATATTAGCAGTCCATCAGATAAATGTTATTATAAATGATTTTTCAGAGAAGGGGCATCTCAATTACTAGAACCAGACAGCTTAGCATGGACTTAGCAAAGACTTACTAAAAATCTGATGGATGGTTACCTTGTTCAGTTTGATGAAATAATCCAATCCTGCCTCCAGAGGATTGGTATCACAGTTCATCTGTAAAGATCAACAAATTAATCCTCTTAACAAAGAGTTATAGTCTGTGAAACTCACATCCTTCATGTTTGATTACCTCGGCTCCCCAGCCTCTAAAGCCTTTCTCCAGTCTAAGGGAGGACATGGCATACGTGCCGAAATTGTCGATGCCTTCGTCCTTTCCCGCTTCCATCATGGCCTGGTACACGGCTGCCATGTTCTTCTGGTCCATGTACAGCTCCCAACCGAGCTCACCTAAAAACACGTAAATACACACCATCCTTTAATTCTGTGACTCGGTTTGACCTCCCTGATGGACAGATCAACAGAAAGAATATTTCTATGTTAGTCCTACCGGTGTAGGAGATCCTGATGGCCCGGACAGGAATACCAGCCAGCTTTATGGACTTGCAGTGAAGAAATTTGAATCCAGCTTCACTAAGATCCTCATCTGTTAGTTTCTGAAGAACTTTGCGTGAGTTTGGTCCAGCAATGCCCAGCACGCCTACGTCTTCTGTTACATTACTGATGTTGACATCATATCCACCGTCTGCAGCTTCTGTCTCAATCCACCTGAATCACGTTTAAAACCACAGAGCAAAGAGATTTAAAAACACTGCATCATTACAGCATTTCTGCATATTAACTAAATTATTTATCACATTAAATATTTCTCATTTCAGCCAAAAGTTTTAAATTTCACAAGCTGATTCCTGACACACTTCTGTAATATGTAGTCTGGTCCAATCACCACTAGAGGTCACTACACAGCACAAAATAGTTCTGCCTCCATTTTGCCTCCAAGTTAGCAGCATATAATTTGATGAAAAATGTTAACTTCTCAAATCTACTACTTGTATATGTGCTTGTGCAGTTTTGTGAATAATATTAATTTTAATCTTCTGCTACTTCTAACATGAGTGTGATTGTTTTGATGTGTTTCACCTGAGGTCATGCAGCTCTGACCCCGACCCTGTGATGAGCAGGAACTCCCCTGGTGTTAACTGGGTGATGGTGACTTCAGCGTAGACTCGCCCAGTGGGTGTCAACATGTGGCTGATATTAGTCTGTCCCACCTGAAAACACACCACCGGGTTAGGGTTAGTCTTGTGATGCATGAGTTTATCTGTGTGATCTTAAACATGTGCTCTACCTTGGGCATGCTGTTGGCAAACAGGCGGTCCAGCAGCTTGTGAGAGTCTTTTCCCTTCACTATAAACTTGCCGAATGGCGTCAGGTCAATCACTCCCACCTTCTCCATCACCAGCTGGCACTCTCTGCCAACTGGTCCGAACCAGTTTGTGCGTCGGAAACTGGGCCTGAGCACAAGACAAAAAAAAAAGTTTGTTTTTAATGCTTCAGGATAATGTGAGATTGTCTGTACGTCAGCTGAAACTCTGTACAAGTTGGGTGATGCTACAAAACAATGACAAACACCAAAGCAAGTTCACAACAAAATGGCTTCAGAAAAACAAAATCTGGCCTTTGGAGTAGCCAAGTCAGAGCCCAGACCTCAATCCAGGAAGATCATACCGTTTTATAACAAATTAATGCAAAAAAACATACTTTTTCTTGCCACTGTAAGTGAACATTGGTTTATTGTTAGAGAAGACCAAAGGAAGGAGCTGGGAGGGAGCATTCACAACTGCTGATCTCCACCACAAACTACCATAGCTTCTTTCTTTACTTGTACTAAGTGAATCAGTTGTTCAAATATTCCTTATTTCACCACAATGATGAGCAGTAAAGGGGATGTGGTGTGGCTGGTGTTTAGGTGTAAAATAGCTGTGGTAACAGAGACATTATTAGAGGTTTATTAAGCAGCTTTACTTGTATCCCATGTCGTCTCCAGGTTTGTAGAACCAGTGAGGTTGTTCCCAGCCGGCGTGAAAGCCCATGGACGCTTTATCCTTCAGCAGCTCGTAAACACCGCTTGTTCGACTTGTTGGCCGACCGGCGAAACGCTCTTCCTTGGGGTAACCAACTGGAGAGTCCAACAGAATGAGAAGAGACAGCAAAGACTTTGGTGGTAACAAAGATTTTGTACAGAGAATATGTGATTAGTTTATATTCTTCTTACCCACATTGTTGAAGCCATAGGATTCTCGAGCTTTGGCACAAATGAATGGAACGTCTGTCCATTTGCCGTAGCGATTGGGGTCACATTCAATGAGGTCATAGGGAGGTTCTCCATTTCTAATCCAGTCACTCAGGAACTTACCAATACCTCCGGCATGAATAATTCCATACCTGAACACAATTTAGAAGTGTTATCTGGATAAACTCAGAAGAGTCTGTGCCAAATGTAACACCGGTGCAAACCGACCCTCCACACGTACCCAAAGCCAATTGCAGTCCAGTAGTTGCGAACTCCCTGGTGTGGTCCCACCATTGGCAGCAGGTCGGGGGTGTATGTGATTGGTCCAGACACAACGTTGATGATGTCTGCTTTCTTCAGCACAGGGACCATCTCCATGGCCATTTCAACATGCTCCATTATCCTATCGAGGTCCGACTCAAACAGCTCCTTACCAAACCCTGCAGTCCAAGTGGACATAAGGCACATGTTTAGAAGAAGAAGAAGAAGAAGAAGCACATTCATGCAGAACAAAAGCAAACAAAAAAACATTATGGCTGACTGACAGACCTGGAGGAACCCCATCTCTGACCCACGAATCCTGTAGCACCATCTTCTCCATCTTTTCATACGGGCCAAACAGCAGGCCATCTCTTTCCTGGCGCAGGTAATAGGATCCCTCGAGGTCCCGGATGACAGCCAGCTCCTTTTTCAGAGCCTTCACCTCTGGTACTGTTGCTGTCACCACATACTGGTGATGCACCGGGATGGTGGGGTGCTCAAACCCAATCATCTTGCCCACTTCCCGGGCCCAGAAACCTAAAAACCATCAGAGAAGGCTTCAAATCATTTTACTGCAGATGTTTTTGTCGCTTCAGCTGTTTGTTGCAGGCACAGACTGACTGACACTGTATTGTTATGGATATGAAATTGAAAAGGTCGAAAAAATATCTGCTCTCAAGAGTTTTCATTGACATTAATTGTTCAGAAACTGCAACACTGTTTCTACACTTCAAGGTCAACTTACTTCAATATTTCAAAATCAGAAAACACGTGATGTTTCTGTGAGAACACAGGTTATTGTTTGGTTTCAGAACATGAGACACCAGTCAGCCTCAGGTTGGAAAAACAGCTTCTCACTGTGAGCAATTCCTTTATTTCTCTGAAACACATCAAAGATCTAACAACATGAAGTCAGCTGACTGAAAAAGCATTTTCCCGACTGGCTGATTTAAGCAACGTTTGCCCAGTAGGAGGTCTGTGGACCAGCAGGGGTCCACTATCTTCACTCTAAATGCTCCTCTATCTTTATCAGCTGTGGATTCATCACATGAAGAAACTTATATATTTATTTATATATAAAAAATATTTATTAAAGTTGCTTTAATCCTATTTTACTCTATAGAGAATATAAAGAAGGTTTTCTGGAATATAATCCATTGCATATTGTGATCATGGTGCCATCACGATTAAACTGGGTGCAAGTTTGGCACACATGCTAACCTGGTTTATACATTAACAGCCACACAACAAACATGGTGTGTTTTGAAGTGGGACAAGATCACTTTGTGCCAACTCAGCAGCTGTGACCAGCAGTGTGAGTCCAGAGCCAGCTGGAGCACCGAGACCTGTTGATCTCTGCTGCTATCTTCAGACGAGTGTCGCAAGAGCGATGATAACAAATGCAATTCAACAAATTCAAGATAAGATTTAAATAATTTCCCACCACCCAGTTATGTTTCAAATGAAGTCTGCAGCCTTGAATCTTATAATCCGAATGTGCGCCACGTGTGAATTTTGCCGATGGTGATGGATGAGCTGTGGCTATACACAGCATTAGATAAAGTCTCGAGCAGATTAGGCAAGAGCTGGGCTGCACAACATGTTTACTAGATGTCTGCACACAATGAATATTCCCTGAGTTACCCAGAGATGGAGCACTGATGAATGGGGTCAACAAGTTCACAAGACTAAAACATCCATGTCAGCCGTTCACACTGTTGGGCTGGATTTATTTAAATGTAATTTACTCACTTAATGAGGTGTGTCTAACCAGTAAAACCTAATAAGACTTGCAAGAATGCATGCAAACAAACACACAAGTGTATACAAATGAAACTAAGAGCTGGATATCTGAAAGCCTTCAACATTTTTTTGCACAGCAGCAAAATGCTAAAAATGATCTGCCAGGAGGTGTGCATGTGCTGCTGCTCCAAGATTGGATGAGGTCTGAACTGTTGGCCGGTTTGGATTGGCTGCTGAGCACAGTGAAGGCAAAGGGCCAGCAGGGCCACAACATAACTGGCTCCAACCAGAGTACAGAATGTGCAAATTCAAGGAGAATATATCCCAGTGAGCTTGATGATACACACTCCTTAAACTTAATTTTTCACATTTCAATGCATCACATTTAAAATAATACTGTATGTGTTACACATAATCTTCTACACAGGAGGGCAAGCAGGATGGATAGGGACTAAAAAGTGAATTCTTGAACCACACCAGACAAACAAGCAATAACAACAAGTACAAGTTGCCAACAAAATCCCCCCAAAGAACTGGTGCGATCCAGTTCGAGCAGAAAGCTCTTTTTATTTTAACTCTGCAAGCGGTGGTCAGTGTGGCAAACATCTGCTGTTGTAAGGTCTCCACAGATAAAGTGTTTCACGTAGAGTATCTCTGCAATGTCGCAAACAAATACTGTGTGATGCCACAATTACCTGAACAAATGCAAATATAATACAGTAACATGCATGTGAAATACAAACCTGCTGTATTAACAATGCGATTTGCGAGGATTGTTCCATGAGGAGTCTGGACGTCCCACTTGCCGTCAGCAGTTGGTTTGAGGGAGGTGACCGGGGCTGGGTTGTAGATCTGAGCACCGTACATACGAGCCCCAGCAGCCAGAGCCATAGTCAAAGAGTAAGGATCAATGTGGCCGTCCCCTGGCGTGTACAAACCCGCCAGCACCTGAAGATAAACAGAAACCTTCATATTACAACAAACACCACATGTTCATGATTGTAAATTATTTCCTGAAAAAGCTTGTGAGTCCCGTTTCACTTATTTCCGTTGACTTAAAGTGCAGAAGTCAACAGATGCCAGTAGGTACGGCTGCTGAGTCCCAGCGTCTTCAATCTGCCTTCTTTCTTGTGGCTGCAATTCTTGTGGCTTACATAAAACATTTTGACAAACCTTTCTTTGTCATTTAACCAAATAAGTTTATCAGTTTGAGAGTGTCAGTTTGCACATTACATGGGAATTTCATGTAATTTTTGTTTTTTGGTTTATTTCTTTTAGTGCAAAGCAGACATTTTATCCAGATGGTGGTTTGTCTTCTGAGGAGCCTGAATATACTCACTTTGAAGGAAACCTTTCTAACAGCTTTGACAATTCTTGTAAACAAAGAATAATTATGGCCGTATTTTTTACATTGCAAACAGTAAATGTTGAGATAATGTTAAAATTTTTACTTGCAAAGATTGCGTTTTAGCTTTTAGAAGATCCAACTAATGCTAAAGTTAAAGGAACCAGCGCCTAGACATCAGGGACATTTACAAAAGGAAACTGTATCTCAAAAACCTTCAGCCAACATGTGGTTGATCAATATTGACTATTTAATCACTGTCTTTTTTGCCACCAATCAATTATTAACCCACAAAGTTCACATTCTCTGTAAGGATAAAACCTGTGTAATGATCTAGGTAATGTTCTGGAGTTTCACACAGACCTTGTCCATGTTGAGCAGTGGAAAAAGTTCTTGCACTTTCTCCGGTCCGATGAGGTACTGTTGCGTCACGTGCCAGTGCGTGCGGGTCATCTGGTACTTCATCTCATCCACTCGAGCCGCAGATGAAGCAATTCGAACGCTGCCCGGTTGATGAAACCCTATTGCCTTCAAAGACAGACAACGTGAATCACATATGATAACTACTCTACACATTAATGCTGTTTAAAAGGAGCGAGGCACCATACCTGTCCGGTTTCAGCCTCCAGGGTCTCGTACAATTTAATGCTGTCATAGTGGACTTTCTTGAGGTTGATGCCTGGATGGTAATATGTTGTCAAACCTGCCTGAAATTTAAAACACACAGATGACCATGATGAACGATAAGAAAATGCATCTGTGAAGAAACAATATTCACAGACTTAAAGCTGCATGAGCTGATTTTTTACGCCACTAGGGGGCAGCATAACAAGATGTAAACAAAGCAATAAGATGTGAATAGCTTTTACAGTGTTACAGTGGCCTTGTTGCTTCTTCATGCAAACAGCAAATACAGAGACATGTTATTGATTTTGGGTCAGTTTAGTCTGTTCCCATCTGATTCACTCACCTTCTAGCTCATTAGCTGCTAAATGCTCCACAGTGTTCACCAGCTAGTTGCTAACTTTGTCTAATGTTTAACACAGAATTCAAAGCTAAATCTGTTGCCTGCTGCAGCTCAAGAGCAGTGAGACTGAACCAACACACACTAGCTTCTATCCAAAAGAAGCAACCAGCATTCATGCTGGAGCAGTCCCCTGATGAAGCAAGTAACTGAATATGAGTATCCTGTCTGACATGTCAAGCATGTATTAATAGCTTTACACTGAAGTGCTTAAGTGAATGAGGGACAGTGTAGAAGGGTAAGTGGGTCAAGAATTCAAGATGCCTTGTAAACCTATAAGGTGACAGCTGCCCACGTTAGATACGATGCTACTATTGATCAGAAATAGCTGTAAACATTTTCACTAAACAAGTTTATCAAGGAAGAACTGATATCGAGAGGATAATAATGTGGCAGTAACAATTTTCTGACTCATTTGTGACTTGAAATTAAGCAAAGATGATTAGAAAAAAGGGCCATTCATTCTCTAATTCTGGTTTTTAAAATGTTCAACATTTCTACTGCTTTTCATAAATTATAGTTAATGGAATATATTTGAGTTGTGGGCTCTTGTTGGGATAAAATACATAACTTGACAGTGTCCATGGACTGAAAGTAGCAATTAAAAAATAATCTGCAGAGTAATGACTGAAATGGAAATGTATTAATGTTGTTAAAAGCAGGAAGTGCAACAACTTATTCCTGCAAAAATACTATCTGGAAATGTTTTTGAAATGAGTTCACTTCACTTTGTGGAGCAGCAGGTTGTTTCTGACTATGGTAAACTTACAGCATGCCAGGTGGATCCAGCTGTCAGCTCAGATTTCTCCAGCAGCACCACATCCTTCATGCCACCTTTGGCCAGGTGGTACGCCAAGCTGACCCCAACACATCCTCCCCCAATGATCACAGTGTCTGCAGTGTCTTTCCACCGCTTTCCCAAAATTGAGGATGCATCCCTGAAAGGAAAGGAAGATGAATACTTCAAGGTTTATTATAGTAATGATTAACTGCTTAAGAGCTTTTTAATTCAACTAAATTGTCATAAAATCACAACAAATGGTTGCTACATTTCCCAAGGTAACAGCCTCAGATGTCATGGTTGGTCCAAACATTTACTGTCAAACCTGCAGGTCAGTGGTTCCTGCATGAATCAATCAGCTGTGCAGCATGAAGCACAGCACCTTTAGTTTCTATTGATAGCTACATGCTTGATTGTGATTAACTACAAAAACAAAGCACATTTAAAGCAGATATCGTCACACACTCCTGCATGAACCTGGACCATCTCACCTGTCTTCAGTGTGTTTTCTTGCCGTGCAGCAGATGGTCCGTGCAGCACCTCGGTATGAGCCTCGGCCGCTTCGCAGCTTAACGTTGATTAAGTTTAATATCCGGGACATAGTTGAGGTAATATTAAAATATATTGTTTCTACGCTCAAAGCAGAAGCTGACCCCCTCTCACTGGACCCCTGTGAGGCCGTGTGTAGTTACAAATATCCCTCTTTTGCCCTGACGGACGCTTTGGCACGCCCCGAGCGAGGACGCGACTTCCCCCCCACAGGTTAACTCTTTCTGTGCGTCAGGCTCCAAATGTAGGTCACACAGCCCCAAAACATAGAGACTGACTGAGGAATCAACTTGTGTCTGAATCCTGTGGAGTAATATAGCAGTCATTTCTAGTCCTAATGGAGCAAATGTTTTATTTAGACTAAATGTTTTTACTTAAAATTCAAGTGAATTTGATTTTATTCCGGTGAAATGAACCAGACACTGTTTATTTACATTTAAAGAACATGTTTTGTACAGTATGTCTGCCTCGACGTGAATACTGCATGTGATAGATGACACTGTGTGTCCTGATGTGGGATTTAGAGTCATCATGGGATCAAACACTGGGGTGAAACTAAAAGCCAAATGAATATTACTAAGGACAGGTGTGTGGATTCGGGTGCAGGTGAGCGGCACAGCTGGAAAACACTGTGAGGATGACTGATGTTCTTCAAACAGAGCCTACAGAGCCATGACCATGAAGGCTAAACCAGTATGAGACAGTCTGGTCTGTGGAGGCCTCCCTGTCTGTGGCCCCAGCTGTTCTCAGGTGAGTGGCTGAGCAGGTAAACTGCTGGTCCAGACCCTCAAAGCATCACAGGATAAGTCTGAGGCGTCTCAGGTGAAAAAGGTGTCTTTTTACATGGTTCAGCTTCCTGATACTTTTTGCTTTGGTTTCAATGTTTACACCTGTTTTTCATACTTTTAATAAACGAGTCTGGACTCGGGTTCTTTCTCTTGGTTCCTCACTTTGCTGTAGGTCCTTAAAAATGTTCAGTCGGAGAAAAACAAGCTTCAGTTTGGGGAAATCACAAAGTACAGCTCTCTAAAGAAAACCTATTGTGTTTTTGACAGAGTTGACAGACCTCTCTCCTCCAGCTGTTCTTATTTTGGAGCAGGAATGATGCTTCATGCAAACACTTCAGCAGTTTCTCTTAAAGTTTATATTGACATCACAAATGTAAAAACACTAAATCATTTAATTGAATAAACTCAAAACACTGGAGACATAGTGATACTAAAAATATCAGAAGAACAGAAGTCTTTCATTTCAGTCTCATGAACAATAGGTCGTCTGGTGCAAACTAGTTCAAGAGGGGAGGATTTTAAAAAAGGGAAATAAGAGCGACGCGAGAGGCAGGTTCTCAAAGTGACATCAGGAGCACCGCACCCCCTCCCGGATTATAAATGCAGCATGGATCCCTGCACAAAGCCCTTTCCCGACTCAGAGGGAAACTGAAGCTGAGACCAGTGGGCTTATCACTGCTGCTCAATCATGGCACCAGCTGGAGCAAAGAAGGTAAGTGCGCACACAGGAGTGATGAGGAGTCACGTTTGGTTTCACTTGTTGCACATTCAGGTTCTGTTTGTGCGTTTGCATGCTGCTGTGTGCATTTAGGTGTCGTATCTTGCTCTGTCCACATCTCTATTTCTCTTGCTCAGGGCATTTTGGAGCGCCTGGATGCAGGAGAAATCGTAATCGGAGATGGAGGCTTTGTCTTCGCCCTTGAGAAGAGAGGTTACGTCAAAGCAGGACCGTGGACACCCGAGGCTGCTGCCGAGCACCCCGAGGCGGGTACTGCTCTTTCTATCTGTGCTAAAGTTTAATAAGAGGTCGTTTAGTGACAGTAAAAGTGCTGATGGGACCAACGTGTTGTTTCAGTGCGGCAGCTGCACCGGGAGTTCCTCAGGGCCGGGTCCACGGTCATGCAGACCTTCACTTTCTATGCAAGCGACGATAAACTGGAGAACAGAGGCCACACTCAGCGCTTCACTGTGAGTAGCAAGTGGTTTTAATCTGCTCATCTTGACTCCTGAGGGGAGGATGGGGTTGAACCTCCTGTTGTTTGATTCCTGTTTTCTACAAATTGTCAGGGAAGGCAGATAAATGAAGCTGCGTGTGACCTGGCCAGGGAGGTGGCCAACGAGGGGGACGCTCTGGTGGCAGGTGGAGTCTCCCAGACCCCTGCTTACCTCAGCTGCAAGAGCGAGGATGAGGTCAAGGCCACCTTTAAGAAACAGATTGATGTCTTCGTCCAGAAAAAAGTAGACTTCTTGATTGCAGAGGTATGATGAACACTAACAGCTTCAAGTTGGGCATAAAATTAAACATATGAACAATAAATAAATGATTATTGGTGATTAACACTGAAGCAGCAGAGTGCACTCTCCTGACTTTTAGTCTTTGGCAGAGGTGTAATGTTGCATATACCCACCTCTGGGCAGGGGGATTTACCATATACCTTCCTAAAAATAGATTTGAGTATCAGTCCACATCTTGCAGAGTAGGGCTGCAGGCAGTCATGGTGCAGTTCAGTGCATTACAGGCTTTCGTTCCCTGATCTTAGCTGGAGAAAGTGTGTATGCAACAAAACAGCATAAAGTAGTAGTAGCCCTAACCCTAACCCTAACCTCAAAGACACCACATGACCTTAGTATGTGTCAGGTTCTGTTCTCATATCACATTAAAAAGACTGGCACTACACAGAATGATTAAAGCTGTCATCGCGATGCCATGGAATGCATTTTGCACAGTTTAAACTGGTTCAGTCTCTCTTCACTGTATTAACCCACTCTCATAATGCCAACGAGGATCGTGTTAGAACAGGAGATAGTTGATTATACATGTAAGTTTGGAGCTGAACCAACCCAAGTCTGTGGTGACAGTAGAAACATACTGAGGACAACATGTTGATACTTGGTAGTAAACAGTTACTTATTTACTAGGCAGTAAATGAATGTTCTTAATTCAACACGGCCATTGCAGCTGTAAAAATTAATAAAAAGGAACTTTTATGAGTTTACCTGACATTTTCTCTTGCAGTACTTTGAGCATGTGGAAGAGGCCGAGTGGGCGGTCCAGGTTCTGAAGACCACGGGCATGCCTGTGGCTGCAACCCTCTGTATTGGACCTGAAGGAGACCTGAACGGAGTCAGCCCTGGAGACTGTGCTGTCAAACTTGTCAAAGCTGGTGCGACAATCTCTCAATTTATTGTGTGTACACTTACAAAAAGGACATGGTGGGTTGTTGTTATGCTTTGATGCATCTGAGCTGGAGTCGGACACTGGCAGATGTAGAAGTGGAGGTCTGATGATGCAAATACATGCAAAACTTCTGCAGCTGAATATCATAGATGTAAAAATGAGCATGAATCAAAAATCCTACAGTCAAAATCATGGAAAGAAGCATCTTTCCAGTAGACCCACCCTCACTCATAAATACCTACAGTATAGCTTTTAAGCTGTGTCCTTAAATAAATACAATAAATACATAAATAAAATAAATATCCTGTTCCACTTTAAAGCAGCCATGTAAATCGGAGGTTTGGTGCCATCTGGTGGCAACATGACCAAAGTCGGCTGCAGGCAGCATTGAATCCTTCCTGCTCAGTATTAATGTGCAAAATGAGCTGCAACACTTTTCACCTCCACAAAAAACATATGTTATTAGGACAATTTAAACATTCAGAGTCTGATCAAATTCTGCATGTTTCCTCTCTGTAGGAGCTCAGATTGTGGGTGTCAACTGCCACTTCGACCCCGTGACCTGTGTGAAGACTGTGAAGCTGATGAAGGAGGGAGTGGAGAAGGCCGGGCTAAAGGCTCACTTTATGAGCCAGCCGCTGGCCTACCACACTCCTGACTGCAACTGTCAGGGTTTCATTGATCTGCCAGAGTTCCCTTTCAGTACGTATAAACACTCACTTCAGTCCATATGTTCACAGTGGACTTAATAATAATAACTACTTCTTATTTATTTTTTTCCAGGTCTGGAGCCGAGGATCCTGACCAGATGGGACATGCAGAAATATGCCCGGGAAGCGTACAACGCTGGTATCCGTTACATCGGAGGCTGTTGTGGATTTGAGCCCTATCACATCCGTGCCCTGGCTGAGGAGCTGGCACCCGAGAGGGGCTTTCAGCCCTGCTGGCTCCGAGAAGCATGGCAGCTGGGGCAGTGGCCTGGAGATGCACACGAAGCCATGGGTCCGAGCTAGGTAGTGGTTTTTCCATCCACCTTTGTGTGAATGATTTTAAGTTAATTCAACTTGGAAGGGGGGAAAACTTTAACTGGTTCTTCAAAGTACAAACGACAAGAGACTCTAAAACATTTAACTCTCAATGCATACTGGGAGCTTCAGTAGAAGGGGTTAAACCATTAAAAGTCAAGACGTCAAGCTTGAACTGAGAACTAACTTTTTTCTAAAGACTTATTTACATTAAGTTGTTAAATACATTTTCATCCTCTCTGAAGGGCCCGTCGTGACTACTGGGAGAATCTGAAGCCTGCGTCTGGACGCCCTTTCTGCCCCTCCATGGCGACCCCTGATGGCTGGGGTGTCACCAAAGGTCACGCTGACCTGATGCAGCAGAAGGAGGCCACGTCCGAGGAGCAGCTCAAGGCTCTCTTTGACAAGGCCAGCAAAGGCCACTGAGCTCCCCGTGTGAGCCGAGGGGCGGCGTGTGAGAGCACATACTCACACATTCCTTTACGTTTACTTTTACTTTCTATATTTGTAGAGTTTTTAGTCCATGTGAAACATTGGTATCACATGCAGATGAGCTCAAATGAGCTTTTCCAGCCATAACCCACAGTGAGTGCCTGTCTCAATACGGTAATCACATCTGCGAGCCATGTGACATTAGTGACTTCAAAAGTTTAGAAGAGCGGCTGTGAATGCACCAAAGTACCACCAAGTGCCTGATGTTGAAGTAATAAACCTACAACTGAACAAAAACAGTGTTTGTGAGTGAGTTTTTGTCATTTTTTTAAGAGTCATCAGCAATGTCTTGTTGACATTTTAATTTATAGGAGCAGGAATCATGTCAGTCCTGGGTCCTGTTCTTCTAATGTGGCTGTTTTCGTTCAAACTTCTTGTTGATCTATAATAATCCAGTTTATTTTAATTCTGCTATGTAGTTTAGCTCAATGTGGTTTGAGGATTGACTCGTTCCTGGACGTTATTCAGTAACTCTGTGCTCTTTATCAGAAGTGTTCAAAGTACACAAACTCAATATTCAAGTGTATTTGCCTAGAAAAATACTCTCTAAACTCTCTCGTTCTAAATGTTAAAGAAGAAAATGACATCATTAACACTGAATTTGATGGTGTTAATAACATAGAAATATAAATCTAGTTTCTCCAGTGGACGTTTAAGAGACTTGAGTGACAAACATTAGCTTGTCATTAAAAATGTGTGTTTTGCAGCTAGTCGACATATTTTAATTCACATTTTACTGTCAAATGAAACGAAATACCACATATTCTGTCTCTTTCTGTTTTTGCACAGAATAGATTTGCTGGTATATTTGTCATGTGTAAGCTGCAATAGTTATATTCTGCTAATACTTAACAGATCCAATGGATTACATATCAGGCTGTCAACATAGTAATCTGAATAACTCCATTATCCTGTTATTTATACTGAGACCTCACCAGGCTGAAGTGCAACATTGGTAAATTATACTAAACACACTAATAATTGCATTGTAAATATTTAATTAAACAATAAAGTGGCAAAACAGAAACTTGACTTATGCTGACATCTAGTGGAGATATCACATAAACTAATATGAAGGTATAGTTTTTTATCAAGTAAGCGTTTGTCTTTGTCATTATGTTCATTATTTCTATTTATTTTTGTAAAGGAAATGAGACACAAACTTAAATGTTGTGAAGTCAGTTTACAATCACACTCAAAACTCTTTGTGCTTTAATTTCCAAAGAGCAAACGTTAAGGTCATGATGCATTTGGAAAGAGTGAGAGGAGGTTTCCTGTGTTTTTTACCACTGTCTAGGTTTTGTTAGCCTATATATAGACATCACACTAAATATAATGTGTGGCCTTCAACATGTGAACTGTTTTTAAAGTCTTTTCAAATCACTTGTCAACATGCTTTTATTAGATCTACCACCAGTGGCCCTATTCTTAAAGCCAGTAAACACATTTCCTGCTTTCTGCTTATTCTTTAAATACTTTACTTTTATTGATATTCAATCAAAAATCATTTATTGTAGGACAGCAGTAAGTGTAGGATTGTTTCAGCATCAACATTCAAAAGCAGCATACAAGTCTTTTGTTGTTGTTGTTGTTGTTGTTGTTTCCATCAAAACAAACATCTCCTGCTTTGTTCATGTGTTTTGTCCCAGTCCGGTTTCCATACCGCTTCCGGTCGTCTGCACGTTCCATGCGTGCTTGCGTCATGGATTTGCCCACGTGCAGATGTTTATGCTCCTCGTGCACGTCCGCAAGACAGCAAGAGAAAAACAAAGATATATAAATATATATAAATATATATGTAAATATTTATTAAGTACATTAATTAATTTAACAACTCAGCACATGGAAGTAGATTCATTTCCTGTCTTTGACAGTTTGATTTAATAAAGTCGCTGTACAGTAAAGGGGCTATTATGGTGCCTTCAAGGCTCATGGGGGAAACCATGCGTGAAGTTTATAACTAGTCGTGGGGATATTTTTCTCACCTACCTAAATGAAATTATTTGTTTATATTTGATTATAATTGTACAGTATGATAGGTGATGTTACATGTGGATGGTGGATTTATAAAGTCTTAAATGGACCCGGAATTGTGACACTAACTTCTGTTTTTTGTGACATACATTTCATAGTGTGTTAAGTATATAGCACATTATTAACTTTTATTTGTGTAAGAAATATTCTAGCTGAAATAATAGTAATAAATAGCAAATATTTTCAAGACCTCTATAAACAGGTGTGTAATAGGATATACTGTAGGACAAGGCCATCTAGAATAAAAGAGACACAAAACACCACCAATTATTTGTGGATGTTATATATCTTTGTGGTCATTTTGTGTAGCCTATAGTTGTTTTGTAGTTTTGTATATGTATGTGGTAATTCTGTGTCCCTTGACGATTATTTTGCCTCTCGCTGTTGTCATTCTATGTCTGTATGGTCACTGTGGTACTAACCTTAGGTTGGTCTTTGGTTGTTTCACTGTCTTTGAGGTCCTTGTAAAACTTTACTCCTTTGGTGCTTATTTTGCATCTCTGTTGTGTGTTAATTTTGCTTCTCTATGTAGTGATTTTGCCTTCCATTGTGGGCATTTCGCACCTCAGTTGGTGTTTTGTACTCTTTTGCATTGCTGTTGCTTCTCCTTGTGGTCATTCTGGCTTTTATGTGGTTGTATTCCCTCTTTGGGGTCACATAGTCTCTAGTATCATCATTATCTATATATTATTATTATGTTGTCATTTATTGAATAATCCTCTGTCATTATATAAGGTGGTTTAAATCATCCCCACCTTCACCGAGTGCTGGTTTTATTCCACGAGTCAGTAGATAACACATTTTTGCCATCATGTTTTGTTATGTTATTAAAAGCATCAAATAGTTTTGAAAAACTTTCTTTTCTTTTTGGAGTACTTACTCCATAGTTAGTTACTGACTTTTACTTGAGTATTTATCTAGGCACATTCTAAACACGTGATTGTCCGACAAACTTCATTTTTACTATTTTCTCCACAGGCCCTGAACCACACATCGGGATGGGGGGGAGGGCGCAGCCGCTAAGCCCCGCCCCGGATTTGACAAACGCACGCGCACCGCTTGTAAACAGAAGCTCACACGTGACGCCGAGAGCCGAGTCGCGCGACCGCATTGTGTGGCCGCGAGGACAAAGAGCGACGGTCCGCGCGAGCAGGTGAGCCAGGTGTCATGACAACCGCGGTGTGCGCCCCGGAGTGAAGCCCAGCGGCCCGGTTCGGTTTCACCGCCGCGTCCGCTGAACTTCTCCATGTCCGGATCGCCTCGCAGGGCACCGACGTTCGCTGCGTGTTCGCCCGCTCGCTCACCGCTGGCAGCGGGGGGACGGAGCTGGAATCCCTTTGTTTACCTGTTAAATCACTCGGTTGTTCGCGTCCCCCGTTACGTTGCTCTGCTCGGAGCTAACCGCGGCTAGCTAGCCTGTTAGCCGTTAGCTCGGTTTTCCAGCTCGGACCGTTAATCTGCTTATTTTCTGTTCCGCGGGCTGGATGACATGTCATTCACCATGGAGGACAACTTGGAGTCCGGGTGGGTGTCCGTCCGACCCAGAGTCTTCGACGAAAAGGAGAGGCACAAATTTGTTTTCATCGTGGCCTGGAACGACATCGAGGGAAAGTTCGCCATAACCTGCCACAACAGAACCGTGCAGAGACGGGCCACTTTCCTGGACCCGCTCCTCGACTGCAGCCCCGCCGCTGGGCTTCCTGTGCCCGGTGCCTCCGTGGCAGAGAAACCCACCAAAGGTCAAGTGGCGACGAGGAAAGATGGAGGCTGCCCAACGGGGAAAGTTAGACCCCACTCCGTCCCCAAAGGACAGCCCACCGCGAAGACTGCTGCTGGGGATAAGAAGGCTTTAAAAGTCGCTGGGTCCAAGACACTCGAGTGTGTCGGTCACTCGTTGGAGTCGTGGGATGTTGTGACGCCGAAAGTGATCGACATCGAGATCCTGGAGCCCGGGGATGTGCTGCTTTCTCCGGATGATGCAGACCCAGGGGACGTGGAGACCAGCGGCCGTGAGGACTTCAGCTGGGCCGGGCTGTTCTCCTTCCAGGACTTGCGGGCAGCTCACCTCCAGCTGTGCGCCGTTAACTCGGACCTGGAGCCGTGTTTGCCGTCGTTCCCGGAGGAGCAGTCCGGAGTGTGGACGGTGCTCTTCGGGGGCCCCGGGGTGTCGCAGCGGGAGACGGACGCCCTGTGCTACCAGCTACAGGTGTACCTCGGTCATGCCCTGGACACCTGCGGCTGGAAGATCCTCTCGCAGGTGCTTTTCTCGGAGGGCGAAGACGTGGAGGAGTACTACGAGAGTCTGAGTGAGCTGAGGCAGAAAGGCTACGAAGATGCGCTGGACAGGGCCAAAAGACGCATGCAAGAGGTAAAATAAATCAATTTAATTTCATTTAGTAAGAAAAGATGATGTTTAGTATGTGAAGCATTTGGTTTTTGAAGCTCTACAGTCTCCAAAGTCTACATTAAAGTTTCAGCATGAAAAAAGACCATAATGTTTTGTAAAAGTCATATGTGGACCTTAAATAAAGTCCAGTTGCTTGCTAGCCCCCCAGATCTAGTTCATATTTAATGTGAGATGCAAAGATAGGTTGATTTCCAGTTAATTGATTAACAGGAAAGTAATTATTGTTTGCTGACCTCAGCTTCTTACATGTGAACATTAGTCCTTATCATACATGGGAGTTTGGACAGTGGGTGGGACAAAACAAAACATCTAAAAACATAATTTGGCATGAGAGAAACTGTAAATGGTGCCTCTTATTATAGACATAATATTTATAGACAAGCTGACTAACTGAGAAGGTCTATAGATTAGCCATTCGTTGATATTTGTCATAGTTTGTCTTTTAATTTAACGTAACTAAACTAAACCCCTTGTACTGGTCACACAAAGCATGTCATTTTCTGAGAATAACTGTGCCTCATGGACTGATTCTCCTCCTCTTCCTTTGTCCCCCCCTGTGATCCACCATCTGTTGCTGCACGTTTCCAGGCCTGTAATATGATCTGGTTTGTCCAGACATCCCATTGCAGTTGGCTGAACAGTTTGTGGGGAGTTACACAGAAACACAGACGAACAATCAGAGGTGGAGTTACAGATATGATGTGTCACTACGCAGATTGTTTCAGAGTTAGTCCAGACAACTGCAGACGTACTGTACATTTTGTTCAACATGCTTGTGAGAAGTGTATTTTCATTTAAGCCTAGCTGTTAGAGCAAACAGCAGTGATGACTCTAGTTAAAGCTCTACAGATACTGTTGGGAAATCTGGTCATAATCACCCAAAAGGAGACAAAAACCTCAGGCAAAGTCTTTCAGCTCTTTTGTTGCTTTGTTCAGCTGACTGACACACAAAGCAAAAACAACTGGGTAAAGGCTCGGCCCAACGAGGAAGACGTTGTAATGACATAATGTCTCGATTATTTTACACACTCAGAGGCCACTTTATTAGATTCACTGGTAAAATGTGATGCAGTCGAACTCAACAGCTCAGCCATAAATTCCAATACAACTGCGTTCTGTGATAACAAAAACTGGTAAAACTTTGATAAGGAAGAATATTTGACATAGCTGATGAATGGAGTTGTACATTGTACGTTTAGTCACACTTAGTATAAAATGTACGGTCTTATTCTTGTTGTTGATCGTGTTGCTGATAAAACTTTTTAAAACAACAAAGAAAGGAGACATAATGACATTAGTTTCATTAAAATCGTCTTCAGATGTCTGGTGTTGTTTAACAAACATCGAGTTTACTCTGTTGGATAACAAAGAAAATCAACTTTATCCTCACATTAAAGAAGCAGGAACCGCTGAATTATTGTCATTTTACTTAAAAGACTGACAATTATTATCTGTACAGTTAATTGGATAAGATAAATTATGAACACTTTGAGATGGTGTCAGCAACAACAGCATTAAAACTATGTCTGTTGTGACAGCTGTGTTGGATTGCACATACTTTGATTTTCCTGGTCACTAAGTTCATTCTTGATAAACCCTGACTGTAGCTAATAAAACAAGCAGAGCGCTGACCTGACAGCAGCACTCAAAAGGTGCTGTACTCTACAGCATGTAGAGATAGGAGGCAAAATAAGACTTACAGACACTGTTATGTACAGTAGAGCTCAACATTTAGTCAATAATTAATTTCAGTTTACAGAAATTTGGTTTGGTCTGGGTGTTTGGTTTTATGGAGCAGCTGGAGAATCACTGTTATGTCCTTAACACATTTTTTAAGATATAGCTTCAATTTTGCCATTTGGGATGATAACTGTGCCAAATTACTAACTAGTAAACAACACTCTGCAGATGTAAGGTGTGCATCTGTCATTTATTGACCAGAGATTTTTTTCCTTATCTGTGGTCTGTTGTTAAAAAGACATAAACAACTCACCTACAGTAAATCGGATACACTTCAAGCTAATCATTACATGTTAATGTTATTGCTTTGGCTTTGTTGTTATTCTCTGATGGTGATAATGTAAAGTGTGTGAAACATAAATTAAATTGTGATGCAGGAAGGATAGTGGTGGACAGCATGATCAAAGCAGGCCTGATGCTGGAACATAAACCTGGCAAATACTGTAAATGCTGCTGATGCACATTAAGACTACAGCTAACAGTGGTGATTTGATTATTTTCTCATCTGCAAACGTTGAAGTTGACACATTTAAATGTCTGTTTAAAAGCTAAAGATATTCAATTTAATCTCATAGAAGATGAAAACCTTTGAAATTAGTCGTCTGTTGATCAGTTAATCATTTGTGTGATTCAGATGTAGTGCACTCACATATACTGTATTATAAACTAGTCTCTTCAGTTTTGTACAGAAAGAGATGATTTGCAGCTAATTTATCACAGAAACGTTTTGTTTACACTGACATTTTTTATTAACGTATGACTTTATTTCTGTGATTAGAGAACATCTGAGAGCAGGGTTTGGAGATTTCAGCATGTGGGTGCATGGTTTTAATCCAGTTTAGTGTAGATGAAACAAAGTAGGTGTAACAACGTTTTTGAGAGTTTCCATGTTTTGTGTGTTCTGTGTATATATATATATATGTGTATATATATATATATATATATATATATATATATATATATATATATATATATATATATATATATATATATATATATAAAATGATTTAATTTTCTGTCTCTGTTGGATTACTTTTTAGATTTCCTGCTGTGTTGTGTGTTTATACTGCCTACACTATGTTTTGCATCTACACATGCCCACAGGTTGTGTTTGTCATGGTGTGTGTTACTGACAGGTGCAGCTGCAGCATTAGCCTGTCATGTTGTAACTCTAAGTGATTTGTTTACATTAAATGATTTACACCAAGCTATGAAGGTAGTTTTTTGTAAATCATTTTATTTTGTGTCACACATATTAACTGCAGCTGCATTACAAGTAATGTGTACACAACACAGCACAACAGCACATGTTGTACTGTTGAGCCAAAAGAGGTATTGTTGTAGTAGTATATAGTTGAATTAATATTTAATTATTTAAATATTGTGTCGTCTGAATTTCACATTAGCAGGTTAATTGATCTGTGCCTGCTTGTTGATTATCTGAACCAATTAATGGTACCATTACTCTTCTTGTCCGTTACTACCACGGATATCTGGGTTATACACCTCGTGTTTCAACTAACAATTTAGATTATCAGTTAATCTGTTGATTACTTTCTTGATTGACTTACGTCTGTGGGTTTACAGGTGCTGGCATGCAGTGTTATTTGAAGAGATTATAATAATTTTAAACTTTCAGTTTACACAGTAGACACAGTCTTTGCTCAGATCACAGTTGAGTTGTTCCTCCTGTGAGAGAGAAAAGTACTCCAACAGATTTAGCAGCGACAAACTAGACGAGGTAGTCCTGATGATAGGGCTGGAGCGGTTATACTATAGCTTATATCACTCAGAATGTCCTGTAATTATGTACTCATTGCACACTGAAGTGCTTTCGGCAGATTTACCAGCTAAATTTAGCAAATTAACTTTTAATGGCATCATTCACATAAGATGCAAAAGTGCTGTCAAGTGTTCTTTACTGTACCTGGCAATATACTGAATCTGATTCTGATGAAGAAGAGCTTCACAATTAGGAAATGCAACTATACTGTGTTTGAAAAGTGACTTAAATGATTAGGCTTTCATTAAGACAAGAAATCCGGAAGCTTTTAAAGTGCAGGCTCAGCAGCTCTCACACTAAACAATCATAGATAGATTGTCGGTGGCTTCTTGCTCTTCATACGCTGTCACCAACATGTGGATTTGACTATGTAAATTTACTGACAACAGGAAATGTGAATGTAGTATTATATACAAAAAAATTACCTAAAATGACATGTTAAAATAAAATATTTATCTAGTGTGAGTGATTTATTAGTTCCAGGACTTGTATAGTAATGTTTGTTTGACTTTATTTTTGGTGTTTGTAAGTTTAAGTCGTACATAAACAGCAAAGCTTTGCCTACAGTAGCTTGTGCCCAAGCAGGAGTCGGCTCATTTAGCTCAGGGGTTTTCTCGGCTACCAGGGGCTGCAGGGGCGAGGAGACCGAGTAAGGTTGGCCACTGGTTTCCAGGGAGACACAGACCCAAGGTAAACAGTAGGAGCAGTGTTCGAGCTGAATCATGCAGTGTCTGCTCCAGTCCCCAACGTGGAGGGCTCTGGGAAAGCAGCCTGGACTTAATAGAAGAGTCTCTATTCATATCTATCGCTCTGTGGAGAGAGAAGAGCACTTTATTCACAGGTTCAGATGAAGATTGGGTGGTGGTACATTTCAATATTATCTAAAGCAGAATTGAAGAAGCGCTATTGTGGTGCATGAATTGGAGCTGCTGGTTTCTGAATATTTGTGTGTACAATAGCTGTGTTGATAGTGTTTATCTCAAGAACAATGAGCAGTCTGTGGATAGCTGGGCATATGGTATGAATCAGCAACAGTTAGGGCCAATTTATTCTCATTGTGCTACACTCAAGAATTGTAGTTTACAGTATCGTTCCTGACCACACACACACCGCTGTGTCTGCACTCACACAGAGACTCACACTCTTTACTCTTGCTTTTTTAAAGTAGGCTTTGAGTTTTTCCCTAAGCTTTGAATGAGCTTTTATTTTATTGTAATTGTGAATTAGTCAGTATTAAACCAACCACACACTGACATCTAGTTTAGCCATTACTGTAGCTTCACAACCTCTGTGTTTTTTTAATTGACTATTAAAAACAGCTATTAAATAAGCTTGTTGTAAACAGGGTAAACCATCAGAAGTTGGCATTTTTGTAACGGAATTTGCTACTCAGTAAGGATGTATTTAAAGACTATGTTGGTTTATTTATCCAGCTGTTAAGAAAACATTAATAAGCTAAACCAAAGCAGTGGATGAGATGATTCCTTTGTGTTTCATTACATAAACATGGACACAGTGTGTAGGGCTGCACCATTTGGTGAAAAAGTAGTTTATTGTGGACAATATTGCGATTGCAATATAACAAAGAAACTATTTTCACAGAAGCAGTTGTGATGTTAAACGATCTCAGATGGCATCAATTTATTTCTTTATTTTTTAAAATAAAGTAAGAATCCAAACATACTTGGGTGTTATTACATCTGCGTGGCCAGTTCCAAGTAACCATATAGAATTTATTTTTTTAATTAATTAATTCAGTTATTCTTTTAGCAGAAAAGGTACAACAAGGCCAAATAATATATGATTACAACTTCTCAAGTGAGAAGATTTTCAGCGTTTCTTTTCCATATAAAAAAGAAACATAATATTTTGGGGTTGTTGAACAAGACTACTCACTTGAAGTTGTCACCTTTGGGTCGACTGAGTTATGATTTTTTATGTTTCATAGCTTATAAATAGCCCTAATTGCTGACATGTTGTTTTTGGGATTTGTTGATGGTAAATAAATATAAAATGACATCAGCGTTGTCTCTCCTGAAATAGAATATGTTGTATATTGTGGATTTCCCAGCTACATCTTTTCTTTCTCTGTTCTGTCCCAGGTGTTGGACAAGCACAAAGCCATGGACAGCATGGTGGAGCTGCTGCAGGTGTACCCGGAGGAGGACGAGGCGTATGGAGAGCTGCTGGAAGCAACAACTCAGCTGTATCACTACCTGCTTCAGCCTTTCAGGGACATGAGGGAACTGGCAATGTTGCGCAGACAGCAGATTAAGGTAACACACACACACACACACACACACACACACACACACAAAACTGCCATCTGTTTCAGTTTTTGATTTCAGTAGGTTTAGTCCTAGTTGCTGGCTAACTAGTCTGTCCTGGAGCACACTTTAACTTGTCAGACTACATCCCTACTGAAACATACTTCACCAGTTACAGAGCTGTTTTTGTGGTTTGGCTGTTTTAAAAGCCAAGGTTAGAGCTGGGAAACGAGCCCTGAACCACTGCATGGTTATATCCTCTACTGAGCTTCCCTCCTAAGTCCACTGTAATGACCTTAGCATTAGTTGCAGAGGCTACATGTGGTGGTGCTGGTGGTGTAGTAGCCAATCTGTGTTACCCTGTAGCTTTGCTTCAGGGGGTTGTGGAGGGCAGAGGATCAGCCAGAGAGGCTTTTACCCACCCAGAGTGGATTAAAAACTAGCATAAGTATTATTACAGCAACCACTAACCCACTCAGTAGTTCTGCAGTCTCAGCACGGTCTTCCTCCACACCATCTTTGTTTTTTACCTTAATCAGAGGCTTGAAAAGGGAAGTAAATCAGCAGACTAACCTGGATTCAGTTGTACTGCATGCCTTGGTTGGATCAGTGGGTCAGAGTTATACCTGTTTCTTGTAAAGTTCTTCAACAGCCGACCATGAGGCAGCAACATGTATTTAATCTGTAACATAATAAATAGAAACACTAATTTAACTTTGGTCATTCAATGGCAAATTCTGACCGTGTATGAACATATAAAGACGAGTAAAGCAAGTACAGCAACTGCACAATAAATAGGAAGTTTAAATTTAAAATGCAGCCTTTGCACTTCAAGGACACATGTTGTGCAGGTGTGTCCACTACACATAACTTCTGAGTTGCCAAAGGCCTGTTTCTCTGAGGTGGAGTCCAAGCCAGCAGGTCAGAAAAGCATAACAGTGAGGAAAGAGTGCCAGTGGGGAAGATAAAGGAGAGGTAGAAATAACAAGCTTATCCACTGCTGAGAATGAACACAAGCACAACTATGCCAAAGTCTGTGTCTCGTTAGTCTGAGTAAGCCTGCACTGTGCAGCCTGTGTTGGCTTTGCTGTTGTGTTGCACAGTATCAAGTGCTGCTGGAGGTGCATGCTACCCCTGTGTGTCTTTCCTTCTCTGTAGTCCTTATATTCCTTCAGCATCGCGTCACTAACCAACACAAGGGACTGAATGGGTGTGTTTAGGAATGTGTATTATGATGGAATTTTGGCTCGTGGGCAGTTGCTTAACTAAATTTAGAAATTTGACTGAAGCACCAAAATGTATGTAACTTTTCTTCTTAAAGGAGAAACCTGCTGATATTTTGTCAACAAATCCCACAGAAGACCAAACCCAAATCTGTTTAACTAATACATAGTGTGCCTGTGTACACACAGGCTAATATTCAGTAGGTTATTCCTCTGTGACATACAGTTCCATTGTTGTACCAAAGCTGTTAAAAACATCAGCTATAACTCCCAATTATTTTCTTAAATGATTAATCTTCTGTACAATACCGAATCAGAAAATGCCTCAACAATGAACTGTTTAAATTTTTAAATTTCTTTTTTAGAAAAGTCCAAAATCATCCCTTTACTTTACGTTACGTTTGACTTTAAACTGTCGAACTTAACATCAAAAGTTGTGGTAAGAGACCTGTTTGGGAGTTAGGTAGAAGTCAGAATTTGCATGAAGACCATTCATTTTGCTTATTTATGTTTGATTTATTGAGTTTTCTTGAGATTCTGAACTCTGCATGATGCCAATGTTTCCAGCTCTACCACCTGCTTCCCTCAGGGCGAAGCAACGGCAGAAAGCAAAGCTGCATGCAAATGAATCCTTGATGACTGCAGAGTCGGTTGGTTGCTTCCAGACTGATGAGTCAGGGGATCCTGGAAGGGTGTGTGTGTGTGTGTGTGTGTGTGTGTGTGTGTGTGTGTGTGTGTGTGTGTGTGTGTGTGTGTGTGTGTGTGTGTGTGTGTGTATGTGTGTGTGTGTGTGTGTGTGTGCGCTGTGAAGGAAGGGAAGGAGAGGGCATTGAGAATAAGGACACAGGATACGGACATTTACATGCAGTTTGCATCCTACTGGATGTAGATTAGTAGTATCAGTTGCTTGCTAGGATTACAGACGATTCCAACCTTATCTGCAAGTGTGAAAACACACAGCACCTGTGAGGTCTTTGTAAAGTCACCATAGACCTTCCACATACAAGATGATTATTTTTATCACTTTCTCCATGGATCCTTTTGTCTCTAAAGTGTCAGAAAACTGCAAATATCCCTGCTTGGAATGTTTAAATGATTAAGTTCAGTATCACAATAAACACAGTACAGCAATTCATTTAAGAAAACACTAAAGCAATGATTTGAGTATCGGACAAGTTGCACGTTACTTTTCTGTTGATTAACTCCTAGATTAATCGACACTGAGCAGATGCTATCTGCTCCACTCAGCTGAGTTGTAGAGATGTGAGCTTAACTGAAACGGTGAATGTAATAGCCGAGGGACAGATGAATGAAAGATCACCTGAATGAATCAACAACAAAGGGTGTCAAGTATTTTAGTGAATGGTGCATTGTGGGATGCCCCTATTACATATCCGAGTAGTGCAGGGCGGGTGTCCTGTTGCGTGGAAGGTCAGAGGTCAGTCATGAATTAAAAATGTAGTTTCTCTGTCTGGGATAGTTTTGTAACACAGCGAGCTCCAGTTACTGCTTCACATAAACCACATTATTACATCGCAGCTGTTGTCCTGGTGGTTCCTGAAACAGCTGCTATGTTTACCTACAGCTGTCAAACAAATTTTACACAAATTCAGAATTATCATAATATGCAAATTCACGTGTCACAGTATATATTATATATAATTTTTATATTACAATTTATGACCTGTATTGAAGCAAGAAGTCTACCTCAATGTTGAATTTCATTATTGTCATTATTATTATTGGGATCTGCACATATTTATTTCAAATGTTTTTGAGTCATAAATACATAATCAAAACCTACCTTTATATTTGACTGTATAAGTGATAAATTCAAATAGTAATTTAAATTAAAAATGGTTTAAACTTCATTATTTTTTCTTAGATTTTTTTAAGACATGTAAATTTTTATTTTTGATCTTAATCTGCAGATTAGTTTTTATTTTTATATGTCTGAACAGTCCATAACCCAGAGATATTTAGTTCACTGTAACATGTGACAAAGAAAAGCATCAAATTCTTGTATCACAGTTCATCACTTGCTAAACCTGAGCTAATCCAGACATCATAGATAAAAAATAAATGGAAGCAGGAAGGAAAAGAGAACTGGAGTAAATATGATTCCCAGTATTCTCCCAAGTATTCCTGCCTGATGAGGTATTATGTTAAAGGGCAAGGCTGGTGTTTTTCTCTGTTTTGTTTTTGTCTGTAGTCTATATTTATCAACTTCCCTACCCTCTCTGTGGCCCCTTAGCTCAAAGCCACTTGGTTCCTAGTTAAGATGTAAATTTTAAAAAGTCCACTGATCACTTCAGTTTGATCACACAAGACGATTCATTTGTTGGGGACTATTTTCAGCAGTGGATGAACACACTTGTCTGACTTTATTTACACAGACATTTACAGAGAGACTAACTAGTGTTATATTCAACCATCCCCCAGACCTGCAATATTTAAAAAAGAACTGTCTTGTATCTGCTGAGAGTCTGTGTTACTCACAAAAGAACTTCACATGCTATTTTAACCAAATGAGATAAGAGCCATCATGACAACATCAGTGCTGTAATCCCAGCACTTTACTGCGGGAACTGATGTCACTTCTATTTTCACTGAGTCTGACACACCTGCATATTGTCACCAACAACTGTTAACCAGAGGTGTTGAAGGAAATTACTCAGTTACATCTCCCCCGCGTTCTAAAGAAAGGGTGGTAAAAGGTTTTAAAAGAAGATACTATAGGTAACTGTGCACCGTCATGCTTCACTGTAAGGATAACCTTGGTGAAGAGTCCTGGTGGTTCCAAATAAGTTATTGAAGGCTCTGTGAACACTCAGAGCTTTAGAAATGTTTTATACCTTTGCTCTGATCTGTGCTTCACCTCAATTTTATCAGAGAATTCTTTGGACTTCATGTTTGGATTTTTGTCCTGACATGTGTGGGACACTATATACACAGGTGTGTCTTTGTGAACACTGTTCAATTAATTCAGTGTGCCTTTTATATTAAATAATATTATTATTAAAGCAATCAGGAAGCAGCTGACCACAATTTGCAACACCACAGCAAAGGGTGAGAATGCTTTTGATGTCAGATTTAGTTTATGCTTTTATTTTGTCACCAAAGGTTATTGGCACCACAAAGTGTGTTCACAGTGAAGGAGTCTGCCTCGCTTCCGATGCTATGCCACATTTTGCCACTGGTGTACTATATGTAGATGCAGCTTAGTTTGCATATAACCAGTCTAACAGACTGACAATCAACTTGATGCAGAGATGTTTTGCTTTAGTTTGACTTGTCACGTACGTCAGTTGGGACAAAGTGAACAACAACATACGAAGAGGTTAAACAATAGATCATTTTAAATATATCAAGTGTTAACAGGAAGTGTGAGACGGCGACAGGTCTGACTGAAATAGGTGAGAGACATTTGTTGTTGTGTAGGTGTTAAAGTCTGGGTCTGGGTCTGTGCTCACATGTAGCTGCAGCTCTTCCATGATGACATACTGTATGCTTTGTGCTGTAGGATTTCTAACCCATGAGGCCATGGCCAAAAGAGAATCAGGTTAAAATTTAACTTGTATTCCTGAAGTAAATTTTTCCTGTGAGTCTTTCTCTTTGCTCTCTGACGTAATCTCTCGTCCCCCACTTGCTCCCAGTTTCACCCCAGAACCACTCCCCAATTCTGAGCCTCACGTGCAGACACGCTCACAAACACTGTACACGCTGACTGACATAAATGAAGGTCTCGAGGTTGGTTGGTGATTACTGTGGTTCTGTTTATTTTTGTACACCTACACACATCTGTTTAACATTGAGGTATTAATATATATGAGTGCATGTGCATGAGGCCCTCACGGGAGCCTTAGCCTAAAGTCTGTGTACATTCTGTTCCTGGGGATTGTATTTCTCAGTTCCCACCCAGGACAGGACTACACGTGGCACAGTTTTCCTCGTTTCTCACTCTTTACACATGGCCTGACACGAGCTGCTGAACTGTGAGGAATGAACTCTGTAAGGAGTTGAAATTACATGACACAACATCACATCAAGTAGACTGTATTGGAACTTGAACTATCATCAGAGATCTTTTATACCAGCCCAGTAGGACACTGGGTTAGTGTCAATAAACGTGAACATGCACAGACATGCTTTTGGTCACTACTCATTATTACCACCATCTGCTGTAACTGGATGGTATTACAATGCACTGTACAGAACCAGGGCTTTCACACTGGAAGGAAAACATATTGCCTGAGGTGAAAGAAAAGGTGCATTGAAGTGTTAAAGTCAGTCAAGCACAATTAAAGCAAGATGTTTTTTCTGTTACCTTTTATTTATTCAATTTAAAAGCAGTAAAGTGACGTGGGAAGGTTTGGGCTCCTTACCAAGTCGGTACTTGTTGCCCTCTTTGTCCCCTGTTGCAGATATTCCAGCTGTCAGCTAAGAATCTTTATATTCTAGATTTAGGAGATTTCACCTACTCCTTCTGCAAATGACTTCAGGTTCTGAGTTATTTTTAGGTTTTCTTATGTACACAACATGCTTCAGATCCACCCACAGATCCATGTTCCCTGATGTTTGGGTCAGGGCTCTGTGAGGGTTGTTCCAAAAGCTCCATGTTGAGTTTTTTTAGGTAGTTTATGGTCAAGTCCATTTTGGATTCTCGTCCTCTTGAATACTCTCATCTAGGTGACGATATTATAAACCCCTTAGGACTATCTTAGATAATAGATAGATTATTTATAGCTACAGAACTTGATGAGAAACATCATGTTTTTTTTTCAGTTTTCTACTGTATGCGAACAAGAGTAGAGCTGATTCAGTTAGTTTTAATGTTGTCAGTCTGCCAAAATCTAAATATAGGCCAGAGAAACTCAAGATGGAGCCAACATTATGCTTTCTGTTTGCAAACCCTAGATTATCATTCTCTACCGAACAGAAGTAAGGGTAGACAAAATACATTAATATAAACTTTCGTAGCATACATATAGCATAGCCGTATATGTATAGCATATTATTGAGGTGCAGTTTGATTTTCACAGATTTCCAAAAACTCAATGAACCTTTTTACTTGGCTGGTGCAGATACTGTACATTTGACCTGCTGTTCCCTTCAACCCCATCAGATCTCTCTGGAGACAGAGCGCCTGGGTCCCCGTCGTGTGGAGAGCCTGAGGAAGGAGGATGAAGAGTGGCAGAAGAAGGCTCACGCCGCCGTACTCTCCATACAGGACCTGACTGTCAAGTTCTTTGAAACCACGACTCGCGCGCAGAAGGGTAAATAGGGAAAGGAGGCATTGCCTTTCTTTATAAAGCAATATGTTGTCTTTGCTGTGACCTTTGAAGTGTTTTGTTCTGTAACAAAGTGCAGTAGAGATCAGTAAAACCAGCATATTCTCTCTCAGATATCTGGCCTCTGACATAGCAGAGTGATTTCTAAATCACTCCAAAAGTATTTTAATCCTCAAAGCTTCTTAGCTATGAACTGCTAGAGCCACATTAACAACTTTAAATATTTTTGTTGTATTTCATTTGCTATCTTTTATGATAAAATCATCCAGTCTCCAAATTCGAAAAGCTGGAACCAAAGAGTTGGGTGTTTTTCTTTATTTAACACTTTCAAAATAGATCCCATTTAAGTTTTTGTCAGCTCATTTATTGAAAGACATATTGTTGCAGCTCTGGTTCATTTCTGACCATGTGTTGCAGCTCTGTATGAGCGTATGCGAGCCGACCAGAGGAAGTTTGGCAAGTCGGCGTGGGCAGCAGCCGTACAGCGCATGGAGCGGCTGCAGTACGCTGTGTCCAAAGAAACACTGCAGCTGATGAGAGCCAAAGAAATTTGTCTAGAACAGAAGAAACATGGCTTGAAGGAGGAGGTAAAGCTCAACATGACACAATGCATGATAGTACTCACAAGAAGAGGTATCTCTGTGTCAGTGTTAGAACCTGAAGTTAACCTGGGTGTTTTAAAAACAGTGTGACGAAGAGAGAGTTTGATGCAAACGAGAGAGAGAGAGAGAGAAGGAGGGAAAAAAGCAAGATAATAGTTATGTGCTAGAAAAGTGATCTCATGGCTCAGACATCCTGTAATGGAGTGAATAACATCCTGGTGTACAACAGTGGAAATGACTCATTGGGAACAACTGTTGGGGTCAAATGTTTGCTTTACATGTGAAAAAGTCCTAATTGCTGTGGTGTAGCTCAGAGAACAGGAACACTGCCTCGGGTTCAGTTTCCACAGGATCCACTTATGTTCAAAACAAATGCAAAGTCAGGTGGTGTTTGGAAAGAACCACGCAGCCTGTGTCATGTGCCATTTGACCTGTGATTGAGAATGTCACCGTGTGACTGTGGTTCTAGATGCAGAGTCTGCAAGGTGGAGAGGATGCCATGCTGCGTCTGGACCAGCTGGAGGCGCTGTACTATGAGTTACAGCTGCAGCTGTATGATATTCAGGCGGAGGTGATGCGCTGTGAAGAGCTGCTGCTCACTGCCCAGCTGCAGAGTCTGCGCAGACAGATGACAGGTGAGCGCCAGTTCTTTTATTTTATAGCTGATCTGAGTTTGTGCTCATCTACCAATGTACTGATATTGGTAAATTATGATAAATGACAAGAAATCGCAGTAAAGAAATGTCAAGGACATTTATAAGAGTTTCCTGTTATGGACTATGTTGATGGTGATGAATCTGTTCTGTGGTATCAGAACGACAGGATGAGGTGGTTTACTACGATGCCTTTGAGAGCCCTGATGCCATGAAGGGTGTAGAAGACCCTAACACCCCACCCTCCCCACTCAGAGATGAAGAACTCAGTGTCCTACAGCAGAGGACACGGCAGCTCGAGGCTCGCAGGGGTCGCATCACTGCCAAGAAAGTCTACCTCAAAAACAAGAAGGTACTGGTAGTTGTTGTGGTGGCTGTTCATTCAACATGGACTTCAGTCACATCATTTATGCATTTTGTTTTCCTTGAATAGGAAATCTGCATTGTCAATCACAATCAGAAGATTCAGCAGCAGCGAGGTAGCCAAGCAGACAACAGTTCTCTGCAGACGCTGCAACAGGTAAGACCCAAAGATTGCAGTTGGAAGGAGAGGTGACAGGTATACACAGGTCAGAGTGCCAAGACCTCTGGCTGATCAGTGTGTGAGCTGCAAAAACACAGCTCAGTGGTGTGTAGTACAACTACAGGAAGTCATCAGACACAGTTTAAACATCACTAATACATCACATCTACTTTGTTGTTCCCTGAAGGAAGGAGAAGCTCAGGACGATGACGAAGCCAAACGAAATGCCAGAGTGAGTCAGGAGAGGCAGAGGACGCTGGACAGGCTGCGCAGCCTCAAACAGGTGAGACGCTCACTAATGTTTAACAGGAACAACTTTCACTGGATGTTTGTGTCTCTGCCTCATTGTTGGTTGACTCCCACGTGTCGGTACTCCCACAGCGTTATCCAGGTCAGGTGACTCTGAAGTCCAGTCGGCTGCGTCTGAGTCAGACTCGGAGGAGAGCAGGACAGCAGACGAACACCCAGGCGGCCGGCGTTCAGACCGACTGCATCTCAGACCTCCCAGAACTCTCGGCTCCTCCTCCGCCCGACGCCTGCAGCTGCGACAGCGTGTCTCTACCAACAGTTGAACTTGAAAATCTCGACTCTTCACCTCCTTTCCTGTCCCTGCCTTCCCCATCTGTCCTTTCACTGGCTCCTCCCCCTCCTCCACCTCCACCACCACCACCACCTCCGCCGCCCCCTCCACCACCTCCCCCCTCAGAGGACCAGCAGCAGAGTGAGGGGACGGAGAAGAAGCCCTCAGACAGCTCAGTGCGACACCATAATTTCGAGTCCGAATCTCCCTCACTACCCTTCTCCCCTCGATTCTTTGACAGCAGCCAGCTGCAGACGGCGAGGAAGAAGCTGAGGAAGACTGCCTCGCTGGACTCGTCTCAGTGGAGGAGAGGTGAGGAGGACACTCGCACTTCAAATCTTCTGACACTTCAAATTAAAACTTTCAGTCCTGGATGATTTCTAAAGCTAATTACATAACACAGCAGCTTTCCTCCACATTAGTGTTTTCAAGTTTCATGATTCAGTTCATTAGTTTCAGTTAATCTTCTGTAGATTTATTAATAGTTTTCATTGCTTTTATTCATCCTTTAATTTTTTGGCTGCTGATCCCAGTCCAGGCCACGTTAATTAAATTAAATATAGAATTGCTATATCCTGGTTTTCTGTCGTAGTTTTTTGATCTGAATGGAATTAAAACTATATTAAAATGTGTTACACATCCTTCATATGTGAGTCTAACTGTTCATCATGTGCTGCTGCAGCGAGCTCCCCCATGGACGAAGTGCTGGCTTCTCTCAAACGTGGCAGTTTCCACCTGAGGAAGGCCGAACTGCGAGTCCTGGCCCCTGACCCGGACGACGACAGCAACAACATCCTGGCTCAAATCAGGCAGGGCGTCAGGCTGAGGAAGGTACGGACCCGGCCGGAGCAGCAACGCCACGCCAAGACTTTTCCCCACTCGGCCGACGCTCTGACCCGCAGCATCCACGAGGCCCTGAGGAGAATCAAAGAGGCTTCACCGGAATCGGAGTCCGAGGACGAAGGTCTTCCATGCACTGACTGGGAAAACTAGTTTGTGTTATTGAAGGAATATTTTTTTTAAACTTCAACTGTGGAGCAAAGAGGAAACAATGTCCTGGGTCTCGCAGACAAGCCTGGAGATACCTCGGTGCAATTTGAACAACATTTTTTTAAATATCTGAAAACAGCTCAGAATAGTTTTTGTACTTCTGCATGTTGTTTGTACAG